>NC_060175.1:60485630-60816255 GCF_021184085.1 Oncorhynchus gorbuscha | reverse complement strand
TTATTTCTTTCATCACATTCCCAGTGGGTCAGAAGTTTACATACACTCAATTAGTATTTGGTAGCATTGCCTTTAAATTGTTTAACTTGGGTCAAATGTTTTGGGTAGACTTCCACAAACTTCCCGTAATAAGTTGGGTGAATTTTGGCCCATTCCTCTTGACAGAGCTGGTGTAACAGAGTCAGATTTGTAGGCCTCCTTGCTCACACACGCTTTTTCAGTTCTGCCCACAAAATGTCTATAGGATTGAGGTCAGGGCTTTGTGATGGCCATTCCAATGCCTTGACTTTGTTGTCCGTAAGCCAGTTTGCCACAACTTTGGAAGTATTCTTGGGGACATTGTCCATTTGGAAGACCCATTTGCAACCAAGCTTTAACTTCCTGACTGATGTCTTGAAATGTTGCTTCAATATATCCACGTATTTTTTATTTTGTGAAGTGCACCAGTCCCTCCTGCAACAAAGCACCCCCACAACATGATGCTGCCACCCCCGTGCTTCACGGTTGGGATGGTGCTTTTCAGCTTGCAAGCCTCCCCTTTTTCCTCCAAACATAATGATGGTCATTATGGCCAAACAGTTCTATTTTTGTTTAATCAGACATACAGTGTCTCCAAAAAGTACGATCTTTGTCCCCATGTGCAATTGCAAACCGTAGTCTGAATTTTTTATGACGGTTTTGGAGCAGTGGCTTCTTTCTTGCAGAGCGGCTATTCAGGTTATATCAATATATGACTCGTTTTACTGTGGATATAGATACCTATTTCCACCAGGGTCTTCACAGGGTCCTTTGCTGTTGTTCTGGGATTGATTTGCCCTTTTCGCACCAATGTACGTTCATCTCTAGGAGACAGAATGCGTATCCTTCCCGAGGAGTATGACAGCTGTGTGGTCCCATGGTGTTTAGACTTGCGTGCTATTGTTTGTATAGATGAACATGGTACCTTCAGGCATTTGGAAATTGCTCCCAAGGGTGAACCAGACTTGTGGAGGTCTGCAATTTTTTTCCTGAGGTCTTGGCTGATTTCTTTTGATTTTCCCATGATGTCAAGCAAAGAGGCACTGAGTTTGAAGGTAGGCCTTGAAATACATCCACAGGTACACCTCCAATTGACTCAAATTATGTCAACTAGCCTTTCAGAAGCTTCTAAAGCCATGACATCATTTTCAACTTAGTGTATGTAAACTTCTGGAATTGTGATACAGTGAATTATACGTCAAATAATCTGTCTGTAAACAATTGTTGAAAAAATGACAAAGTAGATGTCCTAAATGACTTGCCAAAACTATAGTTTGTTAACAAGAAATTTGAGGAGTGGTTGAAAAACAAGTTTTAATGACTCCAACCTAAGTGTATGTAAACTTCCGACTTCAACTGTATATCCTTCGCATAGAGTTGATCAGGCTGTTGATTGTGGCCTGTGGAATGTTGGATATTGTCTGGAACTGGAACCCGGTGTCGTACGCGTCGATCCAGAGCATGGAAGAACTGGGCCATTTTCAGCTTCCGGGAATTGTGTGCAGATCCTTACGATATGGGGCAGTGCATTATCATGCTGAATCATGAGTTGATGGCGGCGGATGAAGGGCACAACAATGGGCCTCAGGATGGGTATGTCTGTATATTGAAATTGCCATTGATAAAATGCAATTGTGTTCATTGTGCGTAGCTTATGCCTGCACATATAGCCCCACCGCCACCATGGGGCACAGCAAAAAGCTCGCCCACACGACGCCATGCAGTTGTGAGGCTGGTTTGACGTACTGCCAAATTCTTAAAAACAATGTTGGAGGTAGCATATGGTAGATTAATCCGCTTCTTGATATGCCACACCTGTCAGGTAGATCGATTATCTTGGCAAAGGAGAAATGCTCACTAACAGGTATGCAAACAAATCGGTGCACAACATTTGACAGAAATAAGCTTTTCGTGCGTATGGAAAATGTTGGGGATATTTTAGTTCAGCTCATGAAATATGGGACCAACACTTTACAAGTTGAGTTTATATTGTTGTTCAGTGTATGTTTGAGTTATAGTTTTATATGAAGAAACAATGGTGAAACATATTCCCATCATATAACTGAACTGTCAAGTCATAGCCATGTTCCCATCATCACCCACCTGTTGGCCTCTTGCCCATCCCTTGAGGAGCCTCCTGCCCGCCTCAGTCAGAGGGGTAATGGGGGCCAGACGGGGACTGTGGCGGAAGTGGAGATACTGCGCAGTCTGGGCAGACTTCTGGGCTGTTCTCCTTCCATGGAGGTCCTGGAGCATGTTGTTGATCATGATGTCCCACAGCATGCCTATCTTGCCCAGTATCTCCTCAGTGCGTGTCTGGTAGACTGACTCCAAGCACTGCAGCAGGGTGGTCAACATCTTCCGGTCCTGGAATTCCCTATTCTTGTTCTGCTCATAGTCATTCTTCATATCATGCTCAATGTCGCCCATGATCAAGTGCATCTGCATCTTCACCTCCTTGCAGATAGTCTCTATGCCATCCTCCTCCTCCTCCTCCTCCTCGCTCTCTTCATCCTCCTCACTCTCCTCTTCACTCCCCTCCCTGTCTCCCTCCTCCACCTTCTCCTCTTTCTCCTTCTCTTCCGCTCCCTCTGTATCACCCTCTTCATCCTCACTCTCCTCTTCCTTTTCACTTTCCTCCTCTCCCTCTTTCTCCTCTTCCTCTGTCTCCCCCTCTTCCTCAGCTTCTTCCCCCTGGCTCTCCTCTTCCCTCCCTATCATCCACTTTTCCATCCATCCTTTTATCTGATCTTCTCTCTTTTTCTGTCTCTCTCTCTTCACTTGGGCCAGAGTGTAATGGTCCCTCTCTCTGCGCTGCCGTCTATCCTCTAGGCCCTCTCTAACCCGCTCCAGCTCCAGCTCCAGGTCACGTTGCAGGACAACTATCCCTTGGTGGGCCACCCTCAGGGTCTCTGCTCTGAACTGAGCCCAGTGTCTTTCCCTGATCTGGCGGTCCCTGCTCTGGTAGAAGCGCTTCTTCAGGTTATCTAAGCAGCAAGGGAGGGGCATATCATGGTCTTTCTCCCTATCTCGGTCCTTATCTACCTGGATCTTTGAAGGTCAAACACAGTGACAAGTAGAGAAAGGCAATTTTGATCAAATGTTGGAAAACGATTATGCACGTACGCACGCACGCACGCACGCACGCACGCACGCACGCACGCACGCACGCACGCACGCACACACGCACGCACACACACACACACACACACACACACACACACACACACACACACACACACACACACACACACACACACACACACACACACACACACACACACACACACACACACACACACAGGCACAAATATCATGGTTATTTTACCTGTTCTTGGCCCTGTGCTGAAGCACATTCTACATCCTCAGTCTTTCGGGGAGCTGGACATTCCTTGTCAGGAGAGTCCTCCAAGTCCTCAATAATCTGTTTATCATGTTTAGAGAGTGTGTAGGTCAGAGCTCCATTCTCCATATTCAGACAGACAGTAACACAAATGTGTGGCACTGATCTCTTACCAGTGGTTCACAAACAGGGGGGGTGTTCACATAGGCATTCTCCAGGGCATCAACAGGGTGAGGTAGAAGGATGTCAGGGTTGTGTTCCTCTACCTGGGTCTGTGCAGACATTTTGGGTCAGATATACTGATGCAGCGCAGACTGGGCAGTTCTGGTCAAAATCAATTGATAAAAACACAGCCTTATTACCAGTTGTTGGACCTCGGTTGAAGCCTTATCTGTATCTTCAGTGTCCTTTGGAGGAACTGGACTTTCCTTTACAGTAGACTCCTCCAAGTCCTCAATATCCTGAATAATCTGTCAGAGTCAGCTGGTCAGAACTCATCTATACACAGGCAGTCAAACAAAGACATGGGTAGCAGTGATCTCTTACCAGTGGTTCACAGACAGATGGGGTTTTCACAGCCTCTGCATTTTCTTCCTGCACCTCTTCACACACTTTCATGTGTGATGCCTGTCCACCCTCATCCTTTAGACTGGACGGAAGGACGATCCTGTCCCCAGAGGACCTCTGCTTCTTGTCACTGTGAGCTCTTCCTAGGTCATTTGTCTAATGATGCAAAGCCATGTTTAATAAATGGTTATTCATTGGGTTATTAGTCAGTATGTTCCTTCGACATGTTGGCACTTTTGAACCTTTCTAGTTGACTTTCCAGTCATTTGAAAGTAAGACTGGAGGAACACCTCACAAAGTCGGGATTCTTGCACACAACATTGACCTGTTTATAACAGGGATACAAAGTATATAGAGAGCAGGTGCTTTCACACAGCCTGAGATTCCTGAGTTAATTAAGCAATTAACATCCCATCATGCTTAGGGTCATGTATAAAAATGCTGGGTGGGCTACCATGGCTATGCCACAAAAGGATGACAATGCCCATCCACAGGGCATGAGTAGTCACTGACTGGTGTGATAGACATTAAAATGATGTAAACCATATGTCATGGCTGTCACAGTCACCAGGTCTCAACCCAATGGACCAAATAAGGGATATTCTAGAGTGAGACAGTGTTTTCTACCACCACCAACAAAACACCAAATTATGGAATTTCTTGTGGGAAAATGCTATTGCATCCTTCCAATAGTGGTCCAGACAGTGTTGTAGTACACATAGTGAGTGTCTCGAAGGTTGGATTCATGTGTGCCTGGTCTTGCCTCGGACAGTGAGGACTCATCATTTCTTTCCCGAGACCAGCAGAGTAAAAAGAAAATCTGAATTAACAGTCACCGCATATAACTGCTTCACCAGGCCCAATATATACACTCCTTTCTTGAAACATGAATATCTTAACTGTCACGCCCTGACCTTAGAGAGCCTTTTTATTTCTCTATTTGGTTAGGTCAGGGTGTGATTTGGGTGGGAATTCTAGTTTGTATATTTCTTTGTTGGCTGGGTATGGTTCCCAATCAGAGGCAGCTGTCTATCGTTGTCTCTGATTGGGGATCATACATAGGCAGCCCTTTTTCCCACCTTCAGTTGTGGGATCTTGTCTTTATTTGTTGCATGCCGAAGCTTTACGTTCGTTGTGTTGTTTATTGTTTTTTTGGTGGAACATTTAATAAAGAAAATGTATGCCTACCACGCTGCACCTTGGTCCGGTCATTCTACCACTAACGACGGACGTAACATTAACTTCTTATGGCTGCAGGGGCAGTATTGAGTAGCTTGGATGAAAGGTGCCCAGAGGTGCCCAGAGTAAACGGCCTGCTCCTCAGTCCCAGTTGCTAATATATACATATTATTAGTAGTATTATTGGATAGAAAATACTCTGAAGTTTCTAAAACTGTTTGAATGATGTCTGTGAGTATAACAGAACTCATATGGCAGGCATAAACCTGAGAAGAAATCCAAACAGGAAGTGGGAAATCTTGGTCGATTTTCAACCCAGCCCCTATTGAATACACAGTGGGATGGATATTTTCATGTTTTGTCTTATATTGTCTTGTCATTATGCTTTCCCTTCTGTTCGTTTCCCCCTGCTGGTCTTATTAGGTTCGTTCCCTTTTTCTATCCCTCTCTCTCTCCCTCCCTCTCTCTCCTCTCTCTATCGTTCCGTTCCTGCTCCCAGCTGTTCCTCATTTTCCTACTCACTCATTTAGTCTTTCCACACCTGTTCCCTATCTTGTCCTCTGATTAGAGTCCCTATTTCTCCCCTTGTTTTCCGTTTCTGTCCTGTCGGATCCTTGTATATTGTTCGCCGTGCTGTGTCTTTGTCTCGCCCTGTCGTGTCTTGTTTCCCGCAGATGCTGCGTGTGAGCAGGTGTCTGAGTCTGCTACGGTCGGTGCCTTCCCGAGGCAACCTACAGTTTATGGTCGAGTCTCCAGTCTGTCCTCGTCACTACGAGTGGAATTAGTTCTTTATGTTTTGTTTTCTGCTCTGATTTGTCTAGGAGTATTGCCTATTTCCTTTACTGGAATAAAGACTCTGTTTTTCGCCAAGTCGCTTTTGGGTCCTCATTCACCTGCATAACAGAAGGATCCGACCAAGAATGGACCCAGCGACTATGGATTCTCTCTACTCTACTCTCGAGTTCCAGGGAGCGATGCTCGGCAGACACGAGCAGGAATTGTCTGCTGCTCGGCATGCCGTTGAGACCCTGGCCGCTCAGGTCTCCGACCTCTCAGGACAG
The DNA here is from genome assembly GCF_021184085.1 of Oncorhynchus gorbuscha. Classification (NCBI taxonomy): domain Eukaryota; kingdom Metazoa; phylum Chordata; class Actinopteri; order Salmoniformes; family Salmonidae; genus Oncorhynchus; species Oncorhynchus gorbuscha. Next base: position 60,810,087 of record NC_060175.1, on the reverse strand, counting down.
TATCAGAGTCTTCGTCTCGTGCCACCAGCTACTTCCGGGTCTTCCGAGCCTCCGGAACCTAGGGTTAATAACCCACCATGTTATTCTGGGCAGCCCACTGAGTGCCGCTCCTTTCTCACCCAGTGTGATATAGTGTTCTCTCTCCAACCCAACACATACTCAAGAGAGAGAGCTCGGATTGCCTACGTCATATCACTCCTTACTGGTCGGGCTCGGCAGTGGGGCACAGCTATCTGGGAGACAAGCGCTGAGTGTACTAGCAATTATCTGAACTTTAAAGAGGAGATGATAAGGGTTTTTGATCGTTCAGTTTTTGGGAAAGAAGCTTCCTGGTCCCTGTCTTCCCTATGTCAAGGTAATCGATCCATAACGGATTACTCTATAGAGTTTCGCACTCTTGCTGCCTCCAGTAACTGGAACGAGCAGGCGTTGCTCGCTCGTTTTCTGGAGGGACTCCACGCTAAGGTTAAGGATGAGATTCTCTCTCGGGAGGTTCCATCCAGCGTGGATTCTTTGATTGAACTCGCTATTCGCATTGAACGACGGGTAGATCTTCGTCACCGAGCTCATAGAAGAGAGCTCGCGTTAACTGTGTCTCCCCTCTCTCCGACACTACCATCTTTCCCCACTGACTCAGGTGTTGAGCCCATGCAGCTGGGGGTATTCGCATTTCGACTAAGGAGAGGGAACGGAGAATCACCAACCGCCTCTGTCTCTATTGCGGTTCCGCTGGTCATTTTGTCATTTCATGTCCAGTTAAAGGCCAGAGCTCATCAGTAAGCGGAGGGCGACTGATAAGCGCTACTAGACGGTCCTCTCCGTCAAGTACCTGTACTACCTTACCGGTCCATCTACGCTGGACCGGATCGGCAGCTTCCTGCAGTGCATTAATAGACTCTGGGGCGGAGGGCTGTTTTATGGACGAAGCCTGGGCTCGGGAACATGACATTCCTCTCAGACAGTTAGGGAGCCCACGGTCATGTTTGCCTTGGATGGTAGTCCTCTCCCCAGTATATTATGTGAAACACTACCTTTAACCCTCACTGTATCTGGTAACCATAGTGAGACCATTTCTTTTTGATTTTTGTTCACCTTTTACACCTGTTGTTTTGGGTCATCCCTGGCTTGTGTGTCATAATCCTTCTTTTGATTGGTCTAGTAATTCTATCCTTTCCTGGAACGTTTCTTGTCATGTGAAGTGTTTAATGTCTGCTATTTCTCCTGTTTGTTCTGCTCCCTCTTCACAGGAGGAACCTGGTGATTTGACAGGAGTGCCGGAGGAATATCATGGTCTGCGCACGGTCTTCAGTCGGTCCAGAACCAACTCCCTTCCTCCTCACCGGTCGTATGATTGTTGTTCTGATCTCCTCAAGAAGCGTTTTGCATCCGCTCCTATCCTTGTTGCACCTGACGTCACTAAACAGTTTATTGTCGAGGTTGACGCGTCGGGGGTGGGCGTGGGAGCCATTCTGTCCCAGCGCTCCGATACTGACGATGGGGTCCACCCTTGCGCGTATTTTTCTCATCGCCTGTCACCGTCGGAACGTAACTATGATGTGGCTAACCGTGAACTGCTCGCCATCCGTTTAGCCCTAGGCAAATGGCGACAGTGGTTGGAGGGGGGCGACCGTTCCTTTTGTCGTTTGGACTGACCAAAGGAACCTTGAGTACATCCGTTCTGCCAAACGACTGAATGCACGTCATGCTCGTTGGGCGTTGTTTTTCGATCGTTTCGAGTTCGTTATTTCTTATTGCCCGGGTACTAAGAACACCAAGCCTCATGCTTTATCCCGTCTCTTTAGTTCTTCTGTGGCTTCTACTGTTCCCGAGGGGATCCTTCCTGTTGGGCGTGTTGTCGGGTTGACTGTCTGGGGAATTGAGAGACAGGTTAAGCAAGCACTCACGCACACTGCGTCGCCGCGCGCTTGTCCTAGTAACCTTCTTTTCGTTCCTGTTTCTACTCGTCTGGCTGTTCTTCAGTGGGCTCACTCTGCCAAGTTAGCTGGCCATCCCGGCGTTCGAGGTACTCTTGCTTCTATTCGCCATCGCTTTTGGTGGCCTACTCAGGAGCGTGACACGCGCCGTTTCGTGGCTGCGTGTTCGGACTGCGCGCAGAATAAGTCTGGTAATTTTTTTCTGCTTCTGCTCCTGGTCTTGCTGGGTCTCAGTCTGTTCCCTGCCACCGCATCTCTCCTGTTCTTGTTCCTGCCCTTCTGTGTCTCAGTCTGTCCCTAGTTGTTACTCTCCTGGCCTGTTTGGTCCTGTTTGCTCTAAAGCTTTCAGTTCTCTACCCGTGTCTCATTTTTTTTTTTTTTTTTGAGTAGTACCCTAGTTTCCCTTTTTATCGTTTTCCGTTACGGTCCTGAGGAGAGGAGTTGGGTTCTTTCTCGGGACGTGCTGGACCGTTTGTGATCTATGATTTCCTCCGTTGCCGCCAGTGTTCCTCCTCGAGAGCGCCAGGAGGCGCTCGGTGAGTGGGGGGGGGTACTGTCATGTTTTGTCTTATATTGTCTTGTCATTATGCTTTCCCTTCTGTTCGTTTCCCCCTGCTGGTCTTATTAGGTTCGTTCCCTTTTTCTATCCCTCTCTCTCTCCCTCCCTCTCTCTCCTCTCTCTATCGTTCCGTTCCTGCTCCCAGCTGTTCCTCATTTTCCTACTCACTCATTTAGTCTTTCCACACCTGTTCCCTATCTTGTCCTCTGATTAGAGTCCCTATTTCTCCCCTTGTTTTCCGTTTCTGTCCTGTCGGATCCTTGTATATTGTTCGCCGTGCTGTGTCTTTGTCTCGCCCTGTCGTGTCTTGTTTCCCGCAGATTTGTTTCCCGCAGATGCTGCGTGTGAGCAGGTGTCTGAGTCTGCTACGGTCGGTGCCTTCCCGAGGCAACCTACAGTTTATGGTCGAGTCTCCAGTCTGTCCTCGTCACTACGAGTGGAATTAGTTCTTTATGTTTTGTTTTCTGCTCTGATTTGTCTAGGAGTATTGCCTATTTCCTTTACTGGAATAAAGACTCTGTTTTCGCCAAGTCGCTTTTGGGTCCTCATTCACCTGCATAACAGATATTGGTTATGTTGCACTTCCTACGGCTTCTACAAGATGTCAACCGTCTTTAGAACTTGAATGAGGCTTCTACTGTGATGTGGGGCCGGATGAGAGTTCTTTGAGTCAGTGGTCTGGCAGAGAGCCAGGTCCTGGTCACATGCATTTCACATGACAGCAACCTGCGTTCCATGGCTTTTTTTACAGACAATGGAATTCTCCAGTTGGAACGTTGTTGAAGATCTATGATATAAACATCCTATAGATGGATTCTATACTTAGTTTGAACTGTTTCTACAACCTGTAATATAACTTTTTGAAGTTTTCAACCGACGTTCGGCTGGACCTGCACGAGCTTTTGGATTTGTGTAATAAATACCCTAACAAAAGTAGCTACTTGGACATAATTAATTGTCATTATAGAACAAATCAAACATTTATTGTGGTACTAGGATTCCTGGTAGTGCATTCTGATGAAGATAATCAAAGGTAAGGGAATATTTATAATGTTATTTCTGATTTCTGTTGACTCCAACATGGCGGATTCAAAAAAAATCATTTTTTAGCACTGTTCTCAGATTATTACATGGTTTGCTTTTTCCGTAAAGTTTTTGCGAAATCTGACACAGCGGTTGCATTAAGGAGAGGTATATCTATATTTCCATGTCTAACAATTGTATTTTCATCAACGTTTATGATGAGTATTTCTGTAAAATGATGTGGCTCTCTGCAATATCACCTGATGTTTTTGGAACTAGTGAACGTAACGCGCCAATGTATATTGAGATTTACTTTATCAAACAAAACATACATGTATTGTGCAAAATGAAGTCCTATGAGTGTCATCTGATGAAGATCATCAAAGGTTAGTGATGAATTTTATCTCTATTTGTGCTTTTTGTGACTCCTCTCTTTGGCTGGAAAAATGGCTGTTTTTTTCTGTGAGTTGGTGGTGACCTAACATAATCGTTTGTGGTGCTTTCGCTGTAAAGCCTATTCGAAATTGAACACTGTGGTGGGATTAACAACAAAATTACCTTTAAAATGGTATAAAATACATTTTAGTTATGAGATTTCTGTTGTTTTGAATTTGGCGCCCTGCACTTTTACTGGCTGTTGCCATATCGATCATGTTAACGGGATTGCAGCCCTACGTTTTAACAGCCTGTTATAGACATTTGCGCAGTGGCAAACATATAGGCCTTCAGTGTGTGACAGGTTGGTGATTCTGAAAGGACAGTAACCATAATACCAGCACACTCATGTAGGAGAGTGCAATTTTTATAAAACACAAAGCGCCAGTGGTGTAGTGGAGGCTATCCGCAGGTACAAACTGTATACACTTTTTTTTCAGTGGGCATTGCGTATACTCACTTCTTAATCCCTACTGATGCCTATCAAAATAGTGTATTTTTTTCAATTTAATAAAAAATATAAAAAATTGGTTAAAATCTTGACAAATCTATTCGAAAACGTACATATTTTTTTTTTTTTGTAAAAGATTTTTCACACACATGATGCCTTTCCAAAAAACATAGTGGGCGGGCCATGTGGGAACTTTTTAGAAAAGTTAGAGTTTACCTAGCCTCAAACTCATGTCCTGTGTGTACCTAACTGACCGTCTCTGCCCATTCATCGCCATTTACCCGTTGTTGTCTTAGCTCTGCCGATCAACTCCTGTGATTGCTTTATGCCTCTCTCTAATGTCAATATGCCTTGTCTACTGCTGTTTCGGGAAGTTCTTATCGTTTTATTTCACTGTAGAGCCCCCAGTCCCACTCAACATGCCTTAGATAGCTCTTCTGTCGCACCCCACACACTTGCGGAGACCTCACCTGGCTTAAATGGTGCCTCCAGAGATGGAGCCTCTCTCATCGTCACTAAATCCCTAGGTTTACCTCCATTATACTCACATCCTACCATACCCTTGTCTGTACAGGTATATTTCACTGGTCATCCCCAAAGCCAACACCCCCTTTGACCGCATTTCCTTCCAGTTCTCTGCTGCCAATGACTGGAACGAATTGCAAAAATCACTGAAGCTGGAGACATATCTCCCTCACTAACTTTAAGCACCAACTATCAGAGCAGCTTACCGATTATTGCACCTGTACACAGCCCATCTGTAAATAGCCCACCCAACTACCTCATCCCAATATTGTTCTTTTTTTTGCTCTTTTGCACCCCAGTATCACTACTTGCATATCATCATCTGCACATCTATCGCTCCAGTGTTAATGCTAAATTGTAATTATTTTGCCACTATGGCCTATTTATTGCCTTACTTCCCTAATATTAATACGTTTGCACACACTGTATATAGATTTTTCTTTTGTGTTATTGACTGTATGTTTGTTCATGTGTTGTTGTTTGTGTCACACTGCTTTGCTTTATCTTGGCCAGGTCACAGTCGTAAATGAGAACTTTGTTCTCAACTGACCTACCTGGTAAAATAAAGGTGAAATAAAATGTAAAAAATAAAATCAGGCATCACTACACCACTGCATGGAAAGACAGCAGTCACACACAGCATGATGTTAAAGGATAAGCAGACCATAAACTCGGCCAGTAGGTCCAAATTATAAGAATTTACAACTATTACTGCTCATTGCAAAAAAAAAACATTTCACATTTAGCACACAAAACAAGTTTAAAGTGGAAATGACAGCGATTTAACTACTTTGCAGATATGAAACAAACAGACAATCATACTATTAGTAAAAAATATTACATTCCCAGTTTATGCTACAAAACTATCTTTGAGGTTTTACAAATAGGTTATATTTGACTCATCGTTCCATGAGGTACAATAAGGCATTGTTGGCAGAATAGATGGATGCAGTTCAATGCATGATTAATATAATTCACCAATACATGTCTCGGTAGTGCAAAAAATATTGTTATCAGGTTGTAAATAACAACTGGCCCGGTACATTGTTTGTTGCCTCCATTCGGAAGGCACTGTTTCAGTTTCAATGACTCTATATTCTGGACAAAAACGGATGAATGTAACTAAGGCTGGGAATGTCAATACAATCAAACTAGCAAGGGCAATGATCACAAGTCAATCAAACGTGGCTAATTGGCTAGCGAATATATTTAAGCAATCTAAAAACACATAGCCTAACGTTAGCTAGCTAGCTGCTAGGTGGATGTCATAGCATGCCATTGGAGGAGTGGGTGAGGGACTGACTTTTCCCCCTCATATTGTTTTTTGGTGGCTATACACAGCTAGAGATGCAGGTGTCATTTGGTTAGCTAGCAAGAACTTGAACGACTGTTATCCAGTTGACATATCTCTTGCGATCGCAAATTCCCTCTGGCTATCTACTCTAATTTCTCTGAAGTGTGCCAAAGCACAGAACAACTGATGAATTTACAAACACTCAGTAAACGTAGACACATGTTTTATAGTTAGTAAAGAATGCTCTAGATAACATGTAAACAGCCTAACCAGCTCTGCTATGGTGAATGAAATGGTCAGAGTGAGATGTTCTCTCATTTGTGTCTGGAACTAGCAAGCAAGTTACCTTGGGTGCTTGGTTGGGTAAATTATGCATTGACAGGCAAGCTGCAGAAGGACGAGGAGGCTACAGTTCCCCATGAGTGCAATTATGATGGCCAACTAACTGAAAAAGTTTGAGAGGGTTTATCTACTATTCCTTTGTTAGATTTGAGCTCATCTTGCTCTGGCTAGCATTAGTTGTTGATCTTGTTGTTGTGCATAGCTGGGGGAGAGCCTACCTTTTCATGGTTTAGTCAATAGGACTGTAAAGTTCCCAAATGTAAGAGGACTCCCGAGGGGTTTACATATTTGTAGAAATCTATTCAGGGATATTTTGTGGCTTTTGGTGAATGTGTTTTAATGATCTAAAGTCGCATTGTTGCAACTGCCTGTAAACACACAGTGCGGTTCAAAGTTAAAGATGGCAGGCCCATGTGGAAAATAGCTTTTTGTATACTGGTGCTCTGGTTGGCTATAGTGCACCGGTCTGTGTAGACTCAGGTCCTGGACATTGACAGATTTCTTTATTCAGTTTTATTTATTGCAGTGTCTATTAATTGTCCAAATGCACAGCTGTTTTCTGTAATGAAGTGCTATTTATTATGCAAATGACCAGCTTACTGCTATTACATTGCTATAACTGAGACAACACATAACAACGTATTTTCACAGTAAAACATGTTAGGTCCCATACAGGATGGCTCTCACACCCACGCACACAGCACACACACATACACACACTCACTGCGAGGACACCTAGATAAGAACGCACACACATACACACACTCAGTGCGAGGACACACAGACTTGCCAAAGACAGGAACGCACACACATTGCACACACGCACCCCCACCCCTGGGGATGGACTCCAAAGACAAAGAACTCTTTCAAACTGCCAATGGGACGCCGACACCAGTCTGGAGGGAACTGCCAATCAACTACCAGCAACCTACCAGAGGCCTGATCTACCAGAATCTACCTACGTCATACCCATGAATAAAATGACTTGCACACAATGTATCGGGGCTCTTGTCCGAAGGTTCCCTCTGAGCTGGACGAATGAGAGTCCGTGCACGCTATGCCAGATATCTCTACACTATAAAATAAACTGTCTTTACTATACTTGATCCACCTTGTCCAGTGTTTCAACTTGGTCTCCTGTATCTATTCATCAACATTTTCCACTCTATATTACTATAGAATTTTCACAAATGTGTTAGTATACGTAATTCCCAAAACTTCTAAGAATTTATGAAAAGGTGAAAATGGCCATATCTAAGTGGTTGCTTGTCAGATTTTTTTTTTAAGTGTCATTCTTCCAGGGGGTGTATATGGAAACTTTTTAATAAGATTTAATGTGCCTAAATACTTTCAGTTCCACTAAATGCAACAACCGGGAGACCCATTAGGCGGCGCACAATTGGCTCAGCGTCTCTTGGCTTAGGGGGGGTTTGGCTGGCAGGAATGTCCTTATCTCATCGCACTCTATGTCATGTTTGTCATTTATTATCATGTCTTGTCCCTGTGCTCCCCATTCTATTCGTTTCCCTCTGCTGGTCTTATTAGGTTCTTTCCCTCCTTCTATCCCTCTCTCTCCCCCTCCCTCTCTCACTCTCTCGCTCTCTCTTCTCTCTATCGTTCCGTTCCTGCTCCCAGCTGTTCCTATTCCCCTAATCATCATTTAGTCTTCCCACACCTGTTCCCGATCCTTTCCCCTGATTAGAGTCCCTATTTATTCCTTTGTGTTCCGTTCCTGTCCCGTCGGTTCCTTGTTTAGTATTCACCATGCTGTGATTGTGTTTCGCCCTGTCCTGTCGTGTTTTTGCCTTCATCAGATGCTGCGTGTGAGCAGGTGTCTCTGTCAACTACGGCCTGCGCCTACCCGGCGACCTGCAGTCTGTGGCCGCTTCTCCTGTTATTCCCCTCTACAGACTAGAGGATGTCTGTTATTCCCTGTTTGGACTTGAATAAACTCTGTTTCTGTTAAGTCGCTTTTGGGTCCTCTTTCACCGGCATGACAGAAGGAACCGACCAAGGAATGGACCCAGCGACTTCAGACGCTCGTTACACTGCCGTCGAGATCCAAGGAGCCATGCTCAGCAGACACGAGCAGGAATTGTCTGCTGCTCGCCATGCCGTGGAGAACCTGGCCGCTCAGGTTTCCGACCTCTCTGGACAGTTCCAGAGTCTACGTCTCGTGCCACCTGTTACTTCCTGGCCTGCCGAGCCTCCAGAACCTAGGGTTAATAACCCACCTTGCTACTCCGGGCAGCCCACTGAGTGCCGCTCCTTTCTCACGCAGTGTGAGATTGTGTTCTCTCTCCAACCCAACACATACTCTAGAGAGAGAGCTCGGGTTGCTTACGTCATTTCACTCCTTACTGGCCGGGCTCGAGAATGGGGCACAGCTATCTGGGAGGCAAGGGCTGATTGCTCTAACAAGTTCCAGAACTTTAAAGAGGAGATGATTCGGGTTTTTGACCGTTCTGTTTTTGGTAGGGAGGCTTCTAGGGCCCTGGCTTCCTTATGCCAAGGTGAACGGTCCATAACGGATTATTCTATTGAGTTTCGCACTCTTGCTGCCTCTAGTGAGTGGAACGAGCCGGCGCTGCTCGCTCGTTTTCTGGAGGGACTCCACGCAGTGGTTAAGGATGAGATTCTCTCCCGGGAGGTTCCATCAGATGTGGACTCTTTGATTGCTCTCGCCATCCGCATAGAACGACGGGTAGATCTTCGTCACCGGGCTCGTGGAAGAGAGCTCGCATCAACGGTGTTTCCCTGCTCCGCATCGCAACCATCTCCCTCCTCTGGCTTTGAGACTGAGCCCATGCAGCTGGGAGGGATTCGCATCTCGACTAAGGAGAGGGAACGGAGGATCACCAACCGCCTGTGCCTCTATTGCGGAGTTGCTGGACATTTTGTTAATTCATGTCCAGTAAGAGGCCAGAGCCCATCAGTAAGCGGAGGGCTACTGGTGAGCGCTACTACTCAGGTCCCTTCATCTAGATCTTGTACTACTATGTCGGTCCATCTACGCTGGACCGGTTCGGGTGCTACATGCAGTGCCTTGATTGACTCTGGGGCTGAGGGTTGTTTCATGGACGAAGCATGGGTTCGGAAACATAACATTCCTTTCAGACCGTTAGACAAGCCTACGCCCATGTTTGCCTTAGATGGTAGTCATCTTCCCAGTATCAAATTTGAGACACTACCTTTAACTCTCACAGTATCTGGTAACCACAGTGAGACTATTTCTTTTTTGATTTTCCGTTCACCGTTTACACCTGTTGTTTTGGGTCATCCCTGGCTAGTATGTCATAATCCTTCTATTAATTGGTCTAGTAATTCTATCCTATCCTGGAACGTTTCTTGTCATGTGAAGTGTTTAATGTCTGCCATCCCTCCCGTTTCTTCTGTCCCTACTTCTCAGGAGGAACCTGGCGATTTGACAGGAGTGCCGGAGGAATATCATGATCTGCGCACGGTCTTCAGTCGGTCCCGAGCCAACTCCCTTCCTCCTCACCGGTCGTATGATTGTAGTATTGATCTCCTTCCGGGGACCACTCCTCCTCGAGGTAGACTATACTCTCTGTCGGCTCCCGAACGTAAGGCTCTCGAGGATTATTTATCTGTGTCTCTTGACGCCGGTACCATAGTGCCTTCTTCTTCTCCGGCCGGGGCGGGGTTCTTTTTGTTAAGAAGAAGGACGGTACTCTGCGCCCTGCGTGGATTATCGAGGGCTGAATGACATAACGGTTAAGAATCGTTATCCGCTTCCCCTTATGTCATCAGCCTTCGAGATTCTGCAGGGAGCCAGGTGCTTTACTAAGTTGGACCTTCGTAACGCTTACCATCTCGTGCGCATCAGAGAGGGGGACGAGTGGAAAACGGCGTTTAACACTCCGTTAGGGCATTTTGAGTACCGGGTTCTGCCGTTCGGTCTCGCCAATGCGCCAGCTGTTTTTCAGGCATTAGTTAATGATGTTCTGAGAGACATGCTGAACATCTTTGTTTTTGTCTATCTTGACGATATCCTGATTTTTTCTCCGTCACTCGAGATTCATGTTCAGCACGTTCGACGTGTTCTACAGCGCCTTTTAGAGAATTGTCTCTACGTAAAGGCTGAGAAGTGCTCTTTTCATGTCTCCTCCGTTACTTTTCTCGGTTCCGTTATTTCCGCTGAAGGCATTCAGATGGATTCCGCTAAGGTCCAAGCTGTCAGTGATTGGCCCGTTCCAAGGTCACGTGTCGAGTTGCAGCGCTTTTTAGGTTTCGCTAATTTCTATCGGCGTTTCATTCGTAATTTCGGTCAAGTTGCTGCCCCTCTCACAGCTCTTACTTCTGTCAAGACGTGTTTTAAGTGGTCCGGTTCCGCCCAGGAGCTTTTGATCTTCTTAAAGAACGTTTTACGTCCGCTCCTATCCTCGTTACTCCTGACGTCACTAGACAATTCATTGTCGAGGTTGACGCTTCAGAGGTAGGCGTGGGAGCCATTCTATCCCAGCGCTTCCAGTCTGACGATAAGGTTCATCCTTGCGCTTATTTTCTCATCGCCTGTCGCCATCTGAGCGCAACTATGATGTGGGTAACCGTGAACTGCTCGCCATCCGCTTAGCCCTAGGCGAATGGCGACAGTGGTTGGAGGGGCGACTGTTCCTTTTGTCGTTTGGACAGACCATAAGAACCTTGAGTACATCCGTTCTGCCAAACGACTTAATGCCCGTCAAGCTCGTTGGGCGTTGTTTTTCGCTCGTTTCGAGTTTGTGATTTCTTACCGTCCGGGTAGCAAGAACACCAAGCCTGATGCCTTATCCCGTCTGTTTAGTTCTTCTGTGGCTTCTACTGATCCCGAGGGGATTCTTCCTTATGGGCGTGTTGTCGGGTTAACAGTCTGGGGAATTGAAAGACAGGTTAAGCAAGCACTCACGCACACTGCGCGCCGCGCGCTTGTCCTAGTAACCTCCTTTTCGTTCCTGTTTCCACTCGTCTGGCTGTTCTTCAGTGGGCTCACTCTGCCAAGTTAGCTGGTCATCCCGGTGTTCGAGGCACTCTTGCGTCTATTCGCCAGCGCTTTTGGTGGCCGACTCAGGAGCGTGACACGCGCCGTTTCGTGGCTGCTTGTTCGGACTGCGCGCAGACTAAGTCGGGTAACTCTCCTCCTGCCGGTCGTCTCAGACCGCTCCCCATTCCTTCTCGACCATGGTCTCACATCGCCTTAGACTTCATTACCGGTCTGCCTTTGTCTGCGGGGAAGACTGTGATTCTTACGGTTGTCGATAGGTTCTCTAAGGCGGCACATTTCATTCCCCTCGCTAAACTTCCTTCCGCTAAGGAGACGGCACAAATCATTATTGAAAATGTATTCAGAATTCATGGCCTCCCGTTAGACGCCGTTTCAGACAGAGGCCCGCAATTCACGTCACAGTTTTGGAGGGAGTTCTGTCGTTTGATTGGTGCGTCCGTCAGTCTCTCTTCCGGGTTTCATCCCCAGTCTAACGGTCAAGCAGAGAGGGCCAATCAGACGATTGGTCGCATACTACGCAGCCTTTCTTTCAGAAACCCTGCGTCTTGGGCAGAACAGCTCCCCTGGGCAGAATACGCTCACAATTCGCTTCCTTCGTCTGCTACCGGGTTATCTCCGTTTCAGAGTAGTCTGGGTTACCAGCCTCCTCTGTTCTCATCCCAGCTTGCCGAGTCCAGCGTTCCCTCCGCTCAAGCGTTTGTCCAACGTTGTGAGCGCACCTGGAGGAGGGTGAGGTCTGCACTTTGCCGTTACAGGGCACAGACGGTGAGAGCCGCCAATAAACGCAGGATTAAGAGTCCAAGGTATTGTTGCGGCCAGAGAGTGTGGCTTTCCACTCGCAACCTTCCTCTTACGACAGCTTCTCGTAAGTTGACTCCGCGGTTCATTGGTCCGTTCCGTGTCTCCCAGGTCGTCAATCCTGTCGCTGTGCGACTGCTTCTTCCGCGACATCTTCGTCGCGTCCATCCTGTCTTCCATGTCTCCTGTTTTAAGCCCTTTCTTCGCACCCCGTTCGTCTTCCCCCCCCTCCCGTCCTTGTCGAGAGCGCACCTATTTACAAGGTACATAAGATCATGGACATGCGTTCTCGGGGACGGGGTCACCAATACTTAGTGGATTGGGAGGGTTACGGTCCTGAGGAGAGGAGTTGGGTTCCGTCTCGGGACGTGCTGGACCGTTCACTCATCGATGATTTCCTCCGTTGCCGCCAGGATTCCTCCTCGAGTGCGCCAGGAGGCGCTCGGTGAGTGGGGGGGTACTGTCATGTTTGTCATTTATTATCATGTCTTGTCCCTGTGCTCCCCATTCTATTCGTTTCCCTCTGCTGGTCTTATTAGGTTCTTTCCCTCCTTCTATCCCTCTCTCTCCCCCTCCCTCTCTCACTCTCTCGCTCTCTCTTCTCTCTATCGTTCCGTTCCTGCTCCCAGCTGTTCCTATTCCCCTAATCATCATTTAGTCTTCCCACACCTGTTCCCGATCCTTTCCCCTGATTAGAGTCCCTATTTATTCCTTTGTGTTCCGTTCCTGTCCCGTCGGTTCCTTGTTTAGTATTCACCATGCTGTGATTGTGTTTCGCCCTGTCCTGTCGTGTTTTTTGCCTTCATCAGATGCTGCGTGTGAGCAGGTGTCTCTGTCAACTACGGCCTGCGCCTACCCGAAGCGACCTGCAGTCTGTGGCCGCTTCTCCTGTTATTCCCCTCTACAGACTAGAGGATGTCTGTTATTCCCTGTTTGGACTTGAATAAACTCTGTTTCTGTTAAGTCGCTTTTGGGTCCTCTTTCACCGGCATGACACTCTAGTGACTCCTGAGGGAGGCCGGGCACAGTTACACAGTTGCACGCTGACACGGTCGCCAGGTGTAAAGTGTTTCCTCCGACACATTGGTGTGGCTGGCTTTCGGGTTAAGCAGGCATTGTGTCAAAAGCAGTGCGGCTTGGTTGAGTTGTTTCGGAGGACACATGGCTCTCGACCGTCGCCTCTCCCGAATCCGTACAGAAGCGGCAGCGATGAGACAAGACTGTAACTACCAATTGGATACAACAAAATTGGGGAGAAAAGGGGTTGATGATCATTTGCAACTTAACTTCTTGTTGAAAGTTATTCTTGAAAAGGGAGAAGCTAACAAATGAGCAACAACATCATCTTTGATAACACCTGCTGCAGTCGCTGCAAACTAGCCAACAACAAAGCTAGCTAGCTAGACCTTAGGAAAACTACTGCGCAGTGACCTGTTGGTCTCCAAGAAGGCAGAAGTTTACATTAGTTTTTGTAAAAACGGTCCCACTGTCACGACTTCCGCCGAAGTTGGCTCCCCTGCCTGTTCGGGCGGTGCTCGGCGGTCGTAGTCAGCGTCCTACTAGCCGCTACTGATCCCTTTTCGTTTGTCTGTTGGTTTTGTCTTATTAGTTTCACCTGTGTATTTTGGTTTCATTAGCTTCCCTATATGTAGTAGTTTGACCCGCCCTTGTTTTGTGCAGGATTGTCTTTTGTTACGTGTGTACATATTAGGTCGTGCTGTATTTTATATTCTATACTGGACCTACCTGTGGTTTTGGGTTTTCTGGTATAGTGTCTTGGGCTTATCAGTTTGGTGTGCTAGTAAAGCACTTTACTCCGTTACTCTCTCTCTGCGTCTGATTCCTGAACACACACCTAGTCCCGTGTGACACCCACCCATTAAGTCAAAATGTGTTTGGTTTATTCCATTGTCACTTCAAAATTTGGCCCTAATACAGTTGAATGGCAGATGCCTTTATCTAGCTTCTGATGGCCTACCTAGACAATGGCTGACAAAGCTAGCTAGATGTATCTCACCAGAGACCAACAAAGAAAAACCCTGATTGGATATTTTTTTCTCTTCAGTGTTAACCCTTTCCTTTCCAACAAAAACTGAAAATACTAAATCAGAACATCATTGAAAATAATTATATAATTATTATTATAATCATCATTTTATAAATCATAAACCCTTCTCTGAAGGCATAGAAGGCCCATTGTTCCCCATTATGTTTCTGTTAGAGCCACTACAAATTATTACTATTTTCCCATTTTTAAAAAACTATTCTGAATGTCTAAAGAATCATATGTCCTTCTGAAATATGAACATGGAAATACTGGACATTTTGAATGCTTATTATGGTGGTGATTTGAGAGAATTACAATCATGGTCTTGAATTGGACACGCATTTTTCTGGTCTCGGTTTTGACTTGGTCTCGGAAACCTTGTCCCCCCTCCCGTTCTTGGTTCTTGACTTGGTTTTTAAATTCCAGTTAGGTAACTACTGACACAATATACAACAATAAATACAATTTAGCTGTAATGCTTTTGAATATATTGGACATGTTGTCAAACCATGAAGAAATAGGACATCGCAATAATCATAGGGATAATGGTAACTCAATACTTACATAAGACTGTGGCTTATATGATCTTTTGCTCTTTCTCTGCTGATCCATTTTGAGGTCTATGTTGGAAGAACACAGGTTCTAAGAAGAAACTCCCCCACAAATCTTAGGTCAAATTATTATTAGGTACACACGGTATGTTTAAATTGTTTCATTATCATGAGGGAGGGAGTCTTCTATCCATTCATGGCACGGACACTTTCCCTGCTGGAATGAGATGCAGATTTGAAAATTGTTGAGATGCTGTAACCTTGACTACCTAGCATTAGAATGTGTATGTCTAGAATTAGAACTAATGATAATTCTATGGACTAATGACCCTCTAATTATATTCATGGACTCAATAAACAATGTTAAGTATGAAATAAAAATAAAATCAACTTCACAACAGGAACAAAAGATTTTTCATGTTATTTACACTTGTTACATAATTTTAAAAAGTTGTTTTGGTATTTGTATGTGACATACATATATAATTGATAAACTATTGCTTAGACCAGTGGTATCTGTCCTCTCTTGATTGAAGTGATAAAAAAAGTAACCCTTGAATTACCAGGTAAGTTGACTGAGAACCGAGAATGTAGCCAGGACACCAGGGTTACAACCCCTACAATAAGTGGCATGGGATCTTTAGTGACCACAGAGAGCCAGGACATCCATTTAACATCCCATCCAAAGAAAGCACCCTACACAGGGCCATAGCCCCAATCACTGCTCTGGGATATTATTTGTTTTAGACCAGAGGAAACAGGGCCTCCTACTGGCCCTCCAACACCAGTACCTGCATCATCTGGTCTCCCATCCAGGGACCAACCCTGGTTAGTTTGAGGCAAGCCAGCAGTAGGGTGCATGGTGGTATGCAGCTGGCCAGGTTTCCTAAGGTTTTAAGGTACACAGCTGTGTATTACTACATTTTATGACATTTGAAATATCTCTATTTCTCTGAAACCTTTGTGAGTATAATGTTTACAGTTAATTTTTGATTGTTTATTTCACTTTTGCTTATTATCTATTCACTTGCATTGGCAATGTAAACATATGTTTCCTATGCCAATAAAGCCCTTTGAATTGAGAGAATAAAATGTGGTGGCTTGGATAATTGGAGACTGACAACTTGACAGGACATAACACATCGATGGGAAGAGCCCCCGTTGCTCTCTAAACTCTTTCTCACTCAAAGGAGCACTTACAAAGGTGATACTAACTAATAAGGAACACTAGGCTGGGGTTGCTCACTCTGTGCTTTACCTGTGTTTTGAGTTGTAGACCTGTTGATGCAGGTTTGTATAGTGTTCTCAGGTTGGTGTTCAAATCCTTGTGTGTGAGAGCCACTGTGTGTCCAAATTCCTCTTTAGCTAGCAGGGGTGGGTGGGGGATTTGGCTTTGTGATCCTCTGATCACATTTCTTTTAAAACTACCCAACACCACCTCACCAGCCTGGCTCCCTCTACACTATACTTCCATTCTTGGTTACCAAAGGAAGCTTTGCCTAATCTCTGCACCCATAACAAACATGAGGTGAGGAACTCTGAAAGTCAATGAAGGAGTGGATATAATAACTTGAGTCTTTGTGAAATGGTATGGGTGGCAGGTAGCGGAGCGGTTTTAGAGCATTGGACCAGTAACCGAAAGGTTCGAATCCCTGAGGCCAACTCGGTGAAAAATATGTTGATGTTCAAGGCACTTAACCGTAATTGCTCTGGATAAGAGCATCTGCTAAAATATGGAAGAGAAAAGTAACCTTTCATTAGTTGATATACAGTAACTGAGTGCTGTTAGTGAAGTGTTTTAGCCTATTGTTGTTTTCTCAAGTCCAACCCAGAAGCATGGAATGATGGAATTTTAGAACAATATGGGTGTAGTCACTTGTAAAAACACCACTTTGTTTAAAAAACTTGTTTTAATCGGCTGAAGACTGTTGCCATGTTTCCACATCGAATAAGTGTGCTTTCACGGGCACATAAACTACAGGAATTCCACCTGTGCTTTCAATCACTCGATGCCAAGGGCAGTTTGAGGTAAACCAAACTCACTAATCTAGGCCATCAGTCTTGTGAGACCACACCATACAGTATACGTAGAATGTATGCACACATGACTGTAAGTCGCTTTGGATAAAAGCGTCCGCTAAATGGCATATTTTTCTTTTCTTTTTTTTTCTAGATGATTGTGCTTTGGAGTCTTTGTGCAGTGTCTGCTGTGGCTGTTTCATAGTGTCCCATTAGCTGTTTATTCTTCAGGAGCTGGATGATGGTAAATAACTCACTACCAGGGCTGAAGACCTGGAAGGTTAACAGAGAGAACAGATACCCCTACATACTCCCTTGAGAGTATCATAGCACACACCATATCATAGCACCACCACATCCTGCCCCTGAGTAATAGGAGAGTAATTACCATGACTATATAACCTGCTGTATCTAAGCACATTAACACATCCTTCACATCTCTCCCATGTTCGGTAATGCTTCCCACTTTCTGATCACGTTGATTAATAACAGTCCCTGTGATTTCAGATTACCACTGTAGAGTGAAGCTATATCAACGCTAGTTATGTCCCTGTAAGTACTCTGTCTGTCCATATATCCATTCATCAAGTCAGCGGTCTGCTTTTCAGGGGGCTGTACAGAGCCAGACTTAATCTGTAGCCAGGGTCCTTTGCGCAGCACCATGGCTGACTTCTGGAGGATGGTGTGGGAGCAGCATGTTAGGATCATCTTCATGGTGACCCCCCTGAAACAGAAGGACATGGTGAGTGAGGGATTTGATTGTGATTGGACACTGAACAATAATCAAAATGTAGAAAATCTTCATGGGTAATATGTTGATTACATTTACAGCATCAAGTTCGACCAATAGACGTGCATAGTTCTTCTGGTTTCACAATTTTCAGAATGCTGCCCATGAATTTAGGAAGAATCTTCATAAGCATATTCTTGCCACTTGATTTGGGTGCTGCAGAGTATGGGTGTATCTAGCAAAATGTGTCAGAAGTGTCACATTTCCTGCTGTGCATTGTCGTGGAAATTTCCTGTATTACCAAATCATGAGAGAGCAAACCACTCACAAGTCAGAGTTATCATAAAGTCCATCTTTAATTATATGAGCTTCACCATAGCCCTGTAACTCTCAGATCAATTCAGTGTGTGTCCATAAATGAATTCTCTGAGAGTGCTTACATAATGGCAACTGAGATTATTTATAGCAAAGACACACATAGCCAGACAGCATTGGCTATAAAATATCATTCAGTTTGGTCTCCTAAACTAAGTTCTTATCTCGTTCTTGGTACCACTTAGAACCAAAACTTTACCTCATCCAATGGCATATATCAATTGTCAATTCTAGACACTCCCAACAAAAATACAACCCATCCTGGACAAGCTCACAGAGACAGTGAGCCTCCTAGGCCATATACTAAATCAAGAGAAAGGCAATCTCAGAGGGGACAAATAATAGTTACAGACACATTCCCATAAGAAGACAAGCCTGACCTCTCCCCTCTCTGGGGCCCAAGTAACTTTTCCCACATACGCATACTTATGAACATTGATAAAACATCTTATTTATAAATGTTACCTAAAGAATTCTGATTCCGCTACCACAGCATGCAGTCGTTTCTCTACTTCTATTAGTTAGACCATGTTACTCCAGGTGCTGTATGACGAGTACTGAGTACGGAGTGGTAAAGGTTACCACAGTGTCTCGTAAACGGGGTCCAGATTATTTCATCACCATCATTCACTTACAGGTGAGGCCAAGATCGTCATCTATTTTAATGTAACACCATTAGTCTCAGCCATTGGTCGACAGATTTAGACTAATTCCAAGTTTAATCGTCTGTCTGTTGTGTGTGTGGTAGAGTGTTGATAGTGTGTGTGGTTGTGTTGAAAGTGAGTGTGTCTGTGTCTGTGTTTCCGAGGGGCTGTCCCGTAGACAGCACAGTATTACTACCCTGTCTAGCTGGACCAATGGCTGAGAACAATGGTTGACAAACCAATGTAAAAAGTGGTTTGTCAACCATGACTGTAAGCCTAGCTTGAAAAAAAAAAAACATTTTCAAACAGAAAACCAAAGTCAGTGTTCCTAAATGACAAATTCATGTGGCACCTCTTCCATTTTCAAAGTGTTTTCTCCCATTTGCTCCAATTGAACACAACCCTGGTCAGAGGGGCCAAAGTTCTGCAAGTCATTCACTGCCACTGTGGTGATAGTTAAAGAGGGCACTATGGCCTGAGCATTATTCACTGTGCCTCCAGCCAGCTCAATGAGGTCACCCCAGGTCTGTTCAGTCCAGTAACGCAAAGCTGGCAGGAAAAACAGAGAGGAAGGTACATCCTGAGTGTGAACTTTCAGGTGACTCCATATACCTGTTCACGTCTGGGAAATACTCAGGTAAGGAAAACAACTATGAAAGTGAAAGAAAAAAAAGGAAGAAACTGCAGAGGCATAATCATGACAAAGAGAAACAAGTAGCAGTGAGCAAGACTGGTTAACAAAACAATATCTAGAAATACAGTGCATTCGGAAAGTATTCAGACCCCTTGACTTTTTACAGATCTTGTTATGTTACAGCCCTATTCTAAAATGGATCAAATAATTAAAATCTTAATCTACACACATTACCCCATAATGACAAAGTAAAAAGTGTTTTTACAAAAAAATACATATAAATTAGCAAAAATTCAAACAGAAATCTGTTATTTACATAAGTATTCAGACACTTTGCTATTAGAGTTTAAATTGAGCTCAGGTGCATCCTGTTTCCATTGATCATCCTAGAGATGTTTCTACAACTTGGGAGCTCCGAGATTGGATTGTGTCGAGACACAGATCTGGGGAAGGGTATCAAAAAATATCTACAGCATTGAAGGTCCCCAAGAACACAGTGGCCTCCATCATTCTTAAATGGAAGAAGTTTGGAACCACCAAGACTAACTAGAGCTGGCTGGCCCGCCAAATGGGAGAGAAGGGCCTTGATCAGAAAGGTGACCACCAACCCGATGGTCAATGACAGAGCTCAAGACTTTCTGTATGGAGATGGGAGAACCATCCAGAAGGACAACCATCTGAGCAGCACTCCACCAATCAGGCCTTTCTGGTAGAATGGCGAGACAGAAGCCACTCCTCAGTAAAAGGCACAACAGTCCACTTGGGAGTTTCACAAAAGGCACCTAAAGACTCTCAGACCATGAGAAACAAGATTCTCTAGTTTGATGAAACCAAGATTGAACTCTTTGGCCTGAATGCCCAGTGTCACGTCTGGAGGCACCATCTCTATGGTGAAGCATGGTGGTGGCAGCATCTGTGGGGATGTTTTTCAACGGCAGGGACTGGGAGATTAGTTAGGATCAAGGGAAAGATGAATTGAGCAAAGTACAGCAAGATCCTTGATGGAAACCTGCTCCGGAGCACTCAGGGCCTCCAACTGCGGCGACGGTTCACCTAACAGAAGAACGACCCTAAGCACACAGCCCGGACAACACAGGAGTAGCTTCGGGACAAGTCTCTGAATGTCCTTGAGTGGCCCAGCCAGAGCCCAGACTTAAACCTGATCTAACATCTCTGGAGAGACCTGAAAATAGCTGTGCAGCAATGCTCCCCATCCAACTTGACAGCTCGAGAGGATCTGCAGAGAGAAATGGGAGAAAATCCCCCAAAATAGGTGTGCCAAGCTTGTATGGTCATACCCAAGAAGACTCAAGGCTGTAATTGCTGCAATAAAGTACTAATGGGTAAAGGGTAAATGTGAAATAATTTTTTTTTGTGTGCAAAAGTCTAAACCTGTATTTTCTTTGTCATTATGTGGTTGCGTGTGTAGATTGAGGAGGAAAAAAATATTTGATCAATTTTAAAATAAGGCTGTAACGTAACAATCTGGAATAAATCAAGGGTGTCTGAATACTTTCTGAATGCACTTTAATAATTGCCACTCATTTTTAGGAGAGTGGCAGTGAGACAGACAGAATGATGAGGGAGAAAGAAGGGAGAGAAAGGAGAACGAGGAAAAAGTCCTGACCTGTATTATGTCTTGGCCTTTGCGGCTGTGGTCATATGGGGCGAGAGCTGCTGCTGTTATGACATCACCTTTTGCTGGGACACCTGTACCTGAAGGTAGAGCACAATGCGGTTATAATATGGATAATGTCAACAACTCCATCTTGTCTTTCACTAACTGTACCTTGTCTTTCCTGCCCTCAGTCTCTTACCAGACAGACAGTTCCAACAGTGACCCAGCCACCTCGTTGCTGTCTGTGTAGATGCAGTTGACCCCATGCTGGTAAACCATGGTGGTGGTTGTAGTGATAACACCTGCCTGCTGGTTGAACTCCTGCAGTGCCTTTGAGCTCTTGTTGGACAGGGACTCCAGGAACTCCTTCATCCGATACTGGGGACACTGTGGACATTCAGCCTCACTAGCTCTTCAAACAAGCCTTCCATACTATTCGCTACTCTAAGGTGACAAACGAGATTCATGTCAATTAGTATTGTACCATAACTTACTGTCATGAAGACATACGTTACAATGGCTGTACATCAATGGGGTTGTGGTACACAGCTAGTCAGATTTGGTTGGTTCACAAGAAACATGCTTCAGTTTTGATGGAAAATAAAGTTTTAGATCAATAATATTTGCTGAGGAAAATGTTAACTATTGTGGCCGTCCACTCACTGAAGATAGAAGGATCTAGATTCCTTTTCAGCAAGTGTTGCTTCCAGTATGACAGAACAGTGTGCCACGTTGAATTAAATCGAAACGGTACTGTACGGCCAAGGGTGTATTCATTAGTCGAACTCTGTTGCAAAACATTTGGTCTGTTGCAAAGGAGGGAACGTTTAAACAAAAGTCCTTGCAGCAAAGCTAATATAAGAAATGATTCCAAGTAAATGTTTGCTGTGCCAATTCCAAAAAGAGTCGATGTAAAAAAAATATATCCACAGGGAAATGCACATGCAAGATATTACCGTGCAGCGCAATTTTAAATTGTCACACCTCGCCATGCCCACCAAACGTACCGCAAACGCTGTTAAAGAACTGTGCACGGTTCACAGTACAACCCGTCATGCAACGTAGCAAACGTGGAAGTGAACTAAACGCCCCTCAGGACTTTGTCAGTGGTTGAATCCAGGAACGTTACACATCAGAAACTAAAGGGTTATATTTGATGGCCTGGGTGGTCGGGATTCAGCGAATGCCTCAAGAAGCTCGGTGTTTTTCTAGTCATAGGAATTAAACCACCACTCGGAACAACTACTAACAGGTAGGGCATGCGCTCGACTTGCTTGTTTCTTTGCTCGAGCAGGTAGGTCAACTTGGGAGAACACCAGATAAAACGATATCAAATTTAACGGGATTAAAATCATTGTTCATATTGTCATTGATAATGAACAAATTACAAATTTGCATTAGTTAGTTACTATTGTAGCGTTTAAGATGGGTTACTGGTGCTGACTAACGTTAACTGCCTACAAAATAATGTGCAGCTCTTGAGCAAATAGAAGATGGCAAGTCAATGAAAGTACAAAAACATATATAATACGGGGGATAGAATAACTAGTTAGTTTAGTATTCCAGATACTGTAACGTTAACTGCAGCTAACTCCCCTCCCTGCGTTTACCTTCTTCCATCCAACGTGACTGTTTGGATGGACACGTCCGTAGAAGCGTTATTCTTGTGCATTGGAGTCACAATTTGTCTCTGTGCTCTTTTATTACATTCCCTTTTCTTTTCCACTCAGATTTCACTGGGCGCCATTTTACAGTTACACTCCAGTCGCAGTGTTGCCAACTCATTTTCTGGGTAAGTTGCTAGAGGCAGGTTGATTTGTTGCTAAATGACTTTGATGTTATTGCGTGATAACGTAAAACTGCGTCATTGCGTAGAATCCACAATATCGTTACTCAAATTGACTGGCCATCTCAGCGAAAAATATGATTTGACATTTGTTCAGGTACAGACTCCCACTATTTGATGTTGTAAGTTCTGTTCAAGATCAAACATTCGTGACCAACTAACTATATTCAATGGGTTTGGCTCGTCGAACCGTACTGCTGCTGCAGTCAGCCAACAATGATTTGCTGAAATTACTGCTGGCTGTGCAGGAGCTGAGTGCCTGCTGCTGACGTCACTCACAGGCACGTGTGTTGTGACTGCGTGTGTGACAGAGAATCTTTTTGTGTCATTTAGAAGGAAAATGCGTGCATGTTAGCGTTTGAGTCACTTTTCAAAAGTTGCTAAAAGTTGCCAGGGTAGTCTGAAAAGTTGCTAAATCGAGCAACAAAATTGCTAAATTGGCATCAATGTCCAGTCGGCCAATCAGAAAGCGTTATACTGCGGTGTGATGCTAAACGCGAGATTACACCCCTTCAGGTACCACGAAAAATTTATGTGTTAGTCATTTTGTGTTAGTCACTCCCAGAGCGCTAAGAACCTTGGCGTGATCCTGGACAACACCCTGTCGTTCTCAACTAACATCAAGGCGGTGGCCCGTTCCTGTAGGTTCATGCTCTACAACATCCGCAGAGTACGACCCTGCCTCACACAGGAAGCGGCGCAGGTCCTAATCCAGGCACTTGTCATCTCCCGTCTGGATTACTGCAATTCGCTGTTGGCTGGGCTCCCTGCCTGTGCCATTAAACCCCTACAACTCATCCAGAACGCCGCAGCCCGTCTAGTGTTCAACCTTCCCAAGTTCTCTCACGTCACCCCGCTCCTCCGCTCTCTCCACTGGCTTCCAGTTGAAGCTCGCATCCGCTACAAGACCATGGTGCTTGCCTACGGAGCTGTGAGGGGAACGGCACCTCAGTACCTCCAGGCTTTGATCAGGCCCTACACCCAAATAAGGGCACTGCGTTCATCCACCTCTGGTCTGCTCGCCTCCCTACCACTGAGGAAGTACAGTTCCCGCTCAGCCCAGTCAAAACTGTTCGCTGCTCTGGCTCCCCAATGGTGGAACAAACTCCCTCACGACGCCAGGACAGCGGAGTCAATCACCATCTTCCGGAGACACCTGAAACCCCACCTCTTTAAGGAATACCTAGGATAGGATAAAGTAATCCTTCTCACCCCCCCCCCCTTAAAATATGTAGATGCACTATTGTAAAGTGGCTGTTCCACTGGATGTCATAAGGTGAATGCACCAATTTGTAAGTCGCTCTGGATAAGAGCGTCTGCTAAATGACTTAAATGTAAATGTAAATTTTAAAGGGGACATGAAGTGCAACAGGTCACAGTGACATCCCAAAGGGGTTCCTGCTGATTCTACGGAGATTGTGACAGCTGGTTAAATTGGAATACAGCCAGGGAGAGAAGGAGAAAAAGAGGGTGAGCTTGAGTTGGTTAAAAATGGTGGAGAAAAAGGGAGATGGTTTATTAAAGAAGAATGATAGAAAGTGAAAGCAGAGGTTGAAGACAGGAGGAGAATTGGAAGTGCATGAGGGTGAAGTATCAGAGGTGGTAGGTGTGGTGTAGTTCTTGGAGCCCGAGGCTTGGAGCCCGAGATGAGTCTGACAGAAGGAGTGTTTTTGGAAAAAGTGGACCCTTGCCCTTTGGCTGATCCATTATTGGTATCAGGGTGGGTAACCACATTGTGCTCTACCTTCAGCAACAGCAGGTACAGGTGTCCCAGCAGAAGGTGATGTCATGACAGCAGCATCTCTCGCCCCATATGACCACAGCCGCAAGGCCAAGACATAATACAGGTCAGGACTTTTTCTTGCGCTCCTTGCTCTACTCTCTTTCTGCCTCATCATTCTGTCTCTGTCCCTGCCACTCTCCTAAAAATTAGTAGCAATTATTGCTGAGAGGATTATCCTAGTTAACCAAAATGTATATGGAAAAGATACTGACAGCAGACAACCCCTCTTTCACCCTCTCCTGTAGGTGCAGGTCAGGGGGCAACAGTAGGGCCAGGTGGTTTTCGTGCCAGGTCCTGCAGCTGCATTCCTCCACCTCCTCCCATCAACAGCTACAGGGGGTCACCATAGCCCAGCTATTACAGTCTGGGAACAGCGCCAACAGGTAAACACACACACACACACAGGCCCACCGATTGGTGTACACACATAGCTAACCTTCAGCTGCAGGCCGGGTTGCTGGCAGCAGTGGCAGGTGAACAGCAGGTCCAGATCCAGACACAGGAAGCTCTCTCCCCCACGCAGCAGCAGTATTCTCCCCAGGGGAGCATCATCCAGACCACCTCCCTGCAGCCAGCCAAGAAGTGTAAGGTGGACATGCCATCACAGTGTCCAACGCCCTGCCTGGTCAGTAGCTGGCCACTGTACTAGCCACCCCCAAGTTCAGGTACAGCAGCAGAGCTACGTGTCTCTGAGGCCAGACGTGTTGACTGTAGATCGCAGCCACCGGTACAGTGTTACAGGTACCATCACCAGCCCCACTGGAGAGACCTGGACCATCCCTGTCTACTCTTCCCCGCCAGGGTCACGTGGTCATTGTGGCATTACACACACATTGCCATCCCCCAGGAGGCACACAGTGCCATGCAGGTTGCCGGGGGAACTATAGTGTTAATGGCACACACTACGCCAACGCAAGTTCCTATTGGCTCGGGACATGCGGTTTCCACGCTGATTGGGTGGTCGGGGGTTCATGAGGAGGTGCAATACCAGACGGTGGTGGCCAGCTCTGTTTCCAGCCCAGTTCATGAACGGGAACATTCACATCCCGGTGGGCGGTGTAGGGGTACTGCAACACCACGCAGTCACTCCTCTGGGACCCCCAGCAACAGGTATTGCACACACAGAGAGGGGTGCAGGTCCAGGACTCACAGCAACTATAGGTAACTTTAAGATGTTACAGATTAGAATTCTAAAAGCCCCAAACATCTACATCTAGACCAAAGTTGTGGGGGTGACGAGTGGGGACTCTCAGCAACTCTATGGTACTACACCTATAATAGTCCCAACACCACAGGAGACAGGGATGGGAGGAGGGAAAGGGGCACTGCTCCAGGGGTCAAAGGTGTCAGGGAAGAGATCCAAGGGAGGGATGGAGGTGGAAGTAGGAAGAGGAGGTGCTAGTGGCTGTGAGCTTTGACCCAGACATGAAGGAGGAAGAGCTGCTGAATTATTATTTCCAGCTGAAGGTGAAGTTGGGGGATCTGTACACAGTGGGGAGCAACCGACCCACACTTTTAACACATCGCCAACATTTTCACAGGTGTATTCTTCACCCCAGGTGTGAGACTGCTGTTCCGGGACACCACGGAGTGCCGGTTCTCCTTCATCTGCACCTCCAACAACCAGATCTCTCATATCCAGGGCAGTTGGACCAGACCATCTACCACAACTTCCGTCCCTGCATGCCCTTGCAGGTACCCCCTCAACTACCGTCAACACCACTCTGGCCGGCTGTCTGTCTGATATCTTTCTCGCTCTTTCAAATCCTTTATGCTTCTCTTTGTGTCTATCGCTCTGACATGTGCTCTCTGGTTGTCAGACAGCAATGTGGAGGCGGTGGACGGTGGACCCCAGTGGCTACCTGCAGGCTGGGGATTCACTGCGCACTCTGCCCAGGGTGGGCCCCAACGTATGCCTCAACCCTTCAGGGCAATTAAGGGTGCATCTTCAAAGTGTGCAGCTGAGGAATGGCTTTCTATGAACCAACTGTATGTAGTGCATTACTATGAATACATTTTTTGGGAAGGAGCCATGCCTATAGCAAGTCTTGGAATGAATAGGTGTGATGGAGGCCACCACTGCGAATGCATTATACGCAGGCATAATATTAAGCGTTACCTGTGTTCCACCTCTAGGTGGCAGACTGTGTGTGTCTGATGGACAAGGCCTGTGTTGTGCCTGTGGACATGTGTGGCAGATTACTGAACAAGACCACAGCTGTGCGCCTGTAAACGGGCAGAAGAGCCTCACAGACAGTCTGCTGTGAGATTGGTGAGGATTCACCCTACAGTATGTGCTTAACAACCTCAAACTGTCATTCTGAACAAAACATCACTGATAGATTTTATTTCTGTGTTAGGGGAATTCTTCAGACAGCCATGGGGTCCTTATGCTCAGTGAGTGGCACAAACTAGGGGTCAGAATCCATCCCCTCTTCTGTTACCTCTACTCTTTATTTCTCTCTAATCTATAAAGGCTAACTTCGGACACCAGTTACTTGAACTTACACTAAGTCATGCATTGATGTCAATGGAGCATGACTCTGTCACACTCTCAGGTGTTCTGTGCTGACCTGAAGAAGTTCCAGAAGCTGACGGAAACACCCTCTGAAACAGGAGGAGGAGAAGGTCACGATAAAGGTAGCGGGAATGGGGAAGGACAAGAAAATGTGTAATAAAAAGGTCTGTGAAGAAAGAGGTGGATGTGGTGTGAGGTCAGCAGAGGTTATTTGTTGATGATTTATGTTAGCTCAGGAGGCTAAACTGAATATCTGTTATTCTCTGCATACCTCTCTCGGGAGCAACTAGGCTTGTGAGGCTGACACCTCTCTCGGGAGCAACTAGGCTTGTGAGGCTGACAATCTGACCCGGTCTCCCTAGGTTTATGACCTGATTGCATGCAAACCAAGGTCACTGTCAGTGGTGTTTTCCTGATTACTTTGTAGAATGATGTAAGACGGATATATAAATGTGATAGATGTCATAAGAGACAGAGTTCACTCTGAACCAGACTTTTATTGTCTGTCATATATTTCTGTGTTCAGGCTCTGAACTGAAGGCTACTGATTCCTTTTATAGTGATTCATGTCTGGGAATTAAGCTCTACAGCTGTGGGTAATTTTACTCTTCTCTTTTTCTCTTCTTTACATAGGAACTAAACACTGAGAAAGTAACTATCTATTATTTTCTAGATCAAAGGACCACCAAAAATACTTTGTATTTGTAAGTTTATCTTTTTACAATGAAATAAAAATGTTTTGTACTTGTTTCCTTTGTCAGTGATGTGAGATTATGCACACATTTCGATTCAGTCTAGTTGTGGATTCTTCCAGTCTTTGGACACCCCTATATTCATATTCTACCAATGTAGTAGAACCAGGGAAAGGTGGAGTGTCAGAGGTGACTTCTAGATGGTGATAAGATATGGGAAGATTCTTCATCACAGCATCATATGATTTTCTGGGCCAATTACTTTTAAATATTACTCTACTTAATATCACAATGAGTGTTTTGCTAATTTTAGGCTACATTAAAGGGTCAATCTGCAGTTCAAACCATAAAGTTGAGCGTTATAGGGCTGGAAAAATGTAACCACTCTCAAATTCACAAAAACATGGCTTGTAGTTTAAACCATGTGTTAAGGCTAAAAAGTGTTTGTTTACAATTACATTGTTTAAAACAAGTGTATATTTTGGTTCTGATGCAGTATTCATGACTTTTATATTCATCAAGAATCCATGGGTTTAGCAATTCAAGATTGCCCCTGGTTCGCAGGGTAGCCTATGTGCAAATGCAATTAGCAGTGTTGATGTGTGCAAAAAATGGTGCCCATTGCCCCTCTGACACAAAACACACCCAGTCTCTTGCTGATTTGATTTGTTTATTTTGTATGTCTGTGTCTGTCCTATAAAAGCAGTATGTCTGGCCAGCTCTGAAATGCCATGTTTATAGCTGGGATTGCAGGTATCTGCTCTCAGTGCTATTTTTTTTACATTTAAGTCATATAGCAGATGCTCTTACGCAGAGCTACTTACGGGGGAAGTTAGGATAAAGTGCCTGCTATAAGTGTATGTATGTCACTAGGTGCTGTCACTGGTTTCTACTAGAGTATGGACGGTATAGGAGTCACAGAGTGTGACTAATACCCTAAATCCGTAACCATGGACACCCTCATATCATCCTGACCAACTTGCTCTCTAAATACACCTCTGCTGTCTTCAACCAGATCTCAGCAATCACTGCCTCATTACCTGCATCCGTAATGGGTCTGCGGTCAAACAACCACCCCCCCACCACAGTCAAACGCTCCCTAAAACATTTCAGCGAGCAGACCTTTAATCGACCTGGCCCGGGTATCCTGGAAAGATATCCTTCAGTAGAGGATGCCTGGTTGTTCCTTAAAAGTGCTTTCCTCACCATCTTAAATAAGCATGCCCCATTCAAAAAATGTAGAACTAAACAGATATAGTCCTTGGTTCACCCCAGACTTGACTGCCCTTAACCAGCACAAAAACATCCTGTGGCGTACTGCATTAGCATCAAATAGCCCCCGCGATATGCAACTTTTCAGGAAAGTCAGGAACCAATATACACAGTCAGTTAAGAAAGCTACGGCTAGCTTTTACAAACAGAAATTTGCATCCTGTAGCACTAATTCCCAAAAGTTTTGGGACACTGTAAAGTCCATGGAGAATAAGAGCACCTCCTCCCAGCTGCCCACTGCTCTGAGGCTAGGAAACACTGTCATCACCGATAAATCTATGATCATTTCAATAAGCATTTTTCTACGGCTGGCCATGCTTTCCAACTGGCTACCACTACCCCGGCCAACAGCTCTGCACCCCCCCGCAGAAACTTGCCCAAGCCCACCCCTCACACACTTTTCCAGACAGCTGATGTTCTAAAAGAGCTGCAAAATCTGGATCCCTACCAATCAGCTGGGCTAGACAATCTGGACCCTCTCTTTCTAAAAAATGATCTGCCAAAATTGTTGCAACGCCTATTACGAGCCTGTTCAACCTCTCTTTCGTATCGTCTGAGATCCCCAAAGATTGGAAAGATGCTGCGGTCATCCCCTTCTTCAAAGGGAGAGACACTCTAGACCACATATGTCAGAGTCAAGGCCCGCGGGCCACATCCGGCCCGCGAGAAGGTTTTTTACGGCCCCTGGGATGATCTTGATTTATTATTAGAACCGGCCCGCAGACCGCAGCAAGCCGGCAGCCCGCAGATCTTTTACACGCACCAATACTACATTTACATTTACATTTACATTTAAGTCATTTAGCAGACGCTCTTATCCAGAGCGACTTACAAATTCCCACAATGCAACGGTGACGCACCGAGCAGTAGGCTGCTTCATTTCAATATTTATTGGCACAGCAGTTGTCAGCATCACAGTAAAATTAACTTTCAGATACCCATCAAAAATGGCAAAACGGAAGGTGGACACTGAGAACCGGGGGTTTCAAACAAGGTGGGAGTCGGAGTATTTGTTCACGGAGGTAGCTGGAAAACCTGTGTGTCTTCTGTGTGGAGAAAGTGTGGCGGTACTGAAAGAGTATAATCTAAGACGACATTATGAAACGAAACACGCGGACAACAACAAGAATATGGACATGGAACAAAGGCTACAAAAGGCAGAGGAATTAAAACGAGGCCTCAAATCTCGACAGGCTCTGTTCAAAAAAGCCAAATCACAAGGCCAGGCTGCTGTCAAGGCCAGTTTTATTTTGGCAGAAGAGATCGCTAAATCAGCCCGGCCATTTACGGAGGGGGATTTCATCAAAAACTGCATGATTAAAGTTTGTGACGAAGTTTGCCCAGAAAAAAGGCAACTCTTTTTAAATGTGAGTCTGAGCAGAAACACCATTGCCGAGAGAGTAGACCAGTTGTCCATCAATCTAAAAGAGCAGCTTGTGAAAAAGGGAAAAGATTTCATTGCATATTCCTTGGCTGTGGATGAGAGCACCGACATTTCTGACATTGCCCAGTTGTCAATTTTCATCCGCGGAGTGGACTCCAGCCTAAGCGTGACAGGGGAGTTTTTGGCTTTACGTCCTATGCATGGCACAACTACGGGGCATGATTTGTATGAAGAGGTGTCAAGATGTGTAAATGAGATGGAGCTGCCTTGGGAAAAACTCGTGGGTTTGACAACCGACGGAGCACCTGCGATGTGTGGACACAGGAGCGGACTGGTGGCGAAGATACGGGAAAAGATGCAAGAGGAAAACGCGACAGGTGAGCTGACAGCTTATCATTGTATCATACACCAGGAAGCGTTGTGCGGTAAAGCCTTGAAAATGGAGCATGTAATGAGCATCATCACGCGCACAGTTAACTTTATCAGAGCCAAAGGTTTGAATCACCGCCAGTTCAAGGCATTTCTGACGGAGTTAGAAACGGAGCATGGTGATTTGCCTTATCACACAGAGGTGCGATGGCTAAGCCAGGGAAAGGTGCTTCAAAGATGTTTCGAGCTTCGTGAGGAGATTTGTCTGTTCTTGGACAGCAAAGGGAAAGACACAACACAACTCCGAGACGAAATGTTTCTGTGTGAAATGGCTTTTCTGTGTGACATTACGAGTCATCTGAATGCAATGAACTTGCAGCTGCAGGGTCGGGATCGTGTCATCTCTGATATGTACAGTACAGTGAAGGCATTTAAAACCAAACTGACTCTGTGGGAGACGCAGATGCGGAAAGAAAATTTGAGCCACTTTCCCAGCTGCCAGACCATGAAAGAGAAGCTCTCTACCAGTGCGTTCCCGAGCGCACAGTTGGCTGATAAAATAGGTATGCTTGCCGCTGACTTTCGACGCCGATTTGCTGACTTTGAAGCACAAAAAAGCAGGTTGGAACTGCTCGGTAACCCATTTGCTGTTGACGTGGAAAGCTCACCACCAAACCTCCAAATGGAGTTGATTGAACTTGAACAAAACATCACACAGAAGTCGACTTACTGCTGAACACCTCCACTCAATTCTGAGGATTTCCTCAGCTCAGAGCCTTACCCCGAACATTGATGAACTTGTGGAAAAGATGGGACACCACCAAGTATCACCCTCAACCTCAAACAAGTGAACATTACTGTGCAATCACATATTTAGAGTTTTTACTCAGTTCAAGTTTAAAAGTTAAAGTTTAATATTTGTTTTCACTGCATGTTACTTCTCCTTAAACAAAGTGTTGGTCCTTCTGTAGCTCAGTTGGTAGAGCATGGCGCTTGTAACGCCAGGGTAGTGGGTTCGATCCCCGGGACCACCCATACGTAGCGACTGTAAGTCGCTTTGGATAAAAGCGTCTGCTAAATGGCATATATTATTATATTATTATTATGATTGACCTCCAATGCAATGATGCACTGAGGGCAAAATATGCGGCAGTGGGTGCTGCGGAGTTCGCCCGTTTCCTCCCCGACACAATGCCCCAGCTGCGCATCCAGGCTGCTCAAACGTTGTCTATGTTTGGCAGCACATACCTGTGTGAACAACTGTTTTCTTTGATGAACTTGAACAAAACATCACACAGAAGTCGACTTACTGCTGAACACCTCCACTCAATTCTGAGGATTTCCTCAGCTCAGAGCCTTACCCCGAACATTGATGAACTTGTGGAAAAGATGGGACACCACCAAGTATCACCCTCAACCTCAAACAAGTGAACATTACTGTGCAATCACATATTTAGAGTTTTTACTCAGTTCAAGTTTAAAAGTTAAAGTTTAATATTTGTTTTCACTGCATGTTACTTCTCCTTAAACAAAGTGTTGTTTTTGATTAATAGATTTTTGCACTTTATTTTATTGTATTTCAATCCAATTATATTTTAAAAATATTTCAGTTGAGTGGATGATAGAAAATTGCTATTATTGTTTTTTTCTTTGAAGTAAATTTAGCCCACTTTTGCTAAAATAGAAAATATAGGCTACTGATGGTGCCTTGAATACCGGTTTCTTTCATTTAATGTTCATGTTATGGGGATTTTTATATAAAGGAAATTTGTCTTTTGTGTCTGTTGAAAATTAAAGATTACTGACAGAGCCATAAGAAAATATTGCTTTATTTATCTGATCATATTGGAATATATTTGTTAGGTTTTCAGTAGGTTCAATTAGGTTCACTAGACTATATGCGTCATTTAAAAAATTTTCAATGAACATTCGAACAGTCCGGCCCTCGGCTTGTAGCTAAATTTTTTATTTGGCCCTCCGTCCATTTGACTTTGACACCCCTGCTCTAGACCCAAACTGTTACAGACCTATATCCATCCTGCCCTACATTTCTAAAATCTTCGAAAGCCAAGTTAACAAACAGATCACCGACCATTTTGAATCCCACTGTACCTTTTCCACTATTCAATCTGGTTTCCAAGCTGGTCATGGGTGCACCTCAGCCACGCTCAAGGTCCTAAACGATATCATAACCGGCATCGATAAAAGACAGTACTGTGCAGTCGTCTTCATCGACCTGGCCAAGGCTTTTGACTCTGTCAATCACCACATTCTTGATTCATTCTTGATTCACAGAAGGTTGGAGCGAGTGGTCGCATCGGCACTTCGCTCCCGCAGGTAGTATATGTGGTCCTTCTGTAGCTCAGTTGGTAGAGCATGGCGCTTGTAAGGCCAGGGTAGTGGGTTCAATCCCCGGGACCACCCATACGTAGAATGTATGCACACATGACTGTAAGTCGCTTTGGATAAAAGCGTCTGCTAAATGGCATATATTATTATTATTATTATTATTATATTATATAACTTTTTCATTACATTTCATTATAGACAGTACTGTGCAGTCGTCTTCATCGACCTGGCCAAGGCTTTTGACTCTGTCAATCACCACATTCTTGATTCACAGAAGGTTGGAGCGAGTGGTCGCATCGGCACTTCGCTCCCGCAGGTAGTATAATTTTTTCATTACATTTCATTATAGCACAACGGTTTGATTTGTCTAATCTTAGCAATTTCTTCTTAGCTAGCTACATAGCCGTCTTTGTATCAAAGATAATTGCGTAATTATCGTATTTCGCCGTTATCGTATTTCGCCGTCCTAACGTAGTCTTCACTAGCCAGCTCGCTAACGTCCACTGATTAGCTGCACTGGAGAAACTATTACACTCAACTGAATGACTTGATTAGTGTAGTGTTAGCTAGCTACATAGCTGTCTTTGCTGTCTTCGTATCCAAGATAATTGTGTAGTTTAGAGTGTGTAGTCTTAGAGTGATTATCTTAATTTACTGAGGTTAGCTAGCCAGCTATTTGTCGTCCTTAACGTAGGAGACTCTGCTAGCTAGCCAACAGCTAGCCAACGTCTACCGAATAGACTCACAACCCGGTCGCATTCACAGGTAGTATCACATTTTCATTTCATTTCATTACAGTACAACGGTTTGATTTGTTTGATCGTAGCTAGCTACATAGCTAGCTACATAGCCGTCTTTGTATCAAAGATAATTGTGTACTCTAGAGCGATTTTCTAGGTTAGCTAGCCAGCTATTGTCGTTCTTTTAACGCAACGTAACGTAAACAACACTGCTAGCTAGTCAGCTAGCCCCCGAATAGCAGCACTGCAGAAACTATTACACTCAACGGAACGACTTGATTAGTGTAGTGTCAACAACGCACCCACTGCCAGCTATCCTACTTCAGCAGTAATGTATCATTTTAATCATTTTAGTCAATAAGATTCTTGCTACGTAAGCTTAACTTTCTGAACATTCGAGACGTGTAGTCCACTTGTCATTCCAATCTCTTTTGCATTAGCGTAGCCTCTTCTGTAGCCTGTCAACTATGTGTCTGTCTATCCCTGTTCTCTCCTCTCTGCACAGACCATACAAACGCTCCACACCGCGTGGCCGCGGCCACCCTAATCTGGTGGTCCCAGCGCACACGACCCACGTGGAGTTCCAGGTCTCCGGTAGCCTCTGGAACTGCCGATCTGCGGCCAACAAGGCAGAGTTCATCTCAGCCTATGCCTCCCTCCAGTCCCTCGACTTCTTGGCACTGACGGAAACATGGATCACCACAGACAACACTGCTACTCCTACTGCTCTCTCTTCGTCCGCCCACGTGTTCTCGCACACCCCGAGAGCTTCTGGTCAGCGGGGTGGTGGCACCGGGATCCTCATCTCTCCCAAGTGGTCATTCTCTCTTTCTCCCCTTACCCATCTGTCTATCGCCTCCTTTGAATTCCATGCTGTCACAGTTACCAGCCCTTTCAAGCTTAACATCCTTATCATTTATCGCCCTCCAGGTTCCCTCGGAGAGTTCATCAATGAGCTTGATGCCTTGATAAGCTCCTTTCCTGAGGACGGCTCACCTCTCACAGTTCTGGGCGACTTTAACCTCCCCACGTCTACCTTTGACTCATTCCTCTCTGCCTCCTTCTTTCCACTCCTCTCCTCTTTTGACCTCACCCTCTCACCTTCCCCCCCTACTCACAAGGCAGGCAATACGCTCGACCTCATCTTTACTAGATGCTGTTCTTCCACTAACCTCACTGCAACTCCCCTCCAAGTCTCCGACCACTACCTTGTATCCTTTTCCCTCTCGCTCTCATCCAACACCTCCCACACTGCCCCTACTCGGATGGTATCGCGCCGTCCCAACCTTCGCTCTCTCTCCCCCGCTACTCTCTCCTCTTCCATCCTATCATCTCTTCCCTCTGCTCAAACCTTCTCCAACCTATCTCCTGATTCTGCCTCCTCAACCCTCCTCTCCTCCCTCTCTGCATCCTTTGACTCTCTATGTCCCCTATCCTCCAGGCCGGCTCGGCCCTCCCCTCCC
Organism: Oncorhynchus gorbuscha; assembly: GCF_021184085.1. Classification (NCBI taxonomy): domain Eukaryota; kingdom Metazoa; phylum Chordata; class Actinopteri; order Salmoniformes; family Salmonidae; genus Oncorhynchus; species Oncorhynchus gorbuscha. Next base: position 60,774,690 of record NC_060175.1, on the reverse strand, counting down.
GCTCCGTGGCTCGATGACTCCATTGCGAGCTCACAGAACAGGGCTCCGGGCAGCCGAGCGGAAATGGAGGAAAACTCGCCTCTCTGCGGACCTGGCATCCTTTCACTCCCTCCTCTCTACATTTTCCTCCTCCGTCTCTGCTGCTAAAGCCACTTTCTACCACTCTAAATTCCAAGCATCTGCCTCTAAACCTAGGAAGCTCTTTGCCACCTTCTCCTCCCTCCTGAATCCTCCTCCCCCTCCCTCCCCCTCCTCCCTCTCTGCAGATGACTTCGTCAACCATTTTGAAAAGAAGGTCGACGACATCCGATCCTCGTTTGCTAAGTCAAACGACACCGCTGGTTCTGCTCACACTGCCCTACCCTGTGCTCTGACCTCTTTCTCCCCTCTCTCTCCAGATGAAATCTCGCGTCTTGTGACGGCCGGCCGCCCAACAACCTGCCCGCTTGACCCTATCCCCTCCTCTCTTCTCCAGACCATTTCCGGAGACCTTCTCCCTTACCTCACCTCGCTCATCAACTCATCCCTGACCGCTGGCTACGTCCCTTCCGTCTTCAAGAGAGCGAGAGTTGCACCCCTTCTGAAAAAACCTACACTCGATCCCTCCGATGTCAACAATTACAGACCAGTATCCCTTCTTTCTTTTCTCTCCAAAACTCTTGAACGTGCCGTCCTTGGCCAGCTCTCCCGCTATCTCTCTCTGAATGACCTTCTTGATCCAAATCAGTCAGGTTTCAAGACTAGTCATTCAACTGAGACTGCTCTCCTCTGTATCACGGAGGCGCTCCGCACTGCTAAAGCTAACTCTCTCTCCTCTGCTCTCATCCTTCTAGATCTATCGGCTGCCTTCGATACTGTGAACCATCAGATCCTCCTCTCCACCCTCTCCGAGTTGGGCATCTCCGGCGCGGCCCACGCTTGGATTGCGTCCTACCTGACAGGTCGCTCCTACCAGGTGGCGTGGCGAGAATCTGTCTCCTCACCACGCGCTCTCACCACTGGTGTCCCCCAGGGCTCTGTTCTAGGCCCTCTCCTATTCTCGCTATACACCAAGTCACTTGGCTCTGTCATAACCTCACATGGTCTCTCCTATCATTGCTATGCAGACGACACACAATTAATCTTCTCCTTTCCCCCTTCTGATGACCAGGTGGCGAATCGCATCTCTGCATGTCTGGCAGACATATCAGTGTGGATGATGGATCACCACCTCAAGCTGAACCTCGGCAAGACGGAGCTGCTCTTCCTCCCGGGAAGGACTGCCCGTTCCATGATCTCGCCATCACGGTTGACAACTCCATTGTGTCCTCCTCCCAGAGCGCTAAGAACCTTGGCGTGATCCTGGACAACACCCTGTCGTTCTCAACCAACATCAAGGCGGTGGCCCGTTCCTGTAGGTTCATGCTCTACAACATCCGCAGAGTACGACCCTGCCTCACACAGGAAGCGGCGCAGGTCCTAATCCAGGCACTTGTCATCTCCCGTCTGGATTACTGCAACTCGCTGTTGGCTGGGCTCCCTGCCTGTGCCATTAAACCCCTTCAACTCATCCAGAACACCGCAGCCCGTCTGGTGTTCAACCTTCCCAAGTTCTCTCACGTCACCCCGCTCCTCTGTTCTCTCCACTGGCTTCCAGTTGAAGCTCGCATCCGCTACAAGACCATGGTGCTTGCCTACGGAGCTGTGAGGGGAACGGCACCTCAGTACCTCCAGGCTCTGATCAGGCCCTACACCCAAACAAGGGCACTGCGTTCATCCACCTCTGGCCTGCTCGCCTCCTTACCACTGAGGAAGTACAGCTCCCGCTCAGCCCAGTCAAAACTGTTCGCTGCTCTGGCCCCCCCAATGGTGGAACAAACTCCCTCACGACGCCAGGACAGCGGAGTCAATCACCACCTTCCGGAGACACCTGAAACCCCACCTCTTTAAGGAATACCTAGGATAGGATAAGTAATCCCTCTCACCCCCCCCCCCCTTTAAGATTTAGATGCACTATTGTAAAGTGACTGTTTTACTGGATGTCATAAGGTGAATGCACCAATTTGTAAGTCGCTCTGGATAAGAGCGTCTGCTAAATGACTTAAATGTAAAATGTAAATGTTATCGGCAGACTCAATAGCCTTGGTTTCTCAAATGACTGCCTCGCCTGGTTCACCAACTACTTCTCTGATAGAGTTCAGTGTGTCAAATCGGAGGGACCCACGGCAGTCTCTATGGGGGTGCCACAGGGTTCCATTCTCGGGCCGACTCTTCTCTGTATACATCAAGGATGTCACTCTTGCTATGGTGATTGTCTGATCCATCTGGCCCTTCTTTGGACACTGTGCTAACAAACCTCCAAACGAGCTTCAATGCAGTACAACATCCTTCCGTGGCCTCCAACTGCTTTTAAATGCTAGTAAAACTAAATGCATGCTCTTCAACCAATCGCTGCCCACACCCGCCTGCCCGACTATCATCACTACTCTGGACGGTTCTGACTTTAGAATATGTGGACAACTGCCAATACCTAGGTGTCTATTTAGGCTGTAAACTCTCTTTCCAGACTCACATTCAGAATCTCCAATCCAGAATTAAATCTAGAATTGGCTTCCTATTTCGCAACAAAGCATCCTTCACTCATTCTGCCAAACATACATTGTAAAACTGACCATCCTACCGATCCTTGACTTTGGCGATGTCATTAACAAAATAGCCTACAACACTCTACTCAACAAATCGGAGTCTATCACAGTGCCATCCGTTTTGTCACCAAAACCCCATATACTACCCACCACTGCGACATGTATGCTCTCGTTGGCTGGCCCTCGCATCATATTAATGGCCAAACCCACTGGCTCCAAGTCATCTATATGTCTTTGCTAAGTAAAGCCCCGCCTTATCTCAGCTCACGGGTCACCATAGCAGCTCCCACCCATAGCACACGCTCCAGCAGGTATATTTCACTGGTCACCCCCAAAGCCAACTCCTACTTTGGCCGCCTTTTCCTTACAGTTCTCTGAGGCCAAGGACTGGAACGAATTGCAAAAATCACTGAAGCTGGAGACTCATATCTCCCTCACTAAGTTTAAGCATCAGCTATCAGAGCAGCTTACAGATCATTGCACCTGTACATAGCCCATCTGTAATTAGCCCACTGATAGAGGAATTCTTAATCCCTTTATGTTTTATTGCCAAAATCAATTCAACTCGCACTCATTTCTAATTCATGATAAGTTGTAAGTTTATCATTTGCATGAATTAGCAAGAGACCAGTCTTAAAAACAAGTTCAGCATTTATTCTTGATGAGTACTGACCCAAAATACAAAGAACATTAAATTTTAAAGAAAGAAGACATAAAATGACGTCATCAGTTTCACACCCTCTCCCAGCCTTACAATGGCGTAGTATTCGGTCCTGGAGATAGTTTCACTCCCCTCATAAACTACATTCCAACCTGTCTAAAGGATATACTTCTCTCCAATAATGGAATCCAACCAAAACATTCTTATCTGTTTGAAAAACTATCTTATCCCCCCTTCTTAAACTTTCCCAGGAGACACAGACACAATTCATTTCTGCTTACATTTTCAGTAACAGTACAATTAAGAACCCATACTTTTCAAATCATAACATAATAGTATTAGCATAAATGGTTCTAATCATTAATGTATACATAATTGATCATCTAAACTATATTTTCCTCTATCACCCACCCAACTACCTCACTCCCATATTTTTTTTATTTTTTTTCTCCTTTGCACCCCAGAATCGCTACTTGCACATTCATCTTCTGCACATCTATCTAAGAAGGAATTTTCTTTGGGGGTGACCATTGAAATATACCTGCTGGAGCGCGTGCTACGTGTGTGTGCTGCTATGGTGACCTGTGAGCAGAGATAAGACGGGGCTTTACCTAGCAACGACTTATGGATGACCTGGAGCCAGTGTGTTTGGCGACGATTATGTAGCGAGGGCCAGCCAACAAGAGCATATAGGTCGCAGTGGTGGGTAGTATAGGCAGAGTTCCCCTGTCCAGTGTCTGCGTTTATTTGCCCTTCTTAATTTTGTATTTGTATTGGCTAGTCTGACATATGGCTTTTTCTTTGCAGCGTGCCTCGAAGGCCAGCATCCCGGAGTCGCCTCTTCACTGTTGACTTTGAGACTGGTGTTTTACGGGTACTATTTAATGAAGCTGTCAGTTGAGGACTTGTGAGGCGTCTGTTTCTCAAACTAGACACTAATGTACTTGTCCTCTTGCTCAGTTGTGCACCAGGGCCTTCCACTCCTCTTTCTATTCTGGTTAGAACCAGTTCTGTTCTGTGAAGAGAGTAGTAAACAGCGTTGTACCAGATCTTCAGTTTCTCTACAATTCCACACATGGAATAGCCTTCTTTTCTCAGAACAAGAACTGACTGACAAGTTTCAGAAGAAAGTGCTTTGTTTCTGGCCATTTTTAGCCTGTAATTGAACCAACAGATGCTGATTGATGCTCCAGATACTCAACTAGTCTAAAGAAGGCCAGTTGTATTGCTTCTTTAATCAGGACAACAGTTTTCAGCTGTGCTAACACAATTGCAAAAGGTTTTTCTAATGATCAATTAGCCTTTTAAAATTATAGCTAATCCAAGTTTAAAACAACTTCCCTTTGGAACACAGGTTGCTGATAATTGGCCTCTGTACGCCTATGTAGATATTCCATAAAAGAATCAGCTGTTTCCAGCTACAATAGTCATTGTTAATGTTGTAAATGTCTACACTGTATTTATGATCAATTTGATGTGCTTTTCTTTCAAAAGCAAGGACATTTCTAAGTGACCCCAAACTTTTGAACTGTTGTGTGAAATATGTATATATTATACTGAACAAAAATATAAACGCAACATGTGAAGAGTTGGTCCCATGTTACTTAAATAAGCTGAAGTAAAATATCACAGACATTTTTCAAGACACACAAAAGCTTATTTCGTTCAAATGTTGTGAACACATTTGTTTACATCCCTGTTTGTGAGCATTTCTCCTTTTCCAAGATAATACAGCCACCTGACAGGTGTGGCATATCAAGAAGCTGATTAAACAGCATGATCATTACACAGGTGCACCTTGTGCTGGGGTCAATAAAAGGCCACTCTTAAATGTGCAGTTTTGTCTCACAACACAATCCCTCAAATGGTATCAAATACATTGGTTTCCAGGTGTTTGTTGCCATTCCATTTGCTACTTTCCAGCCATTATTATGAGCCATTCTCCCCTCAGCAGCCTCCACTGGCCTATGCCTTCCCAGACCCACCCATGGCTGCATCCCTGCCCAGTCATGTGAAATCCATAGATTAGGGCCTGATGAATTGATTTCAATTGACTGATTTCTTTATATGAGCTGTAACTCATCATTGAGTTACAAATCATTGAATTTGTTGCATGTTGCTATTAAAAATGTTTGTTTCAGTATGTATATATATATATATGTGTGTATATATATATATATATATGTGTGTGTGTATTATTATTATTATTATTAACAGTTAACACCCAACAACAACTGCTCCCCAGATGCCGATGATATTGTTAAGGAAGACACATTTTGGTTGAATGCCTTCAGTTGTGCAACTGACTAGGTTTTCCCTTTCCCTACTTATGTATGTAAGCATATGCATTCATGTGTTTACTTGCATCTGCATGGGTTTCAGTGTGTGTTGCCATCCATAGATTGTTTAGTTTGTGTGTGTGTGTGTGTGTGTGTGTGTGTGTGTGTGTGTGTGTGTGTGTGTGTGTGTGTGTGTGTGTGTGTGTGTGTGTGTGTGTGTGTGTGTGTGTGTGTGTGTGTGTGTGTGTGTGTGTGTGTGTGTGTGTGTGTGTGTGTGTGTGTGTGTGTGTGTGTGTGTGTGTAAATGTGTGAGTGAGTCAGCTTTCATCTTCAGTCCAGTTGAGTTGGACAGGATCCGGGGCCCAGCTTTAGGGCAGATAAAGAGAGAGAGAGAGAGAGAGCACAGAGTAGAGTGCAAGAATAAGAGGAAGAAAAACAGTGGGAGAGGAGAAAATTGAGTTGGAGGGGGGAGTTTGACATAATTTGGCTAAACAGGTAATATCTGCACGCCAACACATATGCTCACCAGGAAAGAAAAAGCCTTACTGCCCTGTGTATTGCGTAAGAGATACGTCTCAGTCTGTGTCATCATGTCTGTGCATAGCAGTGGAGGCTGGTGGGAGGAGCTATAGAAAAATGGGCTCATTGTAATGGCTGGAATGGAATAACAAAACAGTCAACCGTGGTTTCCGTATGCTTGATGACTTTGATACCGTTCCATTTATTCTATTCAAGCCATGACAGTAAGCTAGTCCTATAGCCCCTCCCACCAGCCTCCACTGGTGTATAGGAGTGTGTAAAATGAAAGGATACCTCTCTGGAAGATACTGCTGCCCTGAAGGGATTCTGTTTACTCTCCTCAGCCAACAGATTTGCAGCAGTAGGGGTGTGTTTTTCTCTCTGGAGCATGTGTGACTGTGTGTATGAGAAAGTGAGTGTCATGTGTGGGGATGTGCCAGAGAAAGAGTGGTATACAGTGCCTTGCAAAAGTGTTCACCCCTCTTGGCTTTTTTCCTATTTTGTTGAATTACAGTCTGAAATTTAAATGGGTTTTTATTTGGATTTCATGTGATGGACATCAACAAAATAGTCCAAAATGGTGAAGTGAAATGGAGGGCATTGATCGGAGAGGCAACAAAGAGACCAAAGAAAACCCTGAAGGAGCTGCAAAGCTCCACAGCAGAGATTTTAGTATCTATCCATAGGACCACTTCAAGCCGAGCATTCCACAGAGCTGGGCTTTACGGAAGAGTGTCCAGAAAAAAAGCCATTGCTTACATAAAAAAATAAGCAAACACATTTTTTGGTGTTCGCCAAAAGGCATGTGGGAGACCCCCCTAACCATATGGAAGAAGATACTCTTGTCAAATGAGACGAAAATTTAGCTTTTAGGCCATCAAGGAAAATGCTGTCTGGCAAACCCAACACCTCACATCACCCTGAGAACATCATCCCCACATTGAAGCATGCTGGTGGCAGCATCATGCTGTGGGGATGTTTTTTATCTGTAGGGACTGGAAAACTGGACAGAATTGAAGGAATGATGGATTGAGCTAAATACACAGAAATTCTTGAGGGAAACCTGTTTCAGTCTTCCAGAGATTTGGACGGAGGTTCACCTTCCAGTAGGACAATGACCCTAAGCATACTGCTAAAGCAACACTCGAGTGGTTTAAGGGGAAACATTGAAATGTCTTGGAATGGCCTAGTCAAAGTCCAGACCTCAATCCAATTGAGAATCTGTGGTATGACTAAAAGATTGCTGTACACCAGCGGAACCCATCCAACTTGAAGGAGCTAAAGCAATTTTGCCTTGAAGAATTGGCAAAAATTCCAGTGGCAAGATGTTCCAAGCTTATAGAGACATACCCCAAGAGACTTGCAGCTGTAATTGCTGCAAAAGGTGGCTCTACAAAGTATTGACTTAGAGGGGTGAATAGTTATGCACACTCAAAATTTCTGTTTTTTTTGGTTTTATTTCTTGTTTGTTTCACAATGCAACATTTTTTGCATCTTCAAAGTGGTAGGCATGTTGTGTAAATCAAATGATACAACCCCCCCCCCCCCCAAATCAATTTTAATTCCAGTCTGTAAGGCAACAAAATAGGAAAAATGCCAAGAGTGGTGAATACTTTTGCATACCACTGTATGTTCATGTGGGAGTGAGAGAGCGTGTGTGTTGTCTCTGCATAAGAGTGTGTCTCCATGTGGCTCTGATTGTTATGTCTAAATCCTTGGCTTTTGTGTTCTTAAATGGAAAGACAGTGTGAAAGCCATTGGAACAACATGTACCTCAATGCCTCTCTGTTTTGAATTGAACAATTTTCCCTCTTAGACACACATGGGCTCTCTGTGTCTCCCCCCTCTCTCTCACACATTACACTAAACATGGTCTTTCTGTCTTCTACTGTTCCTTTCCCCTCTGTCTAATAATACAATACAACTGACGGCTATTATCTTAACAATAAAAGCTGAACTGTTTATCATTCTTGGTTAATAGACACTGATATTCGTACACAGTGCCTTGAGAAAGTATTCAGAACCCTTGACTTATTCCACATTTTGTTCAAATCAAACTTTATTTGTCACATGCGCCAAATACAAGTGTAGACCTTGTTGTGCTTACTTACAAGCCCTAAATCAACAGTGCAGTTCAAGAAGAGTTAAGAAAAGATTTACCAAATAAACTAAAGTTTTTAAAAAAGTAACACAATAACATAACAATAAAGAGGCTGTATACAGGGGTACCGGTACCGAGTCAGTGTGCAGGGGTACAGGTTAGTCGGGGTAATTTGTAGATCTAGGTAGGGTTGAAGTGACTTTGTATAGATAATAAACAGCGAGTAGCAGCAGTGTATAAAACAGATGGAGGGAGGGGGGGATCAATGTAAGTAGTCCAGTGGCCATTTTATTAATTGTTCAGCAGTCTTGTGGGGGTCGAAGCTGTTATGGAGCCTTTTGGTCCTAGACTTGGCGCTCTGGTACCGCTTGCTGTGCGGTAGCAAAGAGAACAGTCTATGACTTGGGTTTCTGACAATTTAATGGGCGTTCCTATAATAATATATAATAATATATGCCATTTAGCAGACGCTTTTATCCAAAGTGACTTACAGTCATGTGTGCATACATTCTACGTATGGGTGGTCCCGGGGATCGAACCCACTACCCTGGCATTACAAGCGCCATGCTCTACCAACTGAGCTACAGAAGGACCACTCTGACACCGCCTATTATATAAGTCGGAAGTTTACATACACTTAGGTTGGAGTCATTAAAACTTGTTTTTCAACCACTCCACTGTCAAGCCTTGACCTTAGAGAGCCTTTTTATTTCTCTATTTGGTTAGGTCAGGGTGTGATTTGGGTGGGCATTCTAGTTGTCTATTTCTTTGTTGGCCGGGTATGGTTCCCAATCAGAGGCAGCTGTCTATCGTTGTCTCTGATTGGGAATCATACTTTGGTGCGGCAGGGTAGCCTAGTGGTTAGAGCATTGGACTAGTAACCGAAAGGTTGCAAGTTCGAATCCCCGAGCTGACAAGGTACAAATCTGTCGTTCTACTCCTGAACAGGCAGTTAACCCACTGTTCCAAGGGCGTCATTGAAAGTAAGAATTTGTTCTTAACTGACTTGCCTAGTGAAATAAAGTTTTCCACCCTAGTTTGTAGGATCTTGTTTTTGCACAGCAGCTGTTTAGCCCTGCAGAACTTTACGATCGTTTATCCTTTGTTGTTTTTTTGGTGTTCATCTAAATAAAGAAAGAGGCTTTACCACGCTGTGCCTTGGTCTCTTTCTTTCAACGGACGTGGTCCTTCTGTAGCTCAGTTGGTAGAGCATGGCGCTTGTAACGCCAGGGTAGTGGGTTCGATCCCCGGGACCACCCATACGTAGAATGTATGCACACATGACTGTAAGTCGCTTTGGATAAAAGCGTCTGCTAAATGGCATATATTATTATTATTATTACGTAACAGAAGATCCCACCACAAACGGACCAAGCAGCGTGGCCATTGCATGTCTGTAGAAATGCAATGGAACCCAGCTAACTCTCACGGGGTGCGCCTGAGTGAGCTCGCTGCACACTGCCAGCTCTTATTCCCTCATCCTTCACAGTAGAAGCATCAACCAAGGTTCTAAAGACTTTTGTCATCTAGTGGAAGCCTTAGGAAGTGCAATATGACTCCATAGACACTGTATATTGGATAGGAAAACCTACAAACCTCAGATTTCCCACTTCCTGGTTGAAGTTCTGTTATACTCACAGACATCATTTAAACAGTTTTAGAAACTTCAGAGTGTTTTCTATACAACCCGACTAATAATATGCATATCTTAGCTTCTGGGCCTGAGTAGCAGGTAGTTTACTTTGGGCACCTTATTCATCCAAGCTACTCAAATACTGTCCCCAGCCTTATTAAAGACAGATTATTTAATTTATAATTCACTGTATCACATTTCCAGTGGGTCATAAGTTAACATACACTAAGTTGACTGTGCCTTTAAACAGCTTGGAAAATTCCAGAAAATGTTGTCATGACTTTAGAAGCTTCTGATAGGCTAATTGACATAATTTGAGTTAATTGGAGGTGTACCTGGGGATGTATTTCAAGGCCTACCTTCAAACTCAGTGCCTCTTTGCTTGACATAATTGGAAAATCAAAAGAAATCAGCTCCCCAAAAAAATTAGAGACCACCACAAGTCTGGTTCATCCTTTGGAGAAATTTCCAAACGCCTGACAGTACCATGATCATCTGTACAAACAATAGTACGCAAGTATAAACACCATGGGACCACGCAGCCAGCTCAGTCAATAAATTGTTTTAAAGTCACCATTGGCCTCATGGTGAAATACCTGAGCAGTTTCCTTCCTCTTCGGCAACTGAGTTAGGATGGGCAACTGTATCTTTGTAGTGACTGGGTGTATTGATACACCATCCAAAATGTAATCAATAACTACACCATACTCAAAGGGATGGATATTGAATGTCTGCTTTTTTTACTATCTACCAATAGGTGCACTTCTTTGTGAGGCATTGGAAACCTCCCTGGTCTTTGTGGTTGAGTCTGTGTTTGAAATTCACTGCTCAACTGAGGGACCTTACAGATAATTGTATGTGTTGGGTACGGAGATGAGGTAGTCATTCAAAAATCATGTTAAACACTTATCCACACAAAGTGAGTCCATTACAAGACATTTCAGCTTTTCATTTTTTATTAATTAGTAAAAAATATATATATATATATTCTAAAAATAATTATTTCACTTTGACATTATGGGGTATTGTGTGTAGGCCAGTGACAAAACAAATATAAATGTAATCCCTTTTAAATTCAGGATGTAACCCAACAAAAATATGGAAAAAGTCAAGGGGTGTGAATGCTTTCTGAAGGCACTGTATAGTAAGTATCAGACTGTACAGACACAGAGACTGTAATGGGGTTCCATCCTCTTGTCCCTCCAGATCTGATGAAACTCAATGCTGGTGGAGGGAGAGAGCCTAGGGGGGGCTGAGGGAGAGGGAGAGCAGCCTCCATATGGAGCTCTGTCTTTAGAGCCCAGAGTGGAGAATTATCCCTGAGTGTCTAGACCCATGCAGATCTCCTCGAGCAGTGATGTTTTGGGGCTGTTGCTGGCCAACATGGACTTTCAACTCCCTCCAAAGATTTTCTATGGGGTTGAGATCTGTAGGCTGGCTAGGCCACTCCAGGACATTGAAATGCTTCTTACGAAGCCACTCCTTCGTTGCCCGGGCGGTGAGTTAGGGATCATTGTCATGCTGAAAGACCCAGCCACGTTTCATCTTCAATGCCCTTGCTGATGGAAGAAGGTTTTCACTCAAAATCTCACGATACATGGCCCCAGTCATTCTTTCCTTTACACAGATCAGTCGTCCTGGCCCCTTTGCAGAAAAACAGCCCCAAATCATGGTGTTTCCACCCCCATGCTTCACTGTAGGTATGGTGTTCTTTGGATGCAACTCAGCGTTCTTTGTCCTCCAAACATTTTAAACAATGCTACCTATAAGCCACTTTAAACAATGCTACCTAATATAATGTTACATACCGTACATTATTCATCTCATATGCATACGTATATACTGTACTCTATATCATCGACTGCATCCTTATGTAATACATGTATCACTAGCCACTTTAACTATGCCACTTTGTTTACATACTCATCTCATATGTATATACTGTACTCGATACCATCTACTGTATCTTGCCTATGCTCTGTATCATCACTCATTCATATATCTTTATGTACATATTCTTTATCCCCTTACACTGTTTATAAGACAGTAGTTTTATAATTGTTAGTTAGATTACTTGTTGGTTATTACTGCATTGTCGGAACTAGAAGCCCAAGCATTTCGCTACACTCACATTAACATCTCCTAACCATGTGTATGTGACAAATAAAATTGGATTTGATTTGATTTGAAACACGACGAGTTGAGTTTTTACCAAAAAGTTATATTTTGGTTTCATCTGATCATATGACATTCTCCCAATCTTTTTCTGGATCATTCAAATACTCTCTAGCAAACTTCAGCCGGGCCTGGACATGTACTGGCTTAACCTCTTCAACCTATGGGGACGCTATGTCATTATTGGATAAAAAAACATGCCCGTTTTAAGTGAAATATTTTGTCACGAAAAGATGCTCGACTATGCATATAATTGGCAGCTTCGGAAAGAAAACACTCTGACGTTTCCAAAACTGCAAAGATATTATCTGTGAGTGCCCCAGAACTGATGCAACAGGCGAAACCAAGATGAAACTTCAAACAGGAAATGAGCAGGACGACGCTCTTTTGACGCTCTGTTTTTCATTGTCTGCTTATATGGCTGTGAAAGCGCCATGAATTAGCCTGCCCTTTCTATCGTTTCTCCAAGTTGTCTGCAGCATTGTGACGTATTTGTAGGCATATCATTGGAAGATTGGCCATAAGAGACTACATTTACCAGGGGTCCGCCCGGTGTCCTTTGTTGAAATTGTTGCGTAATCTCCAAGCTGCTCGCATTCATCCATGTGATTGAGACAGAGAGGAGACTTCCAGGAATGATATGTCATGAAGAGATATGTGAAAAACACCTTGAGGCTTGATTCTTTACCATGTTTCAGTCGATATTATGGAGTTAATGTGGAAGAAAGTTTGCCGTTTGAATGAATGAATTTTCTTTTTTTTTGGTAGCTAAACATGATGCAGAAAACGGACCGATTTCTCCTGCACAAATAATCTTTCAGGAAAACTGAACATTTGCTATCGAACTGAGAGTCTCCTCATTGAAAACATCCGAAGTTCTTCAAAGGTAAATGATTTATTGAATGGTTTTGCTGGTTTTTGTGAAAATGTTGCCTGCTAATGCTAATGCTAAATGCTAACGCAAAATGCTAAATGCTAGTTTGCTATGGTTGAGAAGCATATTTTTGAAAATCTGAGATGACAGTGTTGTCAACAAAAGGCTAAGCTTGAGAGCTAGCATATTGATTTCATTTAATTTGCGATTTTCGTGAATAGTTAACGTTGCGTTATGGTAGTGGGCTTGAGGCTGTCGTCATGATCCCGGATCCGGGTTAGCTCGACGCAAGAAGTTAAGCAGGGGGACACGTCTGGCACTGCAGGATTTGAGTCCCTGGCGGCGTAGTGTGTTACTGATAGGCTTTGTTACTTTGGTCGCAGCTCTCTGCAGGTCATTCACTAGGTCCCCCCGTGTGATTCTGGGATTTTTGCTCACCGTTCTTGTGATCATTTTGACCCCATGGGGTGAGATCTTGCGTGGAGCCCCAGATCGAGGGAGATTATCAGTGGTCTTGTATGTCTTCCATTTCCTAATAATTGCTCCCACAGTTGATTTCTTCAAACCAAGCTGCTTACCTATTGCAGATTCAGTCTTCCCAGCCTGGTGCAGGTCTACAATTTTGTTTCTGGTGTCCTTTGACAGCTCTTTGGTCTTGGCCATAATGGAGTTTGGAGTGTGACTGTTTAAGGTTGTAGACGGGTGTCTTTTATACTGATAACAAGTTCAAACAGGTACCATTAATACAGGTAACGAGTGGAGAACAGAGGAGACTCTTAAAGAAGAAGTTACAGGTCTGTGAGAGCCAGAAATCTTGCTTGTTTGTAGGTGACCAAATACTTATTTTCCACCATAATTTGCAAATAAATTCATTAACAATCCTACAATATGATTTTCTGGATTTTTTTTTCTCATTTTGTCTGTCATAGTTGAAGTGTACGAACATAGCTTGGTAAAGCCCCAATCATACCCTAAACACACTCTCCCATTCACACTCATACACATTCCTGTGGTCATTCTATAGCGTATCGTGTATGTGCTGCACGGTCACACCCATTGTGTGAACACATGGATTGCATGCTTTAGGGTTTATTCATATGAAATCACGCATGAAAACACATACTGTACATGGTCACAAGTTTACGTTTTTATATTAAACATTGACAAACTGAAAAGACAGAAACACCACACTTAAGTCGGTTGCTTGCAGCAATCATATCCATACAAAAAAATCCTCTCTGACTCTCAATCTTCCACACTGTCAAAATAATTGATTGACAAAGGGAGACAGAGATGTGCATGCACACTTGAACAAACTCTCTTTGTGAAACAACGACAAAGAGGCAAAAACACACACACACATTCATACAGTATTTGTATTCTATTGCAGAACGTAAGTAGTATGAAGTGATTCTAACCCTTACTATTCTACAGTCTTAAATTCTAACAACCCAAATGGCTTTGTGTGTGTGTGTGTGTGTGTGTGTGTGTGTGTGTGTGTGTGTGTGTGTGTGTGTGTGTGTGTGTGTGTGTGTGTGTGTGTGTGTGTGTGTGTGTGTGTGTGTGTGTGTGTGTGTGTGTGTGTGTGTGTGTGTGTGTGTGTGTGTGTGTGTGTGTGTGTGTGTGTGTGTGTGTGTGTGTGTGAGATCTTTTCTACCTGCTCTACTTGACAGAGGTTCTGTCTGAGTTGATTTGTTTCCTGTTGTAAAATATGCACACTGATTTGATTACGCTCTGGAAGTGTTCCTACCCCACCCCTCTCTCATCAAATCAAATGTATTTATATAGCCTTTCGTACATCAGCTGATATCTCAAAGTGCTGTACAGAGACCCAGCCTAAAACCCCAAACGGCAAGCAATGCAGGTGTAGAAGCACGGTGGCTAGGAAAAACTCCCTAGAAAGGCCAAAACCTAGGAAGAAACCTAGAGAGGAACCAGGCTATGTGGGGTGGCCAGTCCTCTTCTGGCTGTGCCGGGTGGAGATTACAACAGAACATGGCCAAGATGTTCAAATGTTCATAAGTGACCAGCATGGTCCAATAATAATAAGGCAGAACAGTTGTAACTGGAGCAGCAGCATGGCCAGGTGGACTGGGGACAGCAAGGAGTCATCATGTCAGGTAGTCCCGAGGCATGGTCCTAGGGCTCAGGTCCTCTGAGAGAGAGAAAGAAAGAGAGAAAGAGAGAATTAGAGAGAGCACACTTAAATTCACACAGGACACCGAATAGGACAGGAGAAGTACTACAGATAAAACAAACTGACCCTAGCCCCCCGACACATAAACTACTGCAGCATAAATACTGGAGGCTGAGACAGGAGGGGTCAGGAGACACTGTGGCCACATCACCTCAAGCATCTCTGTACTAATGTAATGGTCTTAGGGAAAGCCTAGCGTTATTTTAGGTCCTAGGTCTAAGCTCGAGCAAGAGAGAGAGGTAATTGTGCTCATTATCTGTGACTTCCCTCCAAACCCTCCAGTAGTGTGTATGGGTTGTTGTTTGTTTCCAGTCTATGTGGCAGTGAGACACTATCTGGCATTGTTGACAGTAGATTCAGGCCTAGTGTCTGTGGTGCAGCAGGACAGATAGTTCAGCCTTGAGGTGTAGAGGAAGGGTGTGGTTCTACTGTTATCACTGTAAAAAAAAACTCCCCTGCACCCTTTCCACCGAATATAATATTGTTGACATAGTGGCCATGGACAGGTGAAATAAAGGGGGCCATACTTGCAAACATTAGAACAAGTTTAAAGTTAAGTTTAAGGATCAGCCAATTAATGTAATGTCACGTGATAGAATGCTACATGGTTGCTGAACCCATCAGACAACCTGGCACACGTTAGCCCTATGTTAACCTCACCAGGTGGCAGTGAGTATTTCTTGCAACAAATTCCTTGTCAGCCTATCAAAGATCTTGAACTTTCTCTCCACAAATCATGTGCATTCCTTAAAATAGGTCAATTCTGCCACCAGAGGGATACATGTACATCTTGAATTTTGAGTTTTACATGTATGCCTCTCGTGACCGAGTTGACTTATTTTAAGAAATGCCATTGGTTTGCAGGAAATATTCACTGCTACCCGGTGAGGTCAGCATAGGGCTAATGTGTGCTAGGTTATCTTATGGGACCAGCGTTCTATCACGTGACAGCACGTTGACAATTTTAATTGGTTGATGTTTAACGTTAACCCTGAATTTGAACAACTCCCTAGCCTCTCTCTGAATGACTTGGACATCCTTGGGTGAGTGAAGGAGTGACGGAGAGAGGGAGGAGATGAAGGGGTGGCATGGAGCCAGGGTGCAGGGCTTGGCACAGGGAAACACCAGCAGCCTTGGCTGCCTCGCTCTCCTCCAGAGGCATAGGTTGGGACAGATAGAGGAGAGGAGGAGCATGAGAACACAGTCTGTTCCAATCCCTTTGTCTCTCTTGTCATGCACCATTCTCAACCTGACTCAGTTGGAAGTCAGACATTAGCTCAGTTTTGGTTTCTTTCTATTTACACACACCTTTCTTCTTGTAGCTGTAACAGTCCAGGTGTCACACTGGCTTTCACATGATTTTTCATGCCTTCCTGACTATTGGGAATGACAGCAACTATTTAATTTACTGCAACAGGTCTTTTAACTGACAGGAAGCATCTGAAAAGCTATATGTTGGCTTCAGAACTATTTTCTCACACCTTTGTCGGTCAATATTATAGATCCACTTATGCGATCATCACACTGCAATGTCTTCCAGTATGCTGATAACATCAAATATTGTCAATGGTGGGTGTAGCTGGTGCATGGAAGTCAGGCGCACAAGACCAGAGATGAGTGAACACGAAGCACTTTACTGAGGCAAATAGTAAGACCAGAACGCAACAGCGTCACCAAAATCAAATGCCCAAAACAAGTAAGGCAGCACACAGTACCACAAACAAAGTACCGTATGCCACAAAACACAGGTATACATCAAACCTGGTGCTAACCAGCCGGAAGCATGCCAACCTCGACAATAAACAATACCCCACACAGACATGGAGGGAACAGAGTAATTACACATAGTAATTATGGGGAGACGTGAACCAGGTGTGCAGGAAAACAAGACAAAACAAATGGAAAATGAAAGGTGGAGTGGCGATGTAACTTCGACCGCCGACCGAACAAGGAGAGGGACCGACTTCGGTGGAAGTTGTAACACGTATGTATTAACGGAATTATCATAATGAATAAACTTAAAAAAGGTTGAACCACAGAAAACGAAAGACCTGTATGAGTTTATTATTACTTCTGTCAAGAGACAGAGAAGAAGAAAACAAAGTTAGAAGGTGAAAGCAAAACTCTGACTAGATTACATGTATATGAGTGGAAAATGTGATGTCAGTTTTTCTCACAAGGAAGATTGGGAATGCAATTGTAGGCACATTTATTGTTGTGGGCCCTGGTCTCTGTGCTTGAGCTGTGCTATTGTGTAATAGTAATTGCGGTTGGAGGCAATCATGTTGATATGCATGTAAACCGGAGGGGGAGGGAGAAAGAGAGAGGCAGCGAGAGATTGAGCAATCTGAAGGGTGCGTGAATTAGCGCGCTTGCTCCTGCTGGTTTGATTTGTCGTAGAGAGAACTGGCGTTGGGAATCCAAGTCAAAATCAACAGAAGACTTGTTATGCATTTTAGCCTATAGCTTGCTGCTCACCAGAGGTGGAATCGTGAGACAGAGGGCTGTGGATACGCATCCGTACCCGTGGCGACATGCATGCGACACAGGAGCGCAGGTACATTGGGAATGATGAAAGGCGAGTTTGAGATACATAAAAACTGTATGAACAGAGGAGAAAATCCGACAGGCCTACTACAGGCAATGAATTATTAATAGGTGATTTAGCCATACACGCGCGCTTAAAGATACCATATTCATATGCCTTTTATATTATGAGTTTATTATTGCGGGCTATGTGTGCCACATTTTGTCAATATGAATGAATTAAATCGAAATATTTGAGTGGCTGTGGTCGTTTTTCTATCGTTGGGAATCTCTGAGCTGTCGGGCACCGTGGGGACAGGCTGCTGCCGACATTCTCTGCCAGTTGGCTGCGTCGTCGGTTCTGTAGCCTAGACCAACCTTTTGAGAATAAACGGGCAAGGACAGACGTTCGTTCCTCTCCTCCCAATGATGCGATGATAGGCCACCTGATACTACGCCAGACTATTATCCTCACGACGTCCTACTCACCTTTAAATACTAACAGACCCAGATGCCCAATTTACTATAAGAAGGAGAAGGGGTGAGTTGGACACACAATGAGAATAGGATTGAGATCTTGATTGTATATGTGGAATGCACAAATAGCCTATGGTTGTTGTACACAAGTTGTGTGTGTGTGTGTGTGTGTTGTGGTTTACACGTGCTCCTATGAAACTGAGGTCTGTCCTCTAGCTGGTAGCCTGTTGTGTGAGTGTGTTTATGCAACTAGCTCTCACAGTCTCATGTCACAATTATACATTCATCCATGTTTCTTAAACATGACACAAGTGTTTAAGGTTCAGTTTAGGCATTAACTCAGAATGGTTAAGGTAAGAGTTAAAGTTTGGAATAGGCTAAAGACTAAAATCTCAAATAGCTGTATTCAATCTGGCAACCTTTTGAATCATAGGCAGATGCTCATTGTTGCCCCTAGTGGGCGATTTCCACTTCAGCTCCCAATGTCCACAGACATGTGTAACCGGAGTGAAATGGCTAGCTAGTTAGCGAGGTGCGCGCTGATAGCGTTTCAATCGATGACGTCCCTCGCTCTGAGACCCGAAGTAGTTGTTTCCCTTGCAGGCCGCAGCTTTTGTGGGGCGATGGGTAACGATGCTTCGTGGGTGTCAGTTGTCGATGTGTGCAGAGAGTCACTGGTTCGAGCCCAGGTAGGGGCGAGGAGAGGGACGGAAGCTATACTGTTACATTGATGCTGTTTACCCGGATCACTGGACAGAATAGTTAACATATCTGACTGACAAAACACACAGCAGACATAGAACATTACTCACAACAAACCCCAAAACCTATACTGAGAGAGCAATAGACAGAACACAGGCAGAACATTGAGAATTGTTACAAAACACTTAAGAACAACAGACAGAATAAGTGTGTAGTCATAAGCGACATAAGCGAGGAAGAATAGTGGAATACACCAAGGTGTAAAAATTGGTTGTGCACCAACAGTTTTTATCTTGATATGTCAGTGCTTCATTTTGGGATTGGCAGACTCCTCAGTATTCAGCTGTTTCAATCAGTCAAGAGTCTGCCAATTAGAGTGTGTTTTCTGTGTGTCTCTCTACTATTTCTGTATTCTTTCTGTATTCACATCTAAACCGGTCGTGGTAACAGCAAATGTAGGTTTGGGGGTTCCATGGGTATGATCCTCTGTATACTTCACTCATTAGTGTTGCCAAGACGACCCACATTTTACCCATGTGTGTGTGTGCAAGTGCTTGTGTCTGTGCATGCGTGCATGTGTGCATCATTGTCTATCTGCAGTTAAAATACCTCCCTGTTCGAGTGAACTGTGGCTCGTCTCAGAAGAGGAGAACATCAGAGAAAGATATCCACCTCAGACCTAGCTGAATATCTTTCTCATCCAGAGATCACAACGGGACAGCAGGACTCAGATTATTGGTTCTGGAGCCACAATAGCAAGCCTAACTCAGTGGAACAAGGAACACCTCTTTAAGGCTTCATCATGCGACTGACTCTTCTGTGTGGTCAAAGTCACATTGGACAGGGTTATAGCCCTAGACAGTGGCAGAGGATCAACAACCTTTAGTGCTGGTTCATGATGGTGTGTCTATATCCGTAATAGAGTGCCTTACCACGTCCTTAAATACTTCACATTATGGAGATAACTGTCATGAGACTGTAGGTGCACAAATACTGCATGTATCGCCTATTATTGGATCATTCAAACGGTTCATGTATTTATTACTCCACATGTTTTCTCAACATGGTATTGAGACAGAGATAGGGCATTACAGGTAATCAGAGGTGTTGGGAACACTGTGAGTGAGTTAGTGCGTGTGTGTGTCGGTGGAGGGAGGGTCTGGTCTGATAGTAAGTGGTTTGTTTACATTCCTGCACGATGGTGGAATCTTAGCGGTCAAATTGACCACATACTTTACCCAATACATACCACACACACACACACATTTCTCTCACCTCTCCCCTACATGACACGCTAACAGGCCATACATGTATAATAATATGCAGTAATACTTGAACTGTTCTGTTGGACTGTGGAATCGCTCAGTGTCCCTTCATGACACAGCTCTCTAATACTATATTTCTGTCCCTCTCTCTATCACTCTCTCTCACTACACTCTCTGTCTATAACTGTCGTCTAGCTCTATGCCTCTCTCGTACTCCTCTCTTGATTCTCACTTTCTCTCCTACTGTCCACATGTCTGCTATTATTAGTCTTTTGATCATTATTCCTATCTTTTCTCTTTCTCTCCCCATCTGTCTCCCACTCTCTCTTTCCCCACTTGTTCTCTCTTTGTCACTCACTCTTTCTCACACTCATTCTTTCTCTCTCTATGTCACATTATTTCTGTCAATATCCAGTCTTCCTGTGCCACCTTCACATTCGCAGACTCCCCATTCACTCACACACACACACACCCATATGGAGGCCAGTATGTGACTGTTCAGACTGGGGCTTTCTCGGGCGAACTCAGAGATCCCTCTGTCCACAAATAGGCTAGTCTCTGTTCCTGAAAATAGTCACAAATGTATTGACATTGTGTATGCAAGAAATATAGAGAAAGAGAGTTTGCGTGTGTGTGAATGTCAATCTGGGCAATGTGTGGGTCAAAAATGGCTATGATATGTGGTCATTTCAGTTGAATCTGGAACAGAGATTTCATTCAGAATTGGAGAGGTATTTGGGCTTACTACGATGTACATGGCTTGGTTTTTCAGATTTAGACATGTAGTTTGAGCTTAAGGAATTCATCCTGATTTTTGCCTGTGATTTTTGGAACCCATTCGGTTTTGGAATAAGAGTTTGCACCTGTTTCTCTATTTGTAGAAGAGATAGCAGTGCTTTCAGAAAGTATTCACACCCCTTGACTTTCACCACATTTTTTTGTGTTGCAGCATGAATTTAAAATAGACTAAATTGAGTTTTACATACAATACCCCATAATGTCAGTGGAATTATGTTTTTAGAAACGTTTACAAATTAATGAAGAAAATAAGCTGAAATGTGTTTATATTCAACACTTTTGTTATGGCAAGCCTAAGTAAGTTCAGAAGTAAAAATGTGCTTAACAAGTCACATAAGTTGCATGGACTCACTATGTCTGCAATAATAGTTTTTAGCACGATTTTTAAAGAACTACCTCATCTCTGTACCTCACACATACAATTATCTGTAAGGTCCCTCAGTTGAGCGTTTTAAGCACAGATTCAACCACAAAGACCAGGGAGGTTTTCCAATGGTTTGCAAAGAAGGGCACCTATTGATGGGTAAAAAAATAAACCGACATTGAATATCCCTTTGAGCATGGTGCAATTATTAATTACACTTCGGATAGTGTATCAATACACCCAGTCACTACAAAGATACAGACGTCCTTCTTAACTCAGTTGCCGGAGAGGAAGGAAACCACTCAGGTATTTCACCATGAGACTTAAAACAGTTACAGAATGGAATGTGATAGGATAAATCAATGGATGTGATAGGATGAATCAACAACATTGTTGTTACTCCACAATACTAACCTAATTAACAGAGTGAAAAGAAGGAAGCCTGTACAAAATAAAAATATTCAAAAAAATGTCTTATTTGCAATAAGACACTAAAGTAAAACTGCAAAAAATGAACTTTATGTCCTGAATACAAAGTGTTATGTTTGGGGCAAATCCAACACAACAAGCATGGTAATTTCATAGCATGGTGGTGGCTGCATCATGCTATGGGTATTCTTGTCACCGGCAAGGATTAAGGAGTTATGCACAGAGCTATCCACAGGCAAAATCCTAGAGGAAAACCTGGTTCAGAGAGCATACTTAAATTCACACAGGACACTGGATAAGACAGGAGAAGTACTCCAGATATAACAGACTGACCCTAGCCTCCCGACACAAACTACTGCAGCATAAATACTGGAACCTGAGCCAGGAGGAGTCAGGAGACACTGTGGCCCCATCCGATGATACTCCCGGACAGGGCCAAACAGGCAGGATATAACCCCACCCACTTTGCCAAAGCACAGCCCCCACACCACTAGAGGGATATCTTCAACCACCAACTTACCATCCTGAGACAAGGCCGAGTATAGCACACAAAGATCTCCGGCACGGCACAACCCAAGGGGGGGGGGCAACCCAGACAGGAAGATCACGTCAGTGACTCAACCCACTCAAGTGATGCACCCCTCCTAGGGACGGCATGGAAGAGCACCAAGCCAGTGGCTCAGCCCCTGTAATAGGGTTAGAGGCAAAGAATCCCAGTGGAGAGAGGGGAACCGGCCAGGCAGAGACGGCAAGGGCGGCTCTTGTTCCAGAGCCTTTCCGTTCACCTTTACACTCCTGGGCCAGACTACACTCAATCATATGACCTACTGAAGAGATGAGTCTTCAGTCAAGACTTAAAGGTTGAGACCGAGTCTGCCTCTCTCACATGGGTAGGCAGACCATTCCATAAAAATGGAGCTCTATAGAAGAAAGACCTGCCTCCAGCTGTTTGCTTAGAAATTCTAGGGACAATTAGGAGGCCTGCGTCTTGTGACTGTAGCGTACATGTATGTATGTACGGCAGGAGCAAGCCCATGTAATGCTTTGTAGGTTAGCAGTAAAACCTTGAAATCAGCCCTTGACTTAACAGGAAGCCAGTGTAGGGAGGCTAGCATTGGAGTAATATGATCAAACGTTTTGGTTCTAGTCAGGACCGTATTTAGCACTAACTGAAGTTTATTTAGTGCTTTATCCGGGTAGCCGGAAGTCTAACCTAGAAGTTACTTCTAGTCTAACGTAGAAGTAACAAGAGCATGGATACATTTTTCTGCATAATTTTTGGACGGGAAGTTTCTGATTTTTGCAATGTTACGTAGATGGAAAAAGCTGTCCTTTGAAACAGTCTTGATATGTTCATCAAAAGAGAGATCAGGGTCCAGAGTAACGCCAAAGACCTTCACAGTTTTATTTGAGACGACTGTACAACCAATATTAACTGTCAGATTCAACAGAAGATCTCTTTGTATCTTGGGACCTAGAACAAGCATCTCTGTTTTGTCCGAGTTTAAAAGTAGAAAGTTTGCAGCCATCCACTTCCTTATGTCTGAAACACAGGTTTTTAATGTTCTTCTGTTTTCCACTGTGATCTCAACTCATACCCCTTTATCTATGTTTGACATCCTTCTTTTCTGCTTCTGCTTATCTCTCTATCTTCACAGCCCCTATCTCCCCTCCCACACCATGTTGAAATAACACCACCTGAACAAGGGAACAGTGATTCATTGTAGGTGGATTGGCCAATAGAAGGCTGGGGTCTGAGAAACCAGATGGTTGAGTGGGAGAAGGAAATTAAACAGCGATACTACTCTGAGGAGGTGGAGATAGAGACAACTCTTTATTACCCTTTCTTTCTCTCTCTCTCTCTGTGTGTTTCTCTTTTTCTGTGTTTCTCTCTTTCATTATACCTCGCTAAAGGCATTAGCAGGCTAGGTGAACCGAACGAGTGTTCTCTCATACTCCCTTAAAAGACCTTCGCTTGAAAAACTTGAAAAAACACCAAATAGTACTGTAGCCAGAATACACTTCCTCAAAATGTTACTCAATAAATGTTTTTACGTTTTTTGCCAAGGAGATCTTAGTGGCGCACTTTTACATCTAACTGATATGTTTGGTGCAGTATTTCCAAAGTCATTTTTTGTTGTTGTTGCATGAAAACACTTAACACTTGTTGACCAATCACTGAGGAAGGGGAGTAGACTTTGGCTACCGACTTCGGCTTGCCTCGAGAAAATGTTTGTGTATACGAACAAGCTGAAAAAAAACCTTGCTGAAGACCAAAACAAACAAAAATGTCTCAAAATGTTGTCATAATATATGCACTATCTGTTCCGAACTGTATCGGATGGGAAGCATGCGGACGCCTTAAAACCATCAATTTCGGAAGTGGAACATCACACATTATTGACAAGATCTCCGTTGAGATTTACAATTCCACATATGTATGAACACTGGCTCACATATGTTCACTCTCTTCCATGATGGTGCACACAACTGTGCATGCGCGCGCAGACACGGCATCCTTAAACATACTTACTCACGTGTCACTCCCATAACCACTTCACGCATGTGTTGTTCATGAGCAGTTGAACAGAGGATAGTATTAGTAATCGGTCGCAAATGGGTCTTCCAAATGGACAATGACCCCACGCATACTTCCAAAGTTGTGGCAAAATGGCTTAAGGACAACAAAGTCAAGGTAATGGAGTGTCCATCTCAAAGCCCTGACCTCAACCCTATAGAAAATATGTGGGCAGAACTGAAAAAGCATGTGCGAGCAAGGAAGCCTACAAACCTGACTCAGTTACACCAACTCTGTCAGGAGGAATGGGCCAAAATTCACCCAACTTAATGTGTGAAGCCTTTGGAAGGCTACCCGAAACGTTTGACCCAAGTTAAACAATTTAAAGGCAATGCCACCAAGTACTAATTAAGTGTATGTTAACTTGTGACCCATTGGGATTGTGATGAAAGAAATAAAAGCTGAAAGAAATAATTCCCTCTACTATTATTCTGACGTTTCACATTCTTAGAATCACCACTTTATTTTAACTGACCTAAGACAGGGAATTCTTACTAGAATTAAATGTCAGGAATTGTGAAAAACTGAATATAATGTATTTGGCTAAGGTGCATGTAAACTTCCAACTTCAACTGTACTAGAGAGATGATAGGTATTGTGTCAGAGGCTGAGAGAAAGAGACATACAAGGAGCCAATAAGATATAAAGGGATACAAATAGAGAGACACAGTAGTGCCCATCTGCATTGGAGGAGTGAAACCGATTTTGCTCCTTTGCTCTGGTCATTATGCAGGCTTTCTGCATTATGCAATTTAAATTGCAGGCTAAGGTCCGGTCTGTGTGTGTGTGTACACATTTCATTGTTTGTTTGTGTGTCATGACTCACTGTAACTATACACCACACCCCTCTGTGTGTGCTGGTGTTGTGCCGCTTAAGCCTCTGGAAGAATTCAGTGACCTGCCCTCTGAGTCAGCACAGCAGAACAGCTATAAACACCACTCTATATAGGTACACACACAAGTTTCACATTTTTATTGTCAGTGAAATGCCTTTATTGCTTCCAATGCAGTAGTACTATAACAATTTGATTAAAAAGTCAACTAGAACAAAACACACGAGAAATAGAAATAAGAAGAACGCGAGAAAGTAAGCTCGGGTCACATCGCTGGGTCGCTCCTTTTTTCAGTTCGCCACAGCTAGCGGCTGGAACGAGCTGCACCAAACAATCACTTCATTCAAACACTCAATCATGGACACTCTTACTGACAGTTGTGGCTGTTTTGTGTAATGTATTGCTGTGTCTACCTTCATGCCCTTTGTGCTGTTGTCTGTGCCCAATAATGTTTGTACCATGTTTTGTGCTGCTACCATGTTGTTTCTACCATGTTGTTGTTGTGTTACTACCATGTTGTGTTGCTACCATGCTGTGTTGTCATGTACTGCTGCCTTGCTATGTTGTTTTCTAGGTCTCTTGTCATGATGGGTGTTTTGTCCTATATTTATATTTTCTTTATTTTTAATCCTCCGTCCCCGCAGGAGACCTTTTGCCTTTTGGTAGGCCGTCATTGTAACTGTTATGCTGGTGAATGAGGACCCAAAAGCGACTTAACGAAAACAGAGTCTTTATTCCAGTATATGACAAAAGTAATAATCCTGGATATATCAAGGAGAAAACAAAACAGGAAAAACTGAAATCCACTCGTAGTTGCGAGGACTGACTGGAGACTCGACCATAGACTGCAGGTTGCTTCGGGAAGGCACCGACCGTAGCAGACTAAGACACCTGCTCATACGCAGCATCTGAAGAAGATAAAACACGACAGGGCGAGACAAGGACACAGAACAGCGAACATCATACAAGGATCCGACAAGGACAGAAGCGGAAAACAGAGGGAGAAATAGTGGCTCTAATCAGAGGGCAAAATAGGGGACAGGTGTGAAAAGAGTAAATGAGGAACAGCTGGGAGCAGGAACGGAACGATAAGGGGAGAGAGGGAGGGAAAGAGAGGGATAGAAAGAGGGAAAGAACCTAATAAGACCAGCAGAGGGAAACGAATAGAAGGGAAGCACAGAGACAAGACATGATAACCAATGACAAAACATGACAGTAACTAAGAATTTGTGCTTAACTGACTTGCCTGGTTAAATAATAAATAAATAAATAAAGTTCCAGGGTCAGTGCCAATACCATATTTACAATGTGCAGGGATACTGGAGTGGTAGGGTTAGATATGTATAGGGGTAAGGTGACTACGCATCAGGATATATGATCAACAGAGTAGCAGCTGTATGTATGATGATTGTATGTAGAGTCAGTATGAATGTGTATGTTATGTCTGTGAGAGCAAGTGTGTGTGTGTGTGTGTGTGTGTGTGTGTGTGTGTGTGTGTGTGTGTGTGTGTGTGTGTGTGTGTGTGTGTGTGTGTGTGTGTGTGTGTGTGTGCATAGAGACAGTACAAAAATTCAATAGAAGGGTCATTGCAGATAGTCCGTGTAGCCGTTTTGTTAGCTATTTAGCAGTCTTTTGGCTTGGGGGTAGAAGCTGTTCGTTTGGGAGCCTGTTGGTGGGAGACTTGATGCTTCAGTACCATTGCCGTTTGGAAGCAGAGAGAACAGCTTGGGTGGCTGGGGTCTAACAATTGTGACCGACTGTCTTGATTCGGTCTTATGTAGCAAAATCAAGATTTTTAAATTTTTTACATCGGATAAAGCAGAGACACAGAGCTACAAAATGGTACATCATACACTGTATTTGAGGAACAATGGGAACATAGTTCTGCTTTGAAAGTTGATAAACTTGTAAACTCACTTTTGGGAAAATGGCCTTTGAATGTTTTGGTAGTACTACTGGAGAGCCCTTCTTTGTCTACACCCATTCAGCATCGTTCACACCATCTTAAATTTTAGCCCAACCCATCTCTTTAAGGGTTGATCCGCGTGTTCTGTACTAACAACAGGAGTCAAGCACCTAAGCTAACGTGCTAGCTACCTCCAGACACAACTGAGAGAACAGTTCACTGAACATTCTCGCCCTCGCAGAGCTGGTTAGGCTGTTATGTTATTCAGAGCGTTGGTGACTGCAACTGTGCTGTCAGATTGTCTGTTCGTAAATTCAGAGCGATTCGCTCTGAGTGTTCAGAGCGCACACTGGACCGTCTGGCCGATGAGTAAGGTTGATCAGAACGTTCTGACCGCACAATGGCAGTCAAGCACCCAAGCTAACTGGCTAACACTGGATAGGTTGCTAGTTATTTCCAGACACAAATGAGAAAACACCCCACTCTTAACATTTTACTTGCCCTAGCAGAGCTGGTTAGGTTGTTTTCCTGTTATCCCAAGCATTTGTGAATGTAACTGCTGCTGGTAACAATTGAATGCCATTTTTTGCATACATTCACTGACACTGGCTATATTGAACAGGTGTTGAGCGTTTGTAAATTCATCAGTTATTCTGCACTCCGGCACACTCAGGTGAGAGTGCTCTGAAATCGGAGTTGATGGCCAGACTGAATTTACAAACGCACCCGAAATGGTTACTTGCACAGTCTTTTGTTAAGACATGTAGCTTGCTAGCTAGATAAAAAATGAACCATAATCCCAATTTATGATGTTACTACCCTGCATGAATCTGCAGGTAGCTAACCAACCAGCTTCAATGTTAGCTAGCTAACATTAGGCTATAGCTAGCCAAGCAAATTGCTCTGAGATACGAATAATACGTTCATACACGTAACATTAGCTAGCAAGCCAGCCAGCTAATGTTAACTAGCTAGCTAGGTAAACAATGAACCATAATCCCGACTCATGATGTTACTAACCAGCATGAATCTGCAGGTAGGTAACCAACCAGGTTAAATGTTAGCTAGCTAACATTACTCTATAGCTAGCCAAGCAAATGGCTCTGAAATATAAAAAATATGATCATACACATAACATTAGCTAGCTAGCTAACAGTACACTTTAACTTGAAATAAACCACTTTCTGTCAATTAGAAACTTGTAATATCTGAAAATGTAGCTAGCTAGACTATCTTACCCGTATACATCATTCATGGATAGACGCGTCTCCTGTCAGATGCCATGGTTACCCTTAGTTTGAAGATGTCATCAAGAAAGTAGAGAGCAACACTTATGCAGTTTTACCACACAATACAATTTTAAAAAGCCACGTTACACAGGACTACCTAGACAAACTGAGCAGATCAAAAAGACAGAAGCATGCTATATGGCAGACCAATCCAAACTCATTACATTTACATTACATTTAAGTCATTTAGCAGACGCTCTTATCCAGAGCGACTTACATCTCTCAGCATGTCCAGCCCACTCATTATCTCAGCCAATCATGGCTAGTGGGAAGGTTGCTGACTTTTTCTGTGGCTAAACCAACTAGGCTTGTAATTTAACCATTTTATTTGTATTTATAGATGGCTTACAAGTTTGTTATTAAGGCACATGAAAGTTCAGATGTTCAAGAAGGAATTTCTGCCAAAAAAACACATTTTGATAAGAAAAATGTTTTGCATTAGAACGGCTCTCCTGTAAAGTAGTGACCCACGATATACGCCTAGTTTCCTGAAACGGGTCACAAATGGTTACTTGCATAGTAGCAATATCAAAAATAGATAGTGTCAAATAAAGAAAAAAGAACAAGTGTCGATGCCAGTAGAAAGAACAAAATAATATACAGTCTGTACAAGAACAATCTCAATAACGATATCAGTGATAGATTGTCAGGACTTCTAGGAGTATGGGTGCGGAGTCATGCGCAGAAAGCAGAGGGTTTAGGACAATCGGGTTTAGGACAACGCCAAAACCAGGACCCAAAAAGTCCTGGTTTTGAGAAAATAAGAACAAGAGAAAATAAGAACAATGCACATCCACAAAAACAAACAGAGGAACAAGAGCAGGCGGGCATAACCGGCTTAAATAGCCCTAACCAAAACCCAAACAAGAAACAGGTGTAACCAATAAGACAAAACTAACAGAAAAGGAAAAGGGGATCGGTGGCAGCTAGTAGACCGGTGACGACGACCGCCGAGCGCCGCCCGAACAGGAAGAGGAGCCACCTTTGGTGGGAGTTGTAACATAGATGAGCTATTTATATGCATACAATCAGGGGTAAAGTGGCTGAGCAGCTGTATAAAAAAATAAATACTAGCAACAACGTATGGCGTGTGTGTTATGAGAGAGTCATGTGAATAGAGGCACTGCAGATAGTGCTGATGACTGGGAACTCGCCCCCAGTGATGAACTGTTCCATCCGAACCACACATGAACAATGGAATCTGTATTTGGAGAGCCTGTTTCTGTCCTGCCCTTGACTTTGGTGCAGGGTATGTGATGTCAACCTGCCCGCTTGACCCTATCCCCTCCTCTCTTCTCCAGACCATTTCCGGAGACCTTCTCCCTTACCTCACCTCGCTCATCAACTCATCCCTGACCGCTGGCTACGTCCCTTCCTTCAAGAGAGCGAGAGTTGCACCCCTTCTGAAAAAACCTACACTCGATCCCTCCGATGTCAACAATTACAGACCAGTATCCCTTCTTTCTTTTCTCTCCAAAACTCTTGAACGTGCCGTCCTTGGCCAGCTCTCCCGCTATCTCTCTCTGAATGACCTTCTTGATCCAAATCAGTCAGGTTTCAAGACTAGTCATTCAACTGAGACTGCTCTCCTCTGTATCACGGAGGTGCTCCGCACTGCTAAAGCTAACTCTCTCTCCTCTGCTCTCATCCTTCTAGATCTATCGGCTGCCTTCGATACTGTGAACCATCAGATCCTCCTCTCCACCCTCTCCGAGTTGGGCATCTCCGGCGCGGCCCACGCTTGGATTGCGTCCTACCTGACAGGTCGCTCCTACCAGGTGGCGTGGCGAGAATCTGTCTCCTCACCACGCGCTCTCACCACTGGTGTCCCTCAGGGCTCTGTTCTTGGCCCTCTCCTATTCTCGCTATACACCAAGTCACTTGGCTCTGTCATAACCTCACATGGTCTCTCTTATCATTGCTATGCAGACGACACACAATTAATCTTCTCCTTTCCCCCTTCTGATGACCAGGTGGCGAATCGCATCTCTGCATGTCTGGCAGACATATCAGTGTGGATGACGGATCACCACCTCAAGCTGAACCTCGGCAAGACGGAGCTGCTCTTCCTCCCGGGGAAGGACTGCCCGTTCCATGATCTCGCCATCACGGTTGACAACTCCATTGTGTCCTCCTCCCAGAGCGCCAAGAACCTTGGCGTGATCCTGGACAACACCCTGTCGTTCTCAACCAACATCAAGGCGGTGGCCCGTTCCTGTAGGTTCATGCTCTACAACATCCGCAGAGTACGACCCTGCCTCACACAGGAAGCGGCGCAGGTCCTAATCCAGGCACTTGTCATCTCCCGTCTGGATTACTGCAACTCGCTGTTGGCTGGGCTCCCTGCCTGTGCCATTAAACCCCTTCAACTCATCCAGAACGCCGCAGCCCGTCTGGTGTTCAACCTTCCCAAGTTCTCTCACGTCACCCCGCTCCTCCGTTCTCTCCACTGGCTTCCAGTTGAAGCTCGCATCCGCTACAAGACCATGGTGCTTGCCTACGGAGCTGTGAGGGGAACGGCACCTCAGTACCTCCAGGCTCTGATCAGGCCCTACACCCAAACAAGGGCACTGCGTTCATCCACCTCTGGCCTGCTCGCCTCCCTACCACTGAGGAAGTACAGCTCCCGCTCAGCCCAGTCAAAACTGTTCGCTGCCCTGGCCCCCCAATGGTGGAACAAACTCCCTCACGACGCCAGGACAGCGGAGTCAATCACCACCTTCCGGAGACACCTGAAACCCCACCTCTTTAAGGAATACCTAGGATAGGATAAGTAATCCCTCTCACCCCCCCCCTAAGTTTTAGATGCACTATTGTTAAGTGACTGTCCCACTGGATGTCATAAGGTGAATGCACCAATTTGTAAGTCGCTCTGGATAAGAGCGTCTGCTAAATGACTTAAATGTAAAATGTCTATAGCCTCTTCGTTGCAAAATTCCCTGATCTTCTGTGGTGGTTAATTTATTTACCCTCAAATGAGGAGAGATACACTTATCACACAAGTCAGAGTCATACTAAAACTACATCTTTATACACGTATTCATAAGGGATACAACACACACATAAAGTGAATTGATTGAGTGCTCTACAATAATGATGGCTGGTCGGCGAATCACTCTTAGGTGATTCGTTGAGAGCCCTGAGATAAAGGTGTAAAGGTATTTTCTAGCCAATATACACCCCTGTCACGCCCTGGTCTAAGTATTTTGTGTTTTTCTTCATGTATTGGGTCAGGCCAGGGTGTGGCATAGAGTTTTTGTATTGTGGTGTGTTTTGTCTGGGGGTTTTGGTGTGTATGTTAGTGGGATTGTAGCTTAGTAGGGTGTTCTAGGAAAGTCTATGGCTGTCTGACGTGGTTCTCAATCAGAGGCAGGTGTTTATCGTTGTCTCTGATTGGGAACCATATTTAGGCAGACATATTTTTTTGGTTGTATTGTGGGTGATTGTCCTGAGTGTCTTGATGTCCTGAGTGTCTTGATGTCCTGAGTGTCTTGATGTCCTGAGTGTCTTGATGTCCTGAGTGTCTTGATGTCCTGAGTGTCTTGATGTCCTGAGTGTCTTGATGTCCTGAGTGTCTTGATGTCCTGAGTGTCTTGATGTCCTGAGTGTCTTGATGTCCTGAGTGTCTTGATGTCCTGAGTGTCTTGATGTCCTTGTTAAAGGTTAGTAGACACATGTATAGGTGGTTTTCGTTTCGTTTATTGTTTTGTAGTGTTAGTGTTTTGTCGTGTTTTACGTTTGTTTATTAACCTGCTAGTCCTCTAGGGGCATTGTTTCATTTTTGGATAAAAAGATGTGCCCGTTTTAAGCGCAATATTTTGTCAACGAAAAGATGCTCGACTATGCTTGGAATTGATAGTTTTGGAAAGAAGACACTCTGATGTTTCCAGAACTGCAAAGATTTTCACTGAGTGCCGTTGAACAAAAGCTTCAGGCAAAACCAAGATGTTTGAGCTCCCAGGAAATGAACAGGATTTCTGAAGCTACGTTTTCCATGATCGCCTTATATGGCTGTGAATGCGACAGGAATGAACGGACACTTTCTATCGTTTCCCCAAGGTGTCTGCAGCATTGTGACGTATTTGTAGGCATATCATTGGAAGATTGACCATAAGAGACTACAATTGCCAAGTGTCCCGCACAGTGTCTGCATGGAAATTGGTGCGCAAAAGTCAGCTACCAGTATTTTTCCATCCGAATCAGAGAAGAATGCAGGCTTCCAGGAACGGCATTTCAATGAAGAGATATGACAAAACACCTTGAGGATTGATTCAAACAACGTTTTCCATGTTTCAGTCGATATTATGGAGTTAGTTCGGAAAAAAGTTTGACGTGTAGGTGACTAAATTTTCGGTTAGTTTCAGTAGCCAAATGCATAGTAACAAAACGGAACGTTGTGTCCTACACAAGAATCTTTCAGGAAAAACTGGACATCTGCTATGTAACTGAGTCTGTTATGCAGGTGAATGAGGACCCAAAAGCGACTTGGCGAAAACAGAGTCTTTAATCCAGTAAAGTAAATATTCAATACTCCTAGACAATTCGGAGCAGTAAATAAAGCATAAAGAACAATTCCACTCGTAATGACGAGAACAGACTGGAGACTCGATCATGTACTGCAGGTTGCCTCGGGAAGGCACTTGACCGTAGCAGACTCAGACACCTGCTCACCACGCAGCATCTGAGGGAAACACGACACGACAGGGAGATACAAAGACACAGCACGGTGAACACTATACAAGGATCCGACAGGGCAGAAACGGAAAACAAGGGGAGAAATAGGGACTCTAATCAGGGGAAAAGATAGGGAACAGGTGTGGGAAGACTAAATGATTGATTAGGGGAATAGGAACAGCTGGGAGCAGGAACGGAACGATAGAGAGAAGAGAGAGAGAGAGGGAGAGAGAAAAAGGGGAACGAACCTAAAAAGACCAGCAGGGGGAAAACGAACAGAAGGAAAAGCAAAATGACAAGACAATATAAGACAAAACATGACAGAGTCTCCTCATTGAAACATCTGAAGTTCTTCAAAGGTAAATGATTTTATTTGATCCCTTTGCTGGTTTTTGTGAATATGTTGCGTGCTAAATGCTAATGCTAAATGCTAAGCTAGCTATCACCACTCTTACACAAATTATTTATTTTCTCTGGTTCTAAAGCATATTTTGAAAATCTGAGACGACAGGATTGTTAAGAAAAGGATAAGCTTGAGAGCAGGCATATTTATTTCATTTCATTTGCGATTTTTAGAAATCGCTAACGTTGCGTTATGGTAATGAGCTTGAGGCTGTAGTAATGCGACCGCATGCGGGATGGGGCGGATTATGAGGTTAAAGATGAATCGCAATCGACACGCTGCAGTTTGGTCCGACTCTCCTTCACCATATGAAAACCGTGACAACCCCCTTCAGTCTACATGACAAACAACAGATATATGGAATGGGTCACAAGGTTAAGATTTGTATGAAAGATACTTATAATTCACAGCAGACAGTATCTGCTGTAAAACTATTTTCATGGTGTAAAAACCAGGGTCTGGCCCTGGTGTCATCTCTCCCTGGTACCATATAGAACAGAAACATTAACTCATGCTCTGGAATGCAGTCTCTTTAGGTTTTATCACCCAAAAGACATCGTGAATCTCCTGTCAGTGTTAAATCTCCCAGAGGCCAATCCTCAGTAGAACACACCCAGATGAGTGTTCTAGCAACCCATTATTCTCTTGCATAAAACAACCATTTGATGCAATAACAGTATTATAACAATCTTGTAATTGCTCTTACACTTCTCAAAAATATAAGTTTGTCTAGCTGTGTCCAGTCCAGGTGGTGCTTGTACAGGCAGACCATCTATGACAGGAAGGATGTCAGCGTTGCACAGCAGCTGAAACTTGGTCTTGACTGAGTCTGAACACTCTTTGGCGACAACAACACCAGGCTCCAGAGCATCGAAGCTGTAAAACAGGAAATAACAAAAAAACATAGAGAAGACATTACAACCTTGTATAACATCAATTCACCTCCCAAGGTTAGATAATAATAATAACCTCATACAATGCAATAAAAATGATATTCACCTGAAGTGCTGGTACTGCTAGATCTATGGCAGCGGCCTAATGTACAGAGTCAGGTGTTGTTGCCAACCATAGCTTTCAACCAGCACCGTGCCATCCTCCAGTCCAACCAGCTGTGGGATGTTGACCCGTCTCAGTGCTGTGCTTCACAACACCAGCAATCTCAGACAAAGTCAAAGTGGTCACTCTGGTCTTTCTGAAGTGCTGCTTGATGAGGCCGAAGCACCAGTCGGAGGCAAGCTTGTGATCAGGAACTGAAGGTCCAGACTGTGGTGGAGCTTGTGCTTGGTCCGCCAGGCACAATACCAGAGCACAAACTTGTTCTTGTTTTGGCCACTGCAGTTATCACAATTCAGGTCCACATGTGTTTCCCCAACTCCGTAGTTGGTGAAGAAATGGCGCATGTAGTTGATGTCTGGGCGGCTGCCTTTGCTGGATGACATGCCTTCATCAATCAAGTAGTTGACTTGACTCACAGCAGACACAGCAGACACCAAACAAGCCACACTAGTGAGGATTTAAAAAGGACATGGGACCTGGCTGTATAGGGTCAGAAGGACAGTCCACCTGGAAACAACAAAAGAACATAAAGATAAATAAAATGTATTGTCTCACCCCTGTCAGTCTCTTTACACAGCTCGGTGAAAGGTATTTGCCTACTTCCCGATTATATATTGTGTGTATCTCTCCATCTCTGTCCTTAATTATTACTATTACACTCAACGGAACGACTTGATTAGTGTAGTGTCAACAACGCAGCCACTGCCAGCTAGCCTACTTCAGCAGTAATGTATCATTTTAATCATTTTAGTCAATAAGATTCTTGCTACGTAAGCTTAACTTTCTGAACATTGGAGACGTGTAGTCCACTTGTCATTCCAATCTCCTTTGCATTAGCGTAGCCTCTTCTGTAGCCTGTCAACTATGTGTCTGTCTATCCCTGTTCTCTCCTCTCTGCACAGACCATACAAACGCTCCACACTGCGTGGCCGCGGCCACCCTAATCTGGTGGTCCCAGCGCGCACGACCCACGTGGAGTTCCAGGTCTCCGGTAGCCTCTGGAACTGCCGATCTGCGGCCAACAAGGCAGAGTTCATCTCAGCCTATGCCTCCCTCCAGTCCCTCGACTTCTTGGCACTGACGGAAACATGGATCACCACAGATAACACTGCTACTCCTTCTGCTCTCTCTTCGTCCGCCCACGTGTTCTCGCACACCCCGAGAGCTTCTGGTCAGCGGGATCCTCATCTCTCCCAAGTGGTCATTCTCTCTTTCTCCCCTTACCCATCTGTCTATCGCCTCCTTTGAATTCCATGCTGTCACAGTTACCAGCCCTTTCAAGCTTAACATCCTTATCATTTATCTCCCTCCAGGTTCCCTCGGAGAGTTCATCAATGAGCTTGATTCCTTGATAAGCTCCTTTCCTTAGGACCTCTCACAGTTCTGGGCGACTTTAACCTCCCCACGTCTACCTTTGACTCATTCCTCTCTGCCTCCTTCTTTCCACTCCTCTCCTCTTTTGACCTCACCCTCTCACCTCCCCCCCTACTCACAAGGCAGGCAATACGCTCGACCTCATCTTTACTAGATGCTGTTCTTCCACTAACCTCATTGCAACTCCCCTCCAAGTCTCCGACCACTACCTTGTATCATTTTCCCTCTCGCTCTCATCCAACACTTCCCACACTGCCCCTACTCGGATGGTATCGTGCCGTCCCAACCTCCGCTCTCTCTCCCGCTACTCTCTCCTCTTCCATCCTATTATCTCTTCCCTCTGCTCAAACCTTCTCCAACCTATCTCCTGATTCTGCCTCCTCTCCTCCCTCTCTGCATCCTTTGACTCTCTATGTCCCCTATCCTCCAGGCCGGCTCGGTCCTCCCCTCCCGCTCCGTGGCTCGATGACTCATTGCGAGCTCACAGAACAGGGCTCCGGGCAGCCGAGCGGAAATGGAGGAAAACTCGCCCTCCCTGCGGACCTGGCATCCTTTCACTCCCTCCTCTCTACATTTTCCTCCTCTGTCTCTGCTGCTAAAGCCACTTTCTACCACGCTAAATTCCAAGCATCTGCCTCTAACCCTAGGAAGCTCTTTGCCACCTTCTCCTCCCTCCTGAATCCTCCTCCCCCCCCCTCCTCCCTCTCTGCAGATGACTTCGTCAACCATTTTGAAAAGAAGGTCGACGACATCCGATCCTCGTTTGCTAAGTCAAACGACACCGCTGGTTCTGCTCACACTGCCTTATCCTGTGCTCTGACCTCTTTCTCCCCCTCTCTCTCCAGATGAAATCTCGCGTCTTGTGACGGCCGGCCGCCCAACAACCTGCCCGCTTGACCCTATCCCCTCTCTTCTCCAGACCATTTCCGGAGACCTTCTCCCTTACCTCACCTCGCTCATCAACTCATCCCTGACCGCTGGCTACATCCCTTCCGTCTTCAAGAGAGCGAGAGTTGCACCCCTTCTGAAAAAACCTACACTCGATCCCTCTGATGTCAACAACTACAGACCAGTATCCCTTTCTTTTCTCTCCAAAACTCTTGAACGTGCCGTCCTTGGCCAGCTCTCCCGCTATCTCTCTCAGAATGACCTTCTTGATCCAAATCAGTCAGGTTTCAAGACTAGTCATTCAACTGAGACTGCTCTTCTCTGTATCACGGAGGCGCTCCACACTGCTAAAGCTAACTCTCTCTCCTCTGCTCTCATCCTTCTAGACCTATCGGCTGCCTTTGATACTGTGAACCATCAGATCATCCTCTCCACCCTCTCCGAGTTGGGCATCTCCGGCGCTGCCCACGCTTGGATTGCGTCCTACCTGACAGGTCGCTCCTACCAGGTGGCGTGGCGAGAATCTGTCTCCTCACCACGCGCTCTCACCACTGGTGTCCCCCAGGGCTCTGTTCTAGGCCCTCTCCTATTCTCGCTATACGCCAAGTCACTTGGCTCTGTCATAACCTCACATGGTCTCTCCTATCATTGCTACGCAGACGACACACAATTAATCTTCTCCTTTCCCCCTTCTGATGACCAGGTGGCGAATCGCATCTCTGCATGTCTGGCAGACATATCAGTGTGGATGACGGATCACCACCTCAAGCTGAACCTCGGCAAGACGGAGCTGCTCTTCCTCCCGGGGAAGGACTGCCCGTTCCATGATCTCGCCATCACGGTTGACAACTCCATTGTGTCCTCCTCCCAGAGCGCTAAGAACCTTGGCGTGATCCTGGACAACACCCTGTCGTTCTCAACTAACATCAAGGCGGTGGACCGTTCCTGTTGGTTCATGCTCTACAACATCCGCAGAGTACAA
This sequence comes from Oncorhynchus gorbuscha, assembly GCF_021184085.1. Taxonomy (NCBI): domain Eukaryota; kingdom Metazoa; phylum Chordata; class Actinopteri; order Salmoniformes; family Salmonidae; genus Oncorhynchus; species Oncorhynchus gorbuscha. The sequence continues at coordinate 60,737,083 of NC_060175.1, read as the reverse complement.
CCCTGCCTCACACAGGAAGCGGCGCAGGTCCTAATCCAGGCACTTGTCATCTCCCGTCTGGACTACTGCAACTCGCTGTTGGCTGGGCTCCCTGCCTGTGCCATTAAACCCCTACAACTCATCCAGAACGCCGCAGCCCGTCTGGTGTTCAACCTTCCCAAGTTCTCTCACGTCACCCCGATCCTCCGCTCTCTCCACTGGCTTCCAGTTGAAGCTCGCATCCGCTACAAGACCATGGTGCTTGCCTACGGAGCTGTGAGGGGAACGGCACCTCAGTACCTCCAGGCTCTGATCAGGCCCTACACCCAAACAAGGGCACTGCGTTCATCCACCTCTGGCCTGCTCGCCTCCCTACCACTGAGGAAGTACAGTTCCCGCTCAGCCCAGTCAAAACTGTTCGCTGCTCTGGCCCCCCAATGGTGGAACAAACTCCCTCACGACGCCAGGACAGCGGAGTCAATCACCACCTTCCGGAGACACCTGAAACCCCACCTCTTTAAGGAATACCTAGGATTGGATAAAGTAATCCTTCTCACCCCCCTTAAAAGATTTAGATGCACTATTGTAAAGTGGCTGTTCCACTGGATGTCATAAGGTGAATGCACCAATTTGTAAGTCGCTCTGGATAAGAGCGTCTGCTAAATGACTTAAATGTAAATGTAAATGTTAATCAGTATAAAGGAGGAAATCAAAGCTGTAATGCATCCTGATGTCTTGCTTGCTGGTTCAGTAGGGGCCCCCAGAGACAACTGCAGGTCTTGACAGGTGGTCTTGCAGTCAGCAACCATCTTCTGGTAGACAGACCGCTCACTCTGAACAAGTGCTTGCTTGGGCCAGCTCTCTTTTTTTGATTGGAGACATTAGACCATTCTTCTTGTATGACTGGTGGAGGAGAGTCCGGCGTGTTGTAGCTAGACTCTTACCCGTATATATGGATGAACCCTTCACCACAGACTACCACCCCTTTCATTAAATAAAACATCCTGTCATTTCCATTTAGTTTGTACAGCTTGCATGTCCCGTTATGTCAAGTCACTCAGGTTCACATGGTCTGATTCATTTTCAGAGTCAGAGAAGCCAGCATGGTACGATCTCCTCCTGAATGTAGTCCATTACTACCTTTTCGCACTGATCTTTGTTGATAGCGCCTGATAAATTCAGGGCAGCAATGTTATGGAGAGCAGTAGCAACACATTTGCAGTTCTCCATGTCTAACGTTGTTTCTAAAGATACAAACTGCAGCTAATCTTAAAGACGGAAGACTGCAGACCAATCCAAAACTCATCTCTCGGCATGTCCAGCCCATTCATTATCTCAGCCAATCATGGCTAGCGGGAAGGTTCCTGTCTTTCTGTGGCTAAACCAACTAGTCTATTAATTTAACAACTTTATTCATATTTACAGATGGCATACTAGTTTGTTATTAAGGCACATGAAAGTTCAAGAAGGCATCTCTGCCAAAAAATGCATTTTGATAAAAAATGTAAATAAACGTTCAAATGCCTCTCCTGTTAAGTCGTGACTCGTGACATACGTCTGGTTTCCTGAAATTAGTTACAATTTTCTGTTACTTCCTTTCACACCGCCTGATATAGAGGTCCTGGATGGCAAGGAGCTCGGCCCTATTGATGTACTGGGATGTCCGCACCTCCCTCACCACCTGGGGTCAGCCTGTCAGGAAGTCCAGGATCCAGTTGCAGAGGGATGTGTTCAGTCCTAGGGTCCCAAGTATGGCGGCAAGGTTGGAGGGAACTATGTTGTTGAACGCTGTGCTGCAGTTAATGCACAGCATTCTCACAAAGGTATTACTCTTATCTTGGTGGATGAGAGCAGTGTGGAGTGCTATTGAGATTGCATCGTCAATGTATCTGTGGGGCGGTAGGAAAACTGGAGTGGGTCTAGGGTGTTTGGGATGATGAAGTTGATGTGTGCCACAACCAGCCTTTCAAAGCACTTCATGATTACAGATGTGAGTGCTACATCGGTAGTCATTGTGGCAGGTAGCCTTAGAGTTCTTGGGAACAGGAATGATAGTGGTCAGCTTGAGACGTGGGGATTACAGACTGGGACAAGGAGACATTGAAAATGACTGTGAATATGCCTGCCAGCGCCCTGGTTAAAAAGCATAACTCACGTCGGCCTCTGAGAGCAAAATCACCCAGTCCCCTGGGTCAGCGGGGGCCCTCGTAAATGACTCTGTGTTGTTTTTTCCCAAAGAGTAATAAAATGCATTGAGTTCATCTGTTAGAGAGGCATCATTGGGAAGATCACGTCTGGGTCTTCCTATGTAAGCCGTAATGGACTGTGGCCCCTGCCACGTGTCGGGCGTTGGAGCCTGTGTAATAGGATTGCACCTTGTTCTTATATTGTCCTTTTGCTCTGTTGATTTAAAAAAAAACTGATATAGGGTTATTACCATCAGCCTACCACCCTGCATCCCACTGCTGACTTGCATCTGAAAATAAGCAGGGTTGGTCCCTGGATGGGAGACCAGATGCTGCTGGAAGTGGTGTTGGAGGGCCAGTAGGAGGCACCCTTTTCACTCTTTCCCCCCAGGGCAGTGATTGGGAACATTATTATAACTCTATGTAGGGTGTCGTCTTTCGTATGTACGTTAACCTCTAGCGTCGAGCAATCCCGTATCCGGGAGCGTAATTATAGCCTCAAGCGCATTACCATAACATTGCGTTAACTATTCATGAAAATTGCAAATGAAATGAAAGAAATATATTCACTCACAAGCTTCGCCTTTTGCTAACAACACTGTCATCTCAGATTTTCAAAATATGCTTTTCAACCATAGCTACACAAGCATTTGTGTAAGAGTATTGATAGCTAGCATAGCATTAAGCCTAGCATTCAGCAGGCAACATTTTCACAAAAACAAGAAAAGCATTCAAATAAAATTTACCTTTGAGGAACTTTGGATGTTTTCAATGAGGAGACTCTCAGTTAGATAGCAAATGTTCAGTTTTTCCAAAAAGATGACTTGTGTAGGAGAAATTGCTCCGTTTTGTTCATCTCGTTTGGCTAAGAAAAAAGTCTGAAAATGCAGTCTCTACAACACCAAACTTTTTTCCAAATTAACTCCATAATATCGACAGAAACATGGCAAACGTTGTTTAGAATCAATCCTCAAGGTGTTTTGCACATGTCTATTCGATGATAAATCATTCGTGGCAGCTGTTTCTCCTCGACGCAAACGAAAAATACACGCAGCTGGAGATTACGCAATAATTGCAACTGAGGACACCAAGCGGCCACCTGGTAGATGTAGTCTCTTAAGGTCAATCTTCCAATGATTTGCCTACAAATACATCACAATGCTGTCGACACCTTGGGGAAACGATAGAAAGTCTAAGCTCATTCGGGACCCATACACAGCCATATAAGGAGACATTGGAACACAGCACATTCAAAATCTGGGGCACTTCCTGTATGAAATTTCATCTTGGTTGTGCCTGTAGCATTAGTTCTTTGGCACTCACAGACAATATCTTTGCAGTTTTGGAAACGTCAGAGTTTTCTTTCCTAAGCTGTTAATTATATGCAAAGTCAAGCATCTTTTCATGACAAAATATCTTGTTTAAAACGGGAACGTTTTTTTATCCATAAATTAAAAGAGCGCCCCCTATATCCAAGAAGTTAAACGTGTGTCCTGGCTCTTGCTGTAAAGGAGAATGTGTTCTCAGTCAACTGACCTGGTAAAATAAGGGTTAAATAAGTATGAATATTGCTTATCTCCTTTTCATTCTTTATGCGGTGTGCACTGCACGGGAACAATATCTGGTTGTTTGACCCTTATTTTACCAGGTGACTTTGGACACCTTCTCATTTACAGCAACCACCTGAGGAATAACCAGGGAGAGGAGGGGGTGAATGAGACAATTGTGGTCTGAGGCTCTGTATGGAGGGTGTGACGCAATTGCGGAGCCTCCAGAGGCATGCAGAGACCAAATCGAGCTCTGTCCGCATCGCCATGCGCCTCCCAAATTTTGTAACAATGTGAAGGGCTCTATATACTGTAGCTCCGCATTGACATGATTGGTTGATTGTAGGTGGGGGCGGTACATCCTGTATAAACACAAACTCGCTTCCTTGACAACAGCTCTGCACTGCTCTGCAAAGCGCAAGAAGTATGAATACCCTGACTTCTGCTGAGTCCATATCCCCGTAAATGCTGCATGGCCAATGCAGACGTCAGATTGACCATGCACCCAGATGCACACTGCACTTCTCTTTCCAGAATGCGCTCTCTCCCGCCAATTTGTGCTCATAACTCCATTGTGTGAATTGTTTGCATTTGATTATTAGTGTATATCAATTCCCCATTACATATATCAGATGTACATTTACCGTTAATTCCTATAATTTCTAATCCACAATGTTTGTTACTTTGGTTGCAGTAATTTATTTTAATAATTTATTATAATATTTTATTATTCCAGACTTCCTGTTGTCATTGTTGGAGTGGACACGTTGATTGCAGAGCGCACAACCTATGCCACACTTGTGAGAAACAAGTTTTGGTTTATTTAATTCCATTTACAAGTTTTGTCAATTTAGTCTTTTGTTTAGAGTGCTCCTGTCAATGTTGAGTAAGGTCACGCACACATAGAAGTAGGCCGATAGGCTATGTGGCCTGCACGCAAATGTAGGCAAGTAAATGTGCCCGTTTGGGGATCAGATGGTATTTCTGATTGGCTTAACCTCTTGCTCCTACCTGACACGCAGGCGTCCCATCTAGACATCTGGAAATGCAAATGCGCTACGCTAAATGCTAATAGTACTAGTTAAAACTCAAACGTTCATTAAAATATACATGCAGGGTATTGAATTAAAGCTACACTCGTTGTGAATACAGGCAACAATTCAGATTTTTAAAATGGTTTTCGGCGAAAGCATGAGAAGCTATTATCTGATAGCATGTAACACCCCAAAAGACCCGCAGGGGACATTTACATTTACATTTAAGTCATTTAGCAGACGCTCTTATCCAGAGCGACTTACAAATTGGTGCATTCACCTTATGACATCCAGTGGAACAGTCACTTTACAATAGTGCATCTAAATCTTAAAGGGGGGGGTGAGAGGGATTACTTATCCTATCCTAGGATAAGTACGTAAACAAAATAATAAGCAATAGTCGTCGCTACACAAAGCGCACAAATAAAATATAAAACATTCATTACCTTTGACCATTTTCTTTGTTGGCACTCCTAGATGTCCCATAATCACTATTGGGTCTTTTTTTCGATTAAATCTGTCCATATATAGCCTAGATATCGATCTATGAAGACTGTGTGATAAACGGAAAAAAATTGCGTCTTATAACGTAACTTCATTTTTTTAAATTAAAAAAGTAGACGATAAACTTTCACAAAACACTTTGAAATACTTTTGTAATGAAACTTTAGGTATTAGTAAACGTTAATAAGCAATCAAATTGATCACGAGGTGAAGTATATTATTTAGCTGTCCGTCTGGAAATAATGTCCGGGTAAATCTCAACCAAAATATCCGGTCGGAGACTTGAACAAATGGCTTGTCTCTTCTTTGTTTGACTAAGAAACAAAGCCTAGGCAAATGACAAGACTGTTGACATCGTGTGAAAGCTGTAGGTATTGCAACCTCAGCCCCATTTGTTGTGGTTCGCCTTTATCAATGGGTTGAAGTGGCGGATGGATATATTTTTCCATTTACTATATTCCTGGCATGAGCAGCAGGGCGCTGAAATGTTGCACGATTTTTAACAGAATGTTCGAAAAAGTAGGGGGTAGGAGTAACAGGTTAATGCACCACCAATAATGACCTGTGGAGCTTCTCAAAGTAATTGTCGCGATCGTCGTATGGAGTAGACCAAAGCGTAGCGTGGTGTGAATCCATTCTTTTATTGAATGACGAAAAAACACGAAGAACACTTAAACAAAAACACGAACGTGGCGCTATGACAACGAGTGCAGACACGGGCAACTACACATAACCCACGAACTACAATACAACACAGGCTACCTAAATATGGTTCCTAATCAGAGATCACGACAAACACCTGCCACTGATTGAGAACCATATCAGGCCAAAACACATAGAAATAGACAAACTAGACATACAACAGAATGCCCACTCCTATCACACCCTGACCAAAAAAAACATAGAAACAAACAACGCAAGCCGTCTGCCAGCTAGGACCTGCCAGAGCCGCCAGTCAGCCAGGACCTGCCAGAGCCGCCAGTCAGCCAGGAGCTGCCAGAGCCGTCAATCAGTCCGGAGCTGCCCCTCAGTACCACCCCGCACGCAAAACTTAAACCTATAGAGGAGGGTCTGGGTGGGCATCTGGTGGTAGCTCTGGCGCTGGACATGGACCCCACTCTACCATAGTCATTGCCCTCTTCACGGGCCTCTTTGAAGTGACGACCCTCAGCTCCGACCTTGGGCCTAAGACCCTAATTAAAGGCCCCACTGGACTAAGGAGCGCCTCCGGACTGACTGGCCGCTCCGGACTGACGGGCCGCTCCGGACTGACGGGCCGCTCCGGACTGACGGGCCGCTCCGGACTGAGGGGCCGCTCCGGACTGAGGGGCCGCTCCGGACTAACGGGCCGCTCTGGACTGAGGGGCAGCTCCGGACTGATTGATGGCTCTGGCAGCTCCTGGCTGACTGGCGGCTCTGGCAGGTCCTGGCTGACAGACGGCTCAGGACAGACGGGAGACTCTAGCAGCTCAGGACAGACGGGAGCACCTGTAGGGATGAGACGGAGAGACAGCCTGGTGCGGGAGGCTGCCACCGCAGGGCTGGTGTATGGAGGTGGCACTGGATAGACCGGACCGTGCCGGCGCATTGGAGCTCTTGAGCACCGAGCCTGCCCAACCTTACTTGGTTGAATGCTCCCGTTAGCCAGGCAAGTGCGGCGAGGTGGAATAGCCCGCACTGGGCTGTGCTGGCAAACCGGGGACACCATGCGTAAGGCTGGTGCCATGTACCCTGGCCCAAGGAGACGCAATGGAGACCAGATGCGTAAATCCGGCTTCATGGCACCTGGCTCGATGCCCACTCTAGCCCAGCCGATACGAGGAGCTGGAATGTACTGCACCGGGCTATGCACACACTGGGGAGTCTGTGCGCTCCACCACATAACATGGTGCCTGCCCGGTCCCTCTCTCTCTCCGGTAAGCACGGGAAGTTGGCGCAGGTCTCCTACCTGGCTTCACCACACTCCCCGTGTTGCTCCCCCCAATACATTTTTACATTTACATTTAAGTCATTTAGCAGACGCTCTTATCCAGAGCGACTTACAAATTGGTGCATTCACCTTATGACATCCAGTGGAACAGTCACTTTACAATAGTGCATCTAAATCTTAAAGGGGGGGGGGGTGAGAGGGATTACTTATCCTATCCTAGGTATTCCTTAAAGAGGTGGGATTTCAGGTGTCTCCGGAAGGTGGTGATTGACTCCGCTGTCCTGGCGTCGTGAGGGAGTTTGTTCCACCATTGGGGGGCCAGAGCAGCGAACAGTTTTGACTGGGCTGAGCGGGAGCTGTACTTCCTCAGTGGTAGGGAGGCGAGCAGGCCAGAGGTGGATGAACGCAGTGCCCTTGTTTGGGTGTACGGCCTGATCAGAGCCTGGAGGTACTGAGGTGCCGTTCCCCTCACAGCTCCGTAGGCAAGCACCATGGTCTTGTAGCGGATGCGAGCTTCAACTGGAAGCCAGTGGAGAGAACGGAGGAGCGGGGTGACGTGAGAGAACTTGGGAAGGTTGAACACCAGACGGGCTGCGGCGTTCTGGATGAGTTGAAGGGGTTTAATGGCACAGGCAGGGAGCCCAGCCAACAGCGAGTTGCAGTAATCCAGACGGGAGATGACAAGTGCCTGGATTAGGACCTGCGCCGCTTCCTGTGTGAGGCAGGGTCGTACTCTGCGGATGTTGTAGAGCATGAACCTACAGGAACGGGCCACCGCCTTGATGTTGGTTGAGAACGACAGGGTGTTGTCCAGGATCACGCCAAGGTTCTTAGCGCTCTGGGAGGAGGACACAATGGAGTTGTCAACCGTGATGGCGAGATCATGGAACGGGCAGTCCTTCCCCGGGAGGAAGAGCAGCTCCGTCTTGCCGAGGTTCAGCTTGAGGTGGTGATCCGTCATCCACACTGATATGTCTGCCAGACATGCAGAGATGCGATTCGCCACCTGGTCATCAGAAGGGGGAAAGGAGAAGATTAGTTGTGTGTCGTCTGCATAGCAATGATAGGAGAGACCATGTGAGGTTATGACAGAGCCAAGTGACTTGGTGTATAGCGAGAATAGGAGAGGGCCTAGAACAGAGCCCTGGGGGACACCAGTGGTGAGAGTGCGTGGTGAGGAGACAGATTCTCGCCACGCCACCTGGTAGGAGCGACCTGTCAGGTAGGACGCAATCCAAGCGTGGGCCGCGCCGGAGATGCCCAACTCGGAGAGGGTGGAGAGGAGGATCTGATGGTTCACAGTATCGAAGGCAGCCGATAGATCTAGAAGGATGAGCAGAGGAGAGAGAGTTAGCTTTAGCAGTGCAGAGCGCCTCCGTGATACAGAGGAGAGCAGTCTCAGTTGAATGACTAGTCTTGAAACCTGACTGATTTGGATCAAGAAGGTCATTCAGAGAGAGATCGCGGGAGAGCTGGCCAAGGACGGCACGTTCAAGAGTTTTGGAGAGAAAAGAAAGAAGGGATACTGGTCTGTAATTGTTGACATCGGAGGGATCGAGTGTAGGTTTTTTCAGAAGGGGTGCAACTCTCGCTCTCTTGAAGACGGAAGGGACGTAGCCAGTGGTCAGGGATGAGTTGATGAGCGAGGTGAGGTAAGGGAGGTCTCCGGAAATGGTCTGGAGAAGAGAGGAGGGGATAGGGTCAAGCGGGCAGGTTGTTGGGCGGCCGGCCGTCACAAGACGCGAGATTTCATCTGGAGAGAGAGGGGAGAAAGAGGTCAGAGCACAGGGTAGGGCAGTGTGAGCAGAACCAGCGGTGTCGTTTGACTTAGCAAACGAGGATCGGATGTCGTCAACCTTCTTTTCAAAATGGTTGACGAAGTCATCTGCAGAGAGGGAGGAGGGGGAGGGGAGGAGGATTCAGGAGGGAGGAGAAGGTGGCAAAGAGCTTCCTAGGGTTAGAGGCAGATGCTTGGAATTTAGCGTGGTAGAAAGTGGCTTTAGCAGCAGAGACAGAGGAGGAAAATGTAGAGAGGAGGGAGTGAAAGGATGCCAGGTCCGCAGGGAGGCGAGTTTTCCTCCATTTCCGCTCGGCTGCCCGGAGCCCTGTTCTATGAGCTCGCAATGAGTCATCGAGCCACGGAGCGGGAGGGGAGGACCGAGCCGGCCTGGAGGATAGGGGACATAGAGAGTCAAAGGATGCAGAGAGGGAGGAGAGGAGGGTTGAGGAGGCAGAATCAGGAGATAGGTTGGAGAAGGTTTGAGTGGAGGGAAGAGATGATAGGATGGAAGAGGAGAGAGTAGCGGGGGAGAGAGAGCGAAGGTTGGGACGGCGCGATACCATCCGAGTAGGGGCAGTGTGGGAGGTGTTGGATGAGAGCGAGAGGGAAAAGGATACAAGGTAGTGGTCGGAGACTTGGAGGGGAGTTGCAATGAGGTTAGTGGAAGAACAGCATCTAGTAAAGATGAGGTTGAGCGTATTGCCTCCCTTGTGAGTAGGGGGTGAAGGTGAGAGGGTGAGGTCAAAAGAGGAGAGGAGTGGAAAGAAGGAGGCAGAGAGGAATGAGTCAAAGGTAGACGTGGGGGGAGGTTAAAGTCGCCCAGAACTGTGAGAGGTGAGCCGTCCTCAGGAAAGGAGCTTATCAAGGCATCAAGCTCATTGATGAACTCTCCGAGGGGACCTGGAGGGCCATAAATGATAAGGATGTTAAGCTTGAAAGGGCTGGTAACTGTGACAGCATGGAATTCAAAGGAGGCGATAGACAGATGGGTAAGGGGAGAAAGAGAGAATGACCACTTGGGATAGATGAGGATCCCGGTGCCACCACCCCGCTGACCAGAAGCTCTCGGGGTGTGCGAGAACACGTGGGCGGACGAAGAGAGAGCAGTAGGAGTAGCAGTGTTGTCTGTGGTGATCCATGTTTCCGTCAGTGCCAAGAAGTCGAGGGACTGGAGGGAGGCATAGGCTGAGATGAAGTCTGCCTTGTTGACCGCAGATTGGCAGTTCCAGAGGCTACCGGAGACCTGGAACTCCACGTGGGTCGTGCGCGCTGGGACCACCAGATTAGGGTGGCCGCGGCCACGCGGTGTGGAGCGTTTGTATGGTCTGTGAATTGTGCTCCAATGCAGCGCAGCGACTGAAAGCCCTACTCCCAGTACACACCAGTCATCTGGTGCCCTGCCTGCCTGTGGCAACACAGAAGAACCTGACGTTCTCCGTGTCCTTCAGTCAGACTTTCAAGTCTCCATAGATTCCCTGTGCCCCAGACGAGGCTACTTTTCCCTGCGCGCAACAGTCGGCTCCTGTCCTGGAGACAGGAGTCGACTTGGGGCTGCCTCTCAGGCTTCCAGCCACGCTGCCGTGCTGCCTCCTCATACCGGCGCCTCTCTGCTTTTGCTGCCTCCAGCTCTGCTTTGGGGCGGTGATATTCCCCTGGCTGTGCCCAGGGTCCTTCGCCGTCCAGAATCTCCTCCCAAATCCATGAGTCCTGCGTTCTTTGCCGCTGCTGCTGCTGGCCGTTACCACGCTGCTTGGTCCATTGTTTTGGGTTATTCTGTCCGCGGACAGACGCCCACCCAGACCCTCCCCTATAGGTTCAGGTTTTGCGGCCGGCGTCCGCACCTTGGGGTGGGTACTGTCACGTTCTGACCATAGTTCTGTTATTTTATTCTTTGTTTTAGTATGGTCAGGGCATGACTGGGGTGGGCAGTCTATGTTTGTCTTTCTATGTTGGTTTTTGTGTTCAGCCTAGTATGGTCCTCAATCAGAGGCAGGTGTCGTTAGTGTTCTCTGATTGAGAATCATACTTAGGTAGCCTGGGTTTCACTGTTGGTGTGGGTGTTTGTTTCCGTGTGAGTTTTTGTCGTCACACGATACTGTTTCGGTTTTCATCACATTGTTTTGTATTTCAGTGGTCAGTTCATTTTTAATAAATCGTCATGAACACTCACCACTCTGCATTTTGGTTCGATCCTTACTCCTCTTCAGACGAAGAGGAAATCTGCCATTACAGTAATGTTTTCTTCACAGCAAACAGCAAGCAAATTAAGTCTGTTTTTACATCCATTGAGAATGACAATAGTTCCTCAATGTATTTCAAAAATCTTTCTCTCTCCCTTTCAATAACCACTCAGCGTGAAAGGGAAAAATGTAATGCTCTGATCCAGTGGGAAACGTCATAAAATAGGCCTACCTTATCAGTGCTTGACTTGGACGGAAATAGGTCCCGGTACTTGTTTTGGGTACTGGTGCTGTTTATATTTAGGTGTAGGAACTCCACAATACTTTTGAAATAATATTCTATAAGAGGAACAGGAGCTCAAGCAGGAGAAAATTTGAGGTGCCGGTACTCGGCTCTGGTGAGCTCCTGCCCAAGTCAAGCACTGCTTCTTATCCCTTGCGCAAATTGCCTACAGCGGTGTCTGTCCCGAGCTCACTGGTGCAGGAAACTCTGACAGCCCAGATTTTTTTTTTACAATGTAGCAAGTTCACTAGTGCAAGCTTCAGGCTGGACCCAACTTAATAGTTGATACAATGTTTCAAGTTTGTTGCAGACAGGCCATGTGTAGCCAATGGGATTCATAGGATATTTATTTTTATCAGGATATTTTCTACCTGCAAGCTGCTATTTTTATTTGTTGGCTTTATGTATGGCTATTTTTACATAGTTGGCAAATGGCAATAGATGTTACTTTTTAGGTTTGTCATTTTCACTTAGATTTGGATAGAATTTCGATTGACCACATGACAATGATTTTGAAATATGAAGATGTTATTATAAATTAAATGAAACTGTTTCACGAAAATGTGCATATGAAAACCATAACTGGCACGCAGATCAGTAGAAATGACAATATAAATGGGAATTAAACATGAAAAAAGTTTGACTCCATGTAGCCGATTACTGACAACTTCAGGAGAGTAATGCAGAATCAGGAGAATAGCTGGGTCAGTTTTTTTGGGGGGGGGGGGTGTTATCTGGTGCCCTCTTGAGGCATTTGTCTTATTTCATCAAACCGCAAACTTTAAGCATCAGACAAGCTCAATGCATATAGTTGATTTTATAAAAACACATACAGTATATATGGAATGTCAGGTGACTGTGCGGAGAGGATTGTCTATATATGGAAAAATACACGTTTAAAAATGTCCAGCAATCAATTCAGGTCAAAAGAACAGACGACTTTTGGTCGACAAAGATTATTTTTTAGTCGGGGACAGCCCAAAATGTTTTTCAATTAATCCCGTAAGGAATGGGTTGCCAACTGGAGATTGTTAAAAGAAATATGTTATTTCATTCATTCATTCATTTGTGTATGCTGCTTATGTGGTTTCATGTGTGGTCCCCGAGAGCTGTACGAAGTTAATGTGTAAAGGAAATGTGGAGAGGAAATCATGTGTGCTCTGCGGAAGTGACATTTTATTCCCCGCATCCAAAGGTCGTGGCGCGCATGTTATAATATTCACTCCTTTACTGAGTTAACCTCATCCATCATTCTCTGTTCTGTCTGTGTCTACAGAGCCCAGTATGAGGATGGTGTGACAGACGGATGGAAAGACAAATAGAGGGACTGTAGAAATCATTACCCTCAACAGCCAGACCATGGCCACTGCATCCATCCTCACCCTCCTCCTCCTCTCCTCTCTCCATCCCTCTTCTGGCCAGGTGATCGTCAGCTCCTCCTCCTCATCCTCCTCTCTTCCAGACCCTGTCATCACTCCATTCTTCAAACCCAGTCTGCCCTCCTCTCGTCCCAGAGGTCGGAGCGATGGGTCTGTCAGAGTGATCAACACGGATTGGCCCACAGAGGGAGGCGGTAGGGGGGAAGGGGGCTCTGACCTGGGACAGGGTGGGGGGGAAATGGGCACTCCCACAACACAGACTAGAACTATAGACCTCAGTCAATCCCATTCCCCCTCTCAGAAACTCAACATTGGGTCTGCCCAAAGCCAGTCCACTTCTGTTGAGGCTAGGACAGGTACTATGGTAACCCCAGAACCAAGTGGGGTTGCATCTGCAAAGGGACCAACCGCGCTCCCACCCACCAAATCCTCAGGTGCTGAGCCAGTGACATCAGGGAGCAGGGAATCTGATGGACCAATTGTACCAAAGGATGTAGATGATTGGCAGATGACTGGATCAGGAAGTGAATTTGTCCCTACAGTGATGGCTGTTGTGAAGAAAGAGTCACCGGTTGCCTTGACAACGTCAGATGAAATGGCACAGTTCCGGCCACAGGCTCAGACGGCTTTCAGCGGAGGGCCATCATCCAAGATGGCCGAAGCACAGATGACCCCGACGGTCAGCCCCACTGTCCAGCCCCGCCTATCTGCCCTGACAACAGCCAAAACAATCCTTTCCACACAGTCACCTGACATAAGATTGACAGTCGTCACTGTGGTGTCAACAGTCTGTGGAGGAGTAGTGACAGGTGAGTACCTAAAGATAAACTTACATGTACAGTACCAGTCAAAAGTTTATTTAGACTATTTTCTACGTTGTAGAATAACAGTGAAGACATCACAACTATGAAATAACACATATGGAGTCATGTAGTAACCAAAAAAGTGTTATATTTAAGATTCTTCAAAGTAGCCACCCTTTGCCTTGATGACAGCTTTGCACACTCTTGGCATTCTCTCAACCAGCTTCATGAGGAAGTCACCTGGAATGCACTTCAATTAACAGGTGTGCCTTGTTAAAAGTTAATTTGTAGAATTTCTTTCCATAATGCATTTGAGCCAATCAATTGTGTTGTGACAAGGTAGCTGTGGTATACAGAAGATAGCCCTATTTGGTAAAATACCAAGTCCATATTATGGCAATAACAGCCTAAATAAGAAAAGAGTAACAACAGGCCATCATTACTTTAAGACATAAAGGTTAGTCAATCTTGAAAATTTCAAGGACTTTGAAGTTTCTTCAAGTGCAGTCGCAAAAACCATCAAGCACTATGATAAAACTGGCTCTCATGAGGACCGCCACAGGAAAGGAAAACCCAGAGTTACCTCTGCTGCAGAGGATAAGGTCATTAGAGTTACCAGCCTCAGAACTCTGTTATTAACTGCATCTCAGATTGCATCCCCAATAAATGCTTCAGAGTTCCACTGACAGACACATCTCAACATCAACTGTTCAGAGGAGCCTGCATTAATTTCATGGTCAAATTGCTGCAAAGAAACCACTACTAAAGGACTGCAGTAAGAAAAAGGGACTTGCTTACGGCCAAGAAACACGAGCAAAGGACATTAGACCGGTGGAAATCTGTCCTTTGGTCTGATGAGTCCAAATGTGAGATTTTCGGTTCCAACCGCCGTGTCTTTGTAAGACGTAGAGTAGGTGAACGGATGATCTCTGCATGTATGGTTCCCACCATGAAGCATGAAGGAGGAGGTGTGATGGTGTGGGTTGCTTTGCTGGTGACACTGTCAGTGATTTATTTAGAATTCAAGGCACACTTAACCAGCATGGTTACCACAGCATTCTGCAGCGATATGCCATGCCATCTGGTTTGCGCTTAGTGGGACTATCATTGTTTTTCCAACAAGACACTGACCCAAAACACACCTCCAGGGTTATTTGACCAAGAAGGAGAGTGATGGAGTGTTTCATCAGATGACCAGATGACCTGTCCTCCACAATCACCTGACCTCAACCCAATTGTGTCATGTTTTGTCTTATATTGTCTTGTCATTTTGCTTTTCCCTCTGTTCGTTTTCCCCCTGCTGGTCTTTTTAGGTTCGTTCCCCTTTTTCTCTCTCCCTTCCTCTCTCTCTTCTCTCTATCGTTCCGTTCCTGCTCCCAGCTGTTCCTATTCCCCTAATCAATCATTTAGTCTTCCCACACCTGTTCCCTATCTTTTTCCCTGATTAGAGTCCCTATTTCTCCCCTTGTTTTCCGTTTCTGCCCTGTCGGATCCTTGTCTATTGTTCACCGTGCTGTGTCTGTGTATCGCCCTGTCGTGTCGTGTTTCCCTCAGATGCTGCGTGGTGAGCAGGTGTCTGAGTCTGCTACGTTCAAGTGCCTTCCCGAGGCAACCTGCAGTTCATGATCGAGTCTCCAGTCTGTTCTCGTCATTACGAGTGGAATTATGCTTTATGATTGTAGATTTACTTTACTGGATTAAAGACTCTGTTTTCGCCAAGTCGCTTTTGGGTCCTCATTCACCTGCATAACAAATTGAGATGGTTTGGGATGAGTTGGTCCACAGAATGAAGGAAAAGCAGCCAACAAGTGCTCAGCATATGTGGGTACTCCTTCAAGACTGTTGGAAAAGCATTCCTCATGAAGCTGGTTGAGAGAATGCCAAGAGTGTTCAAAGCTGTCATCAAGGCAAAGGGTGGCTACTTTGAAGAATCAAAAATATATTTTGGTCTTTTACCAAATAGGGCTATCTTCTTTATACCACCCCTACCTTGTGACAACACAACTGATTGGCTCAAATGCGTTAAGAAGGAAAGAAATTCCACAAAGGGTGGCTACGTTGAAGAATCTCAAATATAAAATATATTTTGATTTGTTTAACACTTTTTTGGTTACTACATGATTCCATAGTTGTGATGTCTTCACTATTACTCTACAATGTAGAATATAGTACAAATAAATAAAGAAAATCCTTGAATGAGACTGGTAGTGTAGTTTCAGAGGAATATGTTTTAACCTACAGTAGAAGTACTAGTGGAGTAGTAGACGTTCATCCATAACTGGAGCTTGAGTACTGTGTTATAATCTCTGAGTGGTTCTTTATCATGTTGTTAGAACTTGAGTAGTATTGGAGTGACATTTATGTAGTTGTCTGCAGAGGGGCTGCTTCATGTCTCTTGTGTCTTTCTTCAGGTAATATGACAGCTAACACTACTACAGCCCCAAACGGACCAATAGTAGGACAGACTTCCAATGTGACATCACCATCTCCCAGAGCAACCACTCCTGGCTCAACCAATCATCAGCCAAAGTCAGCGGCACCTCAGGGAACCACTCCCAGCTCAACCAATCAACAGCCAAGTACCACAGCACAAGGATCAACCACCACAACTAAAACCAATACGACGACAACAAAAGAAGAACCCAGAAATACTTCAATAAGCACAACCAATCAACCGACAAAGGCTACTGAACCAGGAAGAACTACCAGTACCACCAAACATTCGGCCAAGACAGGTAGAGAAAGTAGGCTTTTGGGTGTTGTAGTTCCCTGGGTGGAAAACAAAAGCCGCTTTGACTGGGCCTAAGTTTCCTTTTTATTTATGCAGCTGGAGTTTTTACTGGAAGTTCCTGGAAGAGGCTCAAAGGAGGGAAGAGGCAGAGACAAAGTAGGCGAGAGAGGGATGGAAAGTGGATGTGCTCAGTGTAGACTCAGGCAGGAAGGAGAGGAAGATGGACAGAGAGAAGAGCATAGAAACAATGTAGCACACTCTTAAAAGTAAATATGCCTCAAATTTTGCTCATTTCCTGTTTGAAGTCTAATCTTGGTTACACCTGTAGCATCAGTTCTGTGGCACTCACAGATAATATATTTGCAGTTTTGGAAACGTCAGTGTTTTCTTTCCATAGCTGTCAATTATATGCATAGTCGAGCATCTCTTCGTGACAAAATATCTGGTTTAAAACGGGAACGTTTTTTCATCCAAAAATGAAATACTGCCCCTAGTGTTCCAAGAGGTTAATGCAACCGCTGTGTTAGATTTCAAAAAAACTTTACGGAAAAAGCACACCATGCAATAATCTGAATACAGCGCTTAGACACAAAAACAAGCCATACAGATATCTGCCATGTTATGGAGTCAACAGAAGTCAGAATTAGCATTATAAATATTCACCTACCTTTGATCTTCATCAGAATGCACTCCCAGGAATCCAAGTTCCACAATAAATGTTTGATTTGTTCGATAATGTCCATCATTTATGTCCAAATACCTCTTTTTTTTGTTCACTCGTTTAGTACACAATCCAAACTCACGAGGCGCGGGAAAGTCCAAGCGAAAGTTCAGACGAAAAGTCCTATTACAGTTCGTAGAAACATATCAACCGAAGTATAGAATCAATCTTTAGGATGTTTTTATCATTAATCTTCAATAATGTTTCAACCAGAGATGTCCTTTGTCTGTAGAAATGCAATGGAACGCAGCTAATTCTCACGTGAGCGCATGTGATCAGCTTATGGCACTCTGCCAGACACCTGACACAATCAGCCCTCATTCCCCCCTCCTTAACATTAGAAGCCTCAAACAAGGTTCTAAAGACTGTTGACATCTAGTGGAAGCCTTAGGAAGTGCAATATGACCCCATAGACACTGTATATTTGATAGGCAATGAGTTGAATAACTACAAACCTCAGATTTCCCACTTCCTGGTTGGATTTTTTCTCAGGTTTTTGCCTGTCATATGAGTTCTGTTATACTCAGGCATCATTCAAACAGTTTTAGAAACTTCAGCGTGTTTTCTATCCAAATCTACTAATTATATGCATATTCTAGCATTTATGGCTGAGTAGCAAGCAGTTTACTCTGGGCACCTTTTTATCCAAGCTACTCATAACTGCCCCCCAGTCCCAAATAAGTTAAGAGAAGGGAGTTACACAAATGTGAGAGGTTGTGTGTGACCATTTGTGTGTGTGCTTTTTCCTTTTTCCCTATGTAGGTGCCTTGAATATTGTGTTTGATAGACTAGCGAGTGAGAATGTCTGTAGACCATCGCTGCGACTGTCAGTTTTCTTGTCGTACAGACATGAAAAAAGTCTCTGTGACTGTCGCAATGTCCGCAATGTTGTCATGGTTACCAGACAGCCACAGCAACCAGACCAAATCCTCCTGTAACAAGATGATGCAGGGGTTGTAAATTCTCAGATATAATTACTTACTTTTTTATTTCTTCACATTGTGGCAGTAAGGTGTTTTCTGTAAGCTCACCATTACCTTGTAAATAATAATATGGGTTTATTTTCCTGTAATAATAAACAAAAAGTAGTTGTCAGCTATACTCTGGTCATTATTTGAACTGGCTAGCCAGCTAGAATGAGCAAAAGCATTGTTTAGAAATAGCTTTTGGTTGCCTGGCTTGCTAGGTTGACATTTACTGAACTCATTTTTAAACGGATGGGTTCATTGATGTTGAAATAGAGAAAGTATGCTATTTGGAGACCTGGACTGCTGATATAATCATCTCGCTAGGACAATTGTCTACAGACATGTCGATAGACGGACTGTAAACCAGCCTTTAAACTTTTTTCATGTCTGTGCAACATGGAAACTGACAGTCGCAATCTAATTGGCTACAGACATGTTGTTAGACCACATATAAGCTGGCCTTTAGGACTCAAAGAGCTCTGAGTGTTCTGTTCACCATTTCTTTACTTCTCCGAGTGTGTGTGTGCGTTCTTGCGTGCGTCAGCTAGTGAGCACGCACGTGTGCATGTGTGTGTGTCTTTAGAGAAGGCTGGGAGAGACTGGTAGAATTTACGATTACAAATTGTCTGAGATTAAAGTTGAGCCAAACCCCATATATTTCTCGGACAGCATACAGTGCATTTGGAAAGTATTTAAACCTTTTTCTGCATTTTGTTACGTTACAGCCTTATTCAAAAATGGATTAAGTAAACATATTTCCACATCAAACTACACACAATATCCCATAATTACAACGTGAAAACAGGTTTTTAGAAATTTTAGCAAAGGTATTAAAAATAAAAACAGAAATACCTAATTTACATAACCATTCAGACCCTTTGCTATGAGATTTGAAATTGACCTCAGGTGCATCCTGTTTCCATTGATAATCCTTGAGGTGTTTCTACAACTTGATGAGGTGACCAAGAACCCAATGGTAACTCTGACAGAGCTCCAGAGTTCCTCTGTGTTGATGGAAGAACCTGTGGCAAACAAAATTCTTGGTCTGATGAAACCAATATTGAACTCTTTGGCCTGAATGCCAAGTGTCATGTCTGGAGGAAACCTGGCACCATCCCTACTGTGAAGCATGGTGGTGGCAGCATCATGCTGTGGGGATGTTTTTCAGCGACAGTGGCTGGGAGACTATTCAGGATTGAGGGAAAGATGAACGGAGTAAATTACAGAGAAATATTTGATGAAATACTGCTCCAGAACGCTCAGGACCACAGACTGGGGTAAAGGTTCACCTTCCAACAGGACAACGACCCTAAGCACACAGCCAAGACAACGCAGGAGTGGCATCGGGATAGGTTACTGAATATCCTTGAGTGGCCCAGCCAGAGCCCGGACTTGAACCCGATCGAACATCTCTGGAGAGACTTGAAAATAGTTGTGCAGCCACGCTCCCTATCCAACCTGACAGAGCTTGAGATGATCTGCAGAGAAGAATGGAAGATACTCCCCAAATATAGGTGTGCCAAGCTTGTAGCCTCATACCCAAGAAGACTCAAGGCTGTAATCGCTGTCAAAGGTGCTTCAACAAAGTACCGAGTAAAGTGTCTGAATACTTTGTTTTTCCTTTGTGATTATGGGGTATTGTGTGTAGCTTGATGAAGGATTTTTTAAAAACTTTTTTTAGAAAAGGCTGTAATGTAACAAAATGTGGAAAAAGTTAAGGGGTCTGAATACTTTCCAAATCCACTGTAAGTTGTGTTATGGTAGTCCACCCAGTCAGTGTTATCTTAGTGTTTAAGCTCTGGTGGTTGGAGGGGATGAATGGAATTGTGATTGGAGTGTTATTGGCTTTACCGGGCTTAACAGGATAAGGTGGAGCTCTCTGGGGAAATGATTTGCTTGTTTTACCTTGAACTGCAGATAGATCGTATGTGCGTTTTCATGTGTGAACACATGTACGTGCGTGTGTCAGAGAGAGAGCGAGAGAGTGTGTGAAGGGAGGGGGAACAGGCATATGTGATAGATATTGTGGCAGGTCTTTGATTAGTTTCAGTTTGTGTCATGTGCTTCATGCTCCATTCCCACAGATATATTATGTGCTATACAGGATTTTTTACAACAATTTTTATTGAACCATTATTTAACTAGGCAAGTCAGTTAAAAACAAATGCTTATTTCTAATAATGGCCTACCCTGGCCAAACCTTAACCCGGACGACGCTGGGCCAATTGTGCGCCGTCCATAACATTTTTATTTATTTATATCACAACGTGAAATGTGCGTCCATTCAGTCAGAACTTAAAGGGCAAATAAAGGTGTGTTGACTGTGTTAAAGGCACTAAACTGTCTTGTTTGCTGAATGAGCAAATGAAATAGGCAGTGGCATGGTGCATATTGCCATAGAAGCACAGCGACTATGCCTCAATGCAGTCGTGATCGTGGCTTAAACACTAAGATAACACTGACTGGGTGGCCATCTTGTGAGAGTGAATGTCATTCCAATTCATCTGTTCTTTTTTATTTATTCAAATCTGACTAACCCAGTGCACTGCTTGCTACAAATTCTACAGTGCCTTCAGAAAGTTTTCCTACTCCTTGACTTATTCGGTCACAGCCTGAATTCAAAATGGACTAAATAGATTTTCTTCTCACCCATGTACACACGATACCCCATAATGACAGTTTAAATGTTTTGAAAATTAAATAAAGAAATATCTCATTTACATAAGTATTCATAGCCCTGAATCAATTCGTTAGAATGACCTTTGGAAGCGATTGCACACCTGGATTGTACAATAATGGCACATGATTATCTAAATGCACATTAAATCTTTAAGCTCTGTCAAGTTGGTTGTTTTTCATTGCTAAACTGACATTTTCAAGTATTGCCATATACTTTCAAGCTGTTTTAAGTCAAAACTTTAACTAGGCCACTCAGGAACATTCAATGTCATCTTGGTAAGCAACAGTGTATATTTGGCCTTGTGTTATTGTCCTGCTGAAAGGTGAATCTGTCTCCCAATGTATGTTGGAAAGCAGACTTATCCAGGTTTTGCCTGTGATTAACTCTAATCTTTAACACATACTGTATGTACTTTAAGAAAGTAGTGTGCGCATCACACACACTTGCACATCAGATGCACACACACACAATATTTGCACATTATTAATTTAAAAAATATTCAAGCTCTGCCAAGTTGGTTGTTGATCATGGCTAGACAGCTATTTTCAAGTCCTGCCATATATTTTCAAGCCCATTTAAGTAAAAAATGTAACTTTTAAAACAATAATATGCAAATATTGTACAATCCAGGTGTGCAAAGCTCTTAGAGTTACCCAGAAAGACTAACAGTTGGAATTGCTGCCAAAAGCGATTGTATCATGTGTTGACTCGGGTGTAAATATTTCACGAAATTAGATATTTATGTATTTCATTTTCAATACATTTCCAAAAATGGATAAAAACATGCTCTTACTTTGTCACTTTGAATTCAGGCTGTAACACAGCAAAACATGGAATAAGTCAGGAGATATGAATACTTTCTGATTATGTCAAGGGATGATCTCATCAATTACACAATCTAGTAATAAGCAGTGAGCCCCTAACAGGGAGAGGAAGAAGTGGAGAGGAGGTGATAATAAGAGAGAGAGACTATTTACCATTTGGAATGTGTGTGAGGGCTGTTTGGGGTTGAAAGAGGTGAACTGTTTCACAATTACCCTTTGTGATTTTTGCCCTCATTGGAAAAGACTGTTGACAAAGTTGAAATATTGAGTGTTGTGTGTCCTTTGGCCTGGTAGGAGAAAAGGTCAAGATATTCAACTCCCTGTGGGTTATTTGTTGCCTTGTGGAGGAGAACCTGCTGTGCTTTCAATACACTCTTCTCATAGGAAATTAGCCCCCTCTAGTGGGGTAGATGGTCCACTGTATGTGTCCACTTGTTTTAGCTGGGTTCTACTCTATTAAAGAATGTATTTGAGTATTATTGTCAATCATAACAATCATATTTTGGTACAGTTCAATATGATGAATTAACAATTTCTCTCTCTGCCTCCAGGGATGACCCCTCTCCACATCACCCCTACTCTACATATTGTCAGAGGGCGGTACATCCCCAAAAATGACCCCCGCCCAGTTCAGAGGAACCACACTATCCCTGTGGGCCGCCCTCACCTCCACCCATTCTCCTCTCCCTCCTCCACTCTCAGCTCCTTAACTTCCCCCAACGGCACCTCTCTCCTGTGGGATGACCTGAGAAGGACGCTGGGCTTCGCCTGGGGCCTCCATGTCTACGGCTCGGCTGTCCTCTTCCTGCTCTTCCTGGCTGGAGCGACCCTGGCTCTGGTTCTATCCCCTAGCATGCACTGCCCTCACCGTGGTGCGCTGGTCCTGGCCAACACCCTCCTCCTCCTGGCGGGCGCAGCCAGGGCAGCTATGTGCCTGATTGACCCATACGGAACAAGGAAGATTCTTCCACGGCCTAAATTAACTGCTCTTTATAACCTCCCTCTGCCGTTACTGGTGTGGGCTCAGGCTGCACTGGTGCTGCTCGCCATGAAGGGGGCAGGTGTGAGTCTGCTGCCATCTGCTCTGGAGCGCCCTCCTCTGGTGGCTGTGTTGGCTGTATTACAGTGCACCCTGCTGCTGGCTGCTGACCTGCTCTCCCCAGCCCTGTCCCCAGCCGTGCCTGTCACCCTGCAATCTCTATCTCTCTGCTGGGGCCTGGCACTCTGCCTGGGCTTCCTGTGCTATGTCTTCCCCAACCTCCACCACCTGCCAACCCAGCCACCTGTCCTAGAGGAGGGGAGAGCAGTTAAAGCTTGGCCAGGGGGTAGGAGGGCAGGGTCGGTGGTGGGTCGTGTGCTGGTGTTGTCTGCCCTCCTAGGGGCATTGTGCTGTGGGCTCCATGTCCACGCCACCATGTGGCTCTACGGGATTTTGGGGGACTGGAGGCGCTTCTGCTGGGACTGGTGGCTGGTGCACTTCTGGGCCCGGCTTTTGGAGCTGGCCTGGGCCTTTTCTCTCATTCTCTTGGGCTCCTGGGTGTTCTGGAGGCCCCAGAGGGCCCAAGGGAGAGGAGAGGAGGGAGCAGTGGAGAGCAGGGGGCGAGGAGATCTCCCCTCACCTGGACAGTCATCTGGGTCGACTCATAAACACACCTGCTGGGCCAAGATAGTCCAGAGCCTGACGGGGAAGCCCTGTGGGAAGTCAGAGAGTAACGGAGTGGGAGGGATAGGAGTAAGAGGGGGCGGGGCGGTGGAGCTGCCTAATAACTGGGCAGGGCAGGAGCGCTCAGGGGCTGACATTAGCAAGAGTCTGATCAGAAACCAGAACCGTGAGGCTCCACCATCACACCCCTGTGGCGTCAAGGACAGCAACCGTGGACGTAACCAGAGGGGCAGGTCTGCAGAAAATGGGGTGTCGGATAGGTCCACAGGATCTCTGTTGCAGGCGTTAGGCCACCCCCCACTGCACTTGCTTAGCGGCAGCCTGGAGCAGGAGAAGGAGTCAGTGGTGTCTCTGTATGAGTTTGACTTTCGACCCCCCTCCCCCATCGACCTGAGCCGCAGCATTGATGAGGCCCTGCACCAAAAGCACCTCCTCCATGGGGGCAGCCTGTTTCAGCCCCTGTGCGCCCCCTCACCCACTCCCTTCCCAGGCTCAGCTGTCAGTCAGGGAGGCCCCTGGCTCCGCAGGAACACCGACCCACAGATCTCTGACAGCAGTGAAGATCGCTTAGCCTGTACAGATTCCTCCGTGCCACTTGGCAGTGTGCTCAGCAGTGTTCCAAACAGGCAGGTCACTGCTCCCTCCACGCCCTCTCACCAAGGGCACTGCTGGGCCGGGGACGGGGGAACCAGTGTCCCCTCCTCAGTTTCCTGTCCCATCTCCCTGCACCCCTCCAGAACCTCCAAGGGGCATCTTGGGGATGAGGGGGAAGTCGACACAAGGCTGTTCCTCACCCCAGACACTAAGACCCAGAGGGGGAGGGTAAAGAGGGAGGGAGCGGGAGGGAAGAGTTACCTTGTGGTCAGCAGGCAGGATGACTTAGCCAGCATCAGCAGTGAGATTATTGACCTCTGAACCCATAACTCTAACCCAGGACATCAGGACCAGTGACCAAGCCCCAAGCAAAACCATCAAAAAACAAACTTACATAAAGTTATTACCTAAGTGTTAAGTTCTTAAGTCTATCTAGTCAACTAGACTTTATCATAAACATTGACTTAACTACATGAGGAATGTTACGTGAATCATGGACAGAGGACCTATTTTGAGAAGATGAGGAAAAATACATAAAAGCATTCATTTCCCCTGAGTAAAAACAGATGTCCTATATGGGACATTATCCAGTGTTTGCTCTAAATGTGAGTGGTCCAAATGTATTTATGGCACAGGTGTGGCTAACCTGACTCAGATTATTATGTGAACAACAGAACACACACACAAACACACGCCTACAGATACACACCTGTGTCCATTTGATTAACTTGCTGCATTTCAAGCATCACATACATCAGCACATACTGTACATTCATTAAGGTGGTACTGAGCGAACAGAAGAATGGGTTGATACAGGATTCATATTGGTGACTACCCAGGGATTCCTTAAAATATTTATTGGTCATCTCTCTACCATTCCCTCTGTGAATCTGTTGCCAGCCATGTATGTTCAATATGAACGCCGTGGGTCCTTCCTTTCTGAAAGCCCCTGTTAAAAATGCATTTATATGAATTTATTCACTTTGTTCGCTTTGATAGTATTAATTTGCTGTCCTTGATATTTGAACTTGATGCATACGTTCATGTGTTTTTAAGAGTTGTGCCATACACATTGATCACATTGGTGGTTGATTTCAAGTTATGCTTAAAAATACATTAATAACACATTACCTGACTGACAACAGTGGTCTTTTTCCATATTTCCTCTCGCAGGAAGTTCGTGTAGCAGTCCACACGCATAGGATTGCTGGTAATCGGCTCATAATTGAGTTGCTGTTTCAGTAGTTTGCCTTGTATGTAAATGTGATGTTTATTAGGAAAAACAAATGAACTGACACGCAGAAAGAATGTGCATTATCCTGTGAAACTGTGGCTGATGCCCGGAGCTGAAGCTAAAATAGTTCCTGCTAAAACCAGACATTTTAGTTTGAAAATGATGCTGATACATTTCACCTGCTGATAGTGTGTGGTACATTCTATCACGGACTGTCAAAGCCTATGACTGCATTTTGTAACACTCAATATAACTGACATCAGTATATAAACATACCCACAATATTTTATCAGTTGCAGCATATCAATGCACACCGTGAACTTTCCGTATTTTTTTTAGCTATGCTCCTTGCTCCATACAGCTAAGCAGCTATATTTCATTATACTTGCCTACTGTACTATGAACTACAACACTTCTGTACTGTAGTACGCTACAGCCTAGACATGAGCACTCTAGGCAGAAGTATTTTTACTACTCAAGAGGAAAATATCATACAAGTATATTATGTAGCGTAAGAAAGTATGGTATGTTATTTTTGGATCTTTGTAAATAAAGGTGCACTTCAAAAATGATCAAAATGTATTTACTGTGAAGACAATCTGAAGTGGTCTTATCTGCCAAGAGAGTGATGACTGGTCATGGCTTATGGAGGAATATTGGGAACAGTGACTGTCCAGCCCTAATTTCTGATATGCAGGGCTCCGTTCAGGATAGAAGTGTTGAAATAAGTTTCACAATAAACAATACCAGGGATTGCAGTAGACGTTAGCATTTCATTTTTAGGGGTTAAATGGCAGTGGCACGCTCTAATTTGGAGCTGTGTCCATTTTAAAATGATACTGAACAAAGCCCAGGAGTCGACCCTCAGTCCCATATCTCCTCGAGACCTGGTTTGAGCAAAATAGGCACAAAATGGGAGAAGATATTTTGAAACGGAGTAAAATGGGGAGGTACTAGATCACCTCCAATAAGAAACCCTCTTTAAAAAAAAAAAATGTTATCCTTCCAAACGTGTCATACCGAACACGGCCTGGGTCCCTGTGCGACAGGATCAGCTGTTTTCTGCCTCTTTCAGGGTCATTGCAGTCTCTCCCTGTGACGTGAAATGATTGACTTGTTTAATATTTACAGTACAGTACAATGGGGTGGTGCTGTTGTCCACATTCCAATGACCCCATCTGATTTCAGTATACTTTGCTGTTTCTCCATTCACTTTCAGCTTGAGGTACTGTAGAAATCATCCTTATAACTACACGTTTAGGATCAGATCACCCTACCTCCAATTCTAACCTTAACCATTTGGATGGATGACGAATATCTGACCCTCTACCCGTGATCTGGGACAACTTCTGCCTTCTCCTTCATTGCATTATGGGGTTGGGTTAGAAGGACATTCAGTAGTGATTGGCAGTTGTGGGGATGTTTGTGCCATAGTACAGGAAACCAATCAGTCCTCCTCTGTGAACAGTCACCACAGTGCAGAAGTAGAGATTTTCCAACATATTCATTTAATTCATTTGCTAGTTGACTGTTTCTACATAAAGTTGTATTATATTGTGTTGAGGCATCTTATCTGGTTTCAAATAAATATGAGAAATATTTTAAAATAATCTGAAATAATGTGTTATTACTTAGACAGTGTGTCTTTGCTGCCAATACTTACAGTATTATGTGTTATTACACTTGTAGTACAGGTCTTAAAAATTTCACAGCATGTAAATTGCTTTAGATAATGAAGGCAGTCCTATATTAATATACAGCTCATTCATTTACTCGTTTATTATCTCGTTCACTTAATCTTTCCATCCATGAATCTTTTTAGGAAGTTGTTCTTGTATACTTGGCATTACGGGCCACATGAGTGTGTGAGAGAGAGAGGTATATAACAGAGAAACATAGAGGACAAGCATAAATGTACGCAGACGGTACCCTGGAGTTCTGCTCCCAGATGGACTTGGGCAGCAACTGGACTGGGAGGTGAGTCTTGAGGTGAGGAGAGGTGGTTAACTTGTCCAGAACCTCCACCCCCAGGACAAACAGTAGAGTAATAAAGTAGCTGTTTGATGGTCATAAACAACATCACCAATCCCTCTCTTGATTTTAAACATGTTTTTACATATCCATTTTTTTACAGTGAAATTACAAAATGGCAGAAGTAAATGTTGAAGTTTTCCAATTCTCTATTATAAACTGACGGGAAAAGTGGAATGTGCATCTTCAGGAAAGGAACTTGGATGTCAGAAGCTCAGGGGCTGTCCGACCAAAGTACAGCAGGTCTAGAATGTAGGAGACCAACGTGGTTCCTAAGAAGGATAAAGAGAGGATGGATACACAGTCATTCACGAACCCAAACACTGTCTTTAATGAAACATCAACATCAGACATAGAGAATGTAATCCTGTCAGTGAAGTAGTTGGTCATAGAGACTATGGAAGTCAAAGAGTTTTGGTTTAAGTTGGCAGCCCAATCTGTAAAAATGAGAAATGTAGGTTATTTTCTCCAGAACCAAAACAATAGGGTGTTTAGGATGTGAGGTTTAGTCCTTGTGAAGTTTTTTTAACACGGTTGACAACTCCATTGTGTCCTCCTCCCAGAGCGCTAAGAACCTTGGTGTGATCCTGGACAACACCCTGTCGTTCTCAACTAACATCAAGGCGGTGGCCCGTTCCTGTAGGTTCATGCTCTACAACATCCGCAGAGTACGACACTGCCTCACACAGGAAGCGGCGCAGGTCCTAATCCAGGCACTTGTCATCTCCCGTCTGGATTACTGCAACTCGCTGTTGGCTGGGCTCCCTGCCTGTGCCATTAAACCCCTACAACTCATCCAGAACGCCGCAGCCCGTCTGGTGTTCAACCTTCCCAAGTTCTCTCACGTCACCCCGCTCCTCCGCTCTCTCCACTGGCTTCCAGTTGAAGCTCGCATCCGCTACAAGACCATGGTGCTTGCCTACGGAACTGTGAGGGGAACGGCAACTCAGTACCTCCAGGCTCTGATCAGGCCCTACACCCAAACAAGGGCACTGCGTTCATCCACCTCTGGCCTGCTCGCCTCCCTACCACTGAGGAAGTACAGTTCCCGCTCAGCCCAGTCAAAACTGTTCGCTGCTCTGGCCCCCCCAATGGTGGAACAAACTCCCTCACGACGCCAGGACAGCGGAGTCAATCACCACCTTCCGGAGACACCTGAAACCCCACCTCTTTAAGGAATACCTAGGATAGGATCAAGTAATCCTTCTCACCCCCCCCCCCCTTAAAATATTTAGATGCACTATTGTAAAGTGGCTGTTCCACTGGATGTCATAAGGTGAATGCACCAATTTGTAAGTTGCTCTGGATAAGAGCGTCTGCTAAATGACTTAAATGTAAATGTTAAATGTAAGTGATAAATTACACTGTATCGATAAACCCAGTCACTACAAAGATACCGGTGTCCCTCCTAACTCAGTTGCCGGAGAGGAAGGAAACCGCTCAGGGATTTCACCATGAGGCAAAATGGTGAATTTAAAAAAAGTTAGAATTTAATGGTTGTGATAGGAGAAAATGGAGGATGATGAACAACATTGTAGTTACTCCACAATACTAATCTAACTGACAGAGTGAAAAGAAGGAAGCATGTACAGAATACAAATATTCCAAAACATGCATCATGTTTGCAATAAGGTACTAAAGTAAAACTGCAAAAAATAAATAGTACCTGCAAAACAACAACGTCAAGAGTGAAGATGCGACTCCAGGATGCTGAACTTCTAGGCAGAGTTGCAAAGAAAAAGCCATATCTCAGACTGGCCAATAAAAAGAAAAGATTAAGATGGGCAAAATAACACAGACACTGGACAGAGGAACTCTGCCTAGACGGCCAGCATCCCGGAGTCGCCTTTTCACTATTGACGTTGAGACTGGTGTTTTGCTGGTATTATTTAATTAAGTTGCCAGTTGAGGACTTGTGAGGCGTCTGTTTCTCAAACTAGACACTCATGTACTTGTCCTCTTGATCAGTTGTGCACCGGAGCCTCCCACTCCTCTTTATATTCTGGTTAGGGCCAGTTTGCGCTGTTCTGTGAAGGGAGTAGTATAGAGCGTTGTATGAGATCTTTAGTTTCTTGGCAATTTCTCACATGGAATACCTTAATTTCTCAGAACAACAATAGACTGACACGTTTCAGAAGAAAGGGTTTTGTTTCTGGCCATTTTGATCTTGTAATCAAACCAATAAACTTGGATTAGCTAACACAACATGCCATTGGAACACAAAAGTGATGGTTGCTGATAATAGGCATCTCTGGAACATTTTCCTAGTTGTTCAAATAATCTGCCGTTTCCAGCTACAATAGTCATTTACAAAATTAACAATGTCTACACTGTATTTCTGATCAATTTGATGTTATTTTAATGGGCAAAATAAATAATTTTCTTTCAAAAACAAGGACATTTCTATGTGACCTAAACATTTGAATGGTAGTGTATATATATTTTTTAAGAATAATGTGCAATATCTTACAATACAGGGCTGGTGTCCAAACACTTAAAAGACACACCCTATCCCCTCAGCCCTCAAATTAAGTGGACACTTTTGACGACGTATCATGACGGGGCAAGGGGCGAGGGAGGAAGGAATGATTTTTAAAATGGACCACCCTTGGCCAGAAATTCGTCACTAGTTCAATGCAATTCAAGGGGCTTTATTGGCATGGGAAACATATAACATTGCCAAAGCAAGTGAAGTAGATAAAAATTAACAGCAAACACTACACTCACAGAAGTTCCAAAATAATAAAGACATTTCAAGTGTCATATTATGTGTTGTAACAATGTGCTAATGGTTAAAGTACAAAAGGGAAAATAAATAAACATAAATATGGGTTGCATTTACAATGGAGTTTGTTCTTCACTGGCTGCCCTTTTCTTATGGCCACAGGTCACAAATCTTGCTGCTTTGATGGAACACTGTGGTATTTAACCCAGTAGATATGGGAGTTTATCAAAATTGGGTTTGTTTTCGAATTCTTTGTGGATCTGTGTAATCTGAGGGAAATATGTGTCTCTAATAGGGTGTCGTGTCTTTACTATTATTAAACTGAAGACTTTGTTTTTATCAAAGATTCTCTGTAATTAGTTACTCGATTAAACTGAATAATCATTTAACTGTAATTAAGTAGGAAGTTGGGGCACCAAGGAAAGTATTCAGATTACAAAGTTATAATTTCCCAATATAACCTTTCAGATATTTTCATATCTGATCAATAGTCTTCTGATTAATGATTTATACATTTTACCTCACGTTAGTCTCATTCCAAACGTCGTAAATTGTTGGTTATCTGCACGAATCCAGTCTTCACTATGAGTCATCCATACATAAATTGTCTTAAATCATTAATTTATTACTAACTAAGTAATTCACAGAAATGCATAAACAAACAGTAAATATGGTTACATGAAATGAAAGAATGTGCCCTAGTGGGCTGAACCGGCATGGCAGCTTGTTAGACAAATGGGCAATGGGGGGTCGACTAAGAAGTTCCTACAGAGTTAATTATAACAATTGAAATGCTAATCCCTTACACATGAACTCTCACTCATTCGGGAACAATTGCAATCAATATATATATTTACGCTCAGTGTGTCGTCTTGATCGCCGGTGAAAGTATTTCTATTGTAGAATTGTCCATCTCTCCCTCTCTCTCTCGGTCTTGGTTAGAGGGGATAGTTCAAACTGACATTCGTTATAGAATGGATGCTTCGGCGGTTGTCGTTCTTCGTGTTCAATGATGCCGAATCCCTAGCTGCAGACTAGTAATTAGTATCAAAAACTTGTTCTCATTCTGTCGGTATCGATAGTCTAAGAGTTTACCACGTGGTATGGTTAAAAATATTCAGCAATGGTCTACACATTTAGCCCTCTCGTAATTGAGGTAAGCTTGGTCTACAACCTTTAGTCCCCTTCCTAATGGAGAAAAACATGGTCTGGTGATAATTTCTCAAAGTTGGGTTTTATTCAGACTGGCAGAAGAGGGCTGTTCCAGGATGTCTGACCCTAACTGGGCTCAGGGGCGGTCCTCTGATTTAGTTCAAATCAAAAGGGAATTGTATTTTTCTTCATTAAACAGTCCATACTCATATTATACCATTATACAAACAGTATCATCCTTACTCATTCATCTTATACAACAATTAGACGTAAACCTCATATCTGAGGCTGTTACATAAACAGTGTTATGGTAATGTGGCCATACCATCCCCCATGAGCTTCCCAAGTTGTGACAAACGCACCAGTTCGTAGCTGGATTCTTCACCGATCTTTTACACTTACTCTGGAACATGACATTTGTTCGTACCTCACGTTCTGTGAGGTGGAAGGATTTCCTTTGTCCTCTGTGAAAGTTTACCTCTCCATAAATGTGTGTCCATGAGGCAAGGTTTTCCTTAGGAATTTACGACCTCACTCTGCCCACAGGAGTCTGGTTGTAGAAGCAGAGAGCGGGGGATGGTGCTCGCTGTACTCAAAGAGGGCAACGTCATGACAAGGGTTGCAAAGGGTCGGAAACTTTCCATGGGATGTTAAGACTGGGAATCTTGGAATTTTGCTTAAATTCATCAAAAAGTTAGCTTATAACAGTGAAACGTTTTTTGTGGGATACACATAAGTTAATTCTAGGTCTTGTGGCATATTTTGATTAAACTTTCCCCAATTCAATGGAATTGCAACTCAATGCAATGGAATTTTACAGCTGATTCTCAAGATCCTGCACACCAATGAGAAGCTATTGGGCCCACACTACTACACTGTCTGAGCCAAGGACAACATGCTTTCTGGTAAGTTTTGATTACAATACTGGGTGGGTTGAATATATTTTATATGACATATATGATGTTTGTTAACTAGTAAATAGTAGCCTACAGCAAAGTGTGTTTAAATCATTTACTTGTTAATTTCCAAAAGTTACTTTTTTCTACCATGTGGGTTTTAGCTTGCTTGAGCCTGCTAACTGAGTGTTAATTCACCTGTTTCCATACATGTTTCATTTTAAAGCATTTATCTCACAAAGGAGTTGTTTAATTTAACTGGTTAACTATTTATCTGTATATGGATTTGTATTTGCTTGTTTTTTTAACTAATTTTTTCCTAATCTTGACGGGAAAATGCCATGGGCACTACCTGATGTGTGGAGACATTTCACTGCAGCTAATGTAGAAGGGAAAAGCTGTGTACATTTGCAAATACTGTGCCAAATCATATGTGAAGACTGCAACAAAGATGCAGAATCATCTGGCCAAGTGCATAAAGTTCCCTTAGCGCTCACAACAAGCAACCTCTGACAAAAGTCCCTCTACTTGAGGTGAAAATGATGAATCAGACACCTTATCGATAGCAACAGCTCATGGTCCTCCTGGAATCAGAAGTTCAAGTGAAGGTCAAGCAAATCATAGAGAAGGCAGACTGTATTGCAATCATCTCTGATGGGTGGTCGAATGTTTGTGGGCAAGGAATAATTAACTACATAATCTCCACCCCTCAACCAGTATTCTACAAGATCACAGACACAAGGGACAACAGACACCCCCCCGGTCTCTACATTGCTGATGAGCTGAAGGCAATCATCAATGACCTTGGACCACTGAAGGTATTTACACTGGTGACAGACAATGCTGCGAACATGAAGGCTGCTTGGTCTAAAGTGGAGGAGTCCTACCCTCACATCACACCCATTGGCTATGCTTCTCATGCATTGAATCTGCTCCTCAATGACATCACGGCACTGAAAACAATGGATACACTCTACAAGAGAGCCAAGGAAATGGTTAGGTATGTGAAGGGTCATCAAGTTATAGCAGCAATCTACTTCCCCAAGCAAAGTGAGAAGAATAAGAGCACCACATTGAAGCTGCCCAGCAACACCCATTGGGGTGGTGTTGTCATCATGTCTGACAGTCTCCTGGAGGGGAAGGAGTCTCTCCAAGAAATGGCCATATCACAGTCTGCCGATATGGACAACAGCATCAAGAGGATCCTCCTGGATTATGTATTTTGGGTGCCTGAAACTCCTGAAACCTATGGCAGTAACCATTGCACAGATTGTGGGAGATAATGCCATCCTGTCTGATGTTCAGACTCTGCTTGCAGATGTAAGATAAGAATTCCGTGCTGCCCTGCCCATTTCACTGTTGCTCCAAGTTGAGGAAACTGCAGTTCTGAAATACATCAAAAGTGTGAAGACTTCTGCCTGAAGCCCATACACGCCATAGCATACATGTTGGAGTATGCTGTGTATGCTGGCAAGAGCATTCTGTCTGGTGCAGAGATCAACAAGGCCTATGGTGTCATTACTACCATGTCTCTCCACCTTGGCCTGGATGAGGGCAAGGTTTTGGCAGTCTGGCAAAGTGCACTTCCAAGCAAGGGCTTTGGGATGGAGTTGCAATATGGCAGTTGTGACAAAATATCTCATCAGCCACCTGGTGGAAGGGACTTTGTGGATCTGAGGCTCTTTCCCCTGTTGCCTCCATCATCCTCCAAATCCCACCAACATCAGCTGCCTCAGAGCGCAACTGGTCCTTGTTTGGGACCAATACAAGGGTTGGAAAATTGGTGCCCATCTGGGCAAATTTGAGAAATCCTCAACAAGGTTGGAAAGTGACAGTGAAGATTAGGTGGACATTGAGGAGGTCCAGGGAGAAGACATGGAAGCCTGAGAGGAAGATGACCAAAGCTTTAGTTTCTAGACTCATTTTACAGATGTATGTTGAAAACATTTTTGGGAGATGCGATGGATCATTCAATATTCCCTTTCTTTTGTTCAGTGAAATCGTCCCATGTGAAGAGTAAAGTCATGTAATTAAAGTTAAATTCGGAACTAAATCGTTTATTTTATTTCTATTATTAAGGATTTAATCATTTGCAATTGTGTCTACTTATAAGGTAAAATGTTTCTGTTTCTGTCTCCATATGATATGGTAAATATATCCAATGCAAAAAAACATCCTTCTGTAGCTCAGTTGGTAGAGCATGGCGCTTGTAACGCCAGGGTAGTGGGTTCGATCCCCGGGACCACCCATACGTAGAATGTATGCACACATGACTGTAAGTCGCTTTGGATAAAAGTGTCTGCTAAATGGCATATATTATTATATTATTATAATTATTATTATTATCTACATTTCAATGGCATTCATATGAATTTGCATATATTTCCGTTAATTCCCACGTCTCTAATATGGTCATACATTTGACAGAAGGTTAAGAAGTGCGTCTCAGCATTCACCTTCATCGCCCAATGATTGTATTTTCAGTCACCGGTAGCTTGTGGGTGCTTTATATGCACTAGTCAATTATGAGTGCGTCTACTTATATTAAATATATAATTAGTAATATATGCCTACTGTATGCTGTAAATTAATTAACTAACTAACGTTAGTGTGCCAAGTTAGAACTTCAGATATGAAAATGTTTTATTTGGACAATTTCCAAAAGATAACCAAACATAAATATATTTACTTTTAACGAGACGTGTTTTTTTTTGCCGTCATTTGCATTAGTAGCACCATTTCTAACTTATTTGCATTAATTTTTACTTACACTTTTATGTTACATTGATGTTGTTTTTAAGTTTTCGCCGACTTTTCTTAGCGGATGTACAATCATCGCAATTTGAATTATGGGGAGTTCCAAGCCCCTGAACATAATTGCATACCACCCTGCATACCACTGCTGGCTTGCTTCTGAAGCTAAGCAGGGTTGGTCCTGGTCAGTTTCTGGATGGGAGACCAGATGCTGCAGGAAGTGGTGTTGGAGGGCCAGTAGGAGGCCCTCTTTCCTCTAGTCTAAAAAATATCCCAATGCCCCAGGGCAGTGATTGGGGACACTGCCCTGTGTAGGGTGCTGTCTTTCAGATAGTATGTTGGGGTGATGATGGGGTGTCCTGACTCTGAGGTCATTAAAGATCCCATGGCACTTATCGTAGGGGTGATAACCCCGTTGTCCTGGCTAAATTCCCAACCTGGCCCTCAAACCATCAGTCAAGTAATAATCCCCAGTTTACAATTGGCTCATTCATCCCCCTCCTCTCCCCTGTAACTATTCCCCAGGTCGTTGCTGCAAATTCAAAACGTGTTCTCAGTCAACTTAAAATAAAATTGTGCTCTCCCAAACCCGACTAAAACCGGGGGCTTACGTACCAAACTTCCCTTGCTTGGCTAATCATTGGACCGCCCGCCAAGATGGCGACGGTGATTTCCCCATAATGGGAGGGTAGGTGAGTTTGAACCGCAACCCTTCTCTAAGGAGGACCACTGAGGTATAAAGAAAGGGGTGGACAGCACCACTGTGATGGTCAGTGTGTCCAATAACACTTGTTTCCTTTGATAAATGTATGTTTTCCTGTTGTGAAAAAGGACAGAATGTCAAATGGGTGCCTCCTGGCTTTCCCAACCATTTGCATTTTGTGCGTTCTTTCCTCTGGTCTTGGCTGTATGCTAGTCACATGACTAGGCTAGGGCGGCTAACCTTTCAACCGCGAAGAGTGTTGCAGCGAGCTGTCAACATTTAATTCATAAACTGTACCGTTAACAGGTTTACATTGTGATATGTAAGTACACAAATGCGTCTTTGGATAGTTTTTGTCATTGCAAACGGTATACTCACTACTGGCGAAACGTCATTATCTACAGTAGCTAACTTAGTTAGCTAGGTTGTTAGCCTTTTGCTAACTTTAGCCAGCTAATTGCTAGCTAGTGTGAATTGTTCTAACTAGTTAGCTATCTATGACTGGCTGGTTCTAATCAAATGATGTCCCTACCTAGTGCCAGTATGTCCCTCAATCAGATACAAGGTGAGACAGATCACTACCGTAAAGATACATTAGCTACATCACTGGCTTATAGAGAGTTGTACACACAGCCGACTGCATCCGTTGTTAGCTATTGTTAGTTAGCTAGCTAGTCTGTTTATTCTTTCAAACGCGGTTCTTTTAAGTAACGCCATGCATAGGATTTACGTGAGCAGTTAGCGTTCAGTAGGTAACGTTAATCAGTGACTTCCATGTCATCTGACAAGTCTTTCATGCTGGAAGTTTTTAGAGTTCGTCATTCAGTAAGCCACTAAACCATGACTTCCATACACGTCTGAACTTCTTACATGTATGTTATTGTCAGTACCCTTAACCCCTCTACTGCTTCAAACGATCAGTTTCTGCCTCTCAGGCTTTCTCCTGTCATAATGGAGCGGATGAGGGGTGGGCATCACACCCAGTTGGGCGTGGCATGAGACCGACACACACCCTGGGTGTCTCTGTTACCATCCTGCACCCACCCCCACCAAAATGGCCTCCAGCTACCCACCCCCATTCGAGGGCACAGGGGAGGTGAAGGAGGGCTTCCTGTGCCCGCTGTGCCTGAAGGACCTGCAGTCGTTCTACCAGCTCCAGGAACACTATGAGGAGGAGCACTCTGGGGACGATCGACATGTCAGGGGACAACTCAAGAGTGAGTCCATTTTGTGCTCTACCAGACTAAATATGCACAGCATGGAGGAGCAAAGGAAATTCTAAATCAAAAGGGTCTCTGATAATACTTTTAGAAGGCATGCATCCTTGCTTGAAGTAATCACAACTCTCTCCTTTTGGCTGCAGGTCTGGTCCAGAAGGCTAAGAAAGCCAAAGACAAGCTGCTGAAGAGGGATGGTGAAGACAAGCCAGAGACGGGCAGTTATGAGTCCTTCTACTACGGCGGAGTGGACCCTTACATGTGGGAGCCTCAGGAGTTGGGTGAGACTGGGAGAAGTATGCAGGGGGGGGTTACTGGGAGTAGAGGAAAGGGGTGGTGTGGTAGAGGGCTTCCCAAATCAAATTTTATTTCTCACATACATGGTTAGCAAATGTTAATGCAAGTGTAGTGAAATGCTTGTGCTTCTAGTTCCAACAGTGCAGTAATATGTAACAAGTACTCGTAACAATTACCTAACCACTACCTAATACACACATATCTAAAGGGATGAAAGAGAATATGTACATGTAAGTATATGGATGAGCGATGACTGAGTGGCATAGGCAAGTTGCAATAGATGGTATAAAATACAGTATATACATGTGATGAGTAATGTAAGACATGTAAACATTATTAAAGTGGCATTATTTAGAGTGCATTGTATAAAGTGACTAAATCTATTGGTCTGGTCATTGAATTCTAGTGAGTCATCTCGACTGAATTGAAAATGTGGTGCTGCATTGTGTCCTATACCCCATAGGAGCCACAAGAAATCATATGGACTTTTTTAAGAAGCACAGAGCTGCCCGGATTGACCACTATGTCATCGAGGTCAACAAGCTCATTATCAGGCTGGAGAAAGTGAGGACTCTTGCACAAACTACAGCAGACAATCACAAGTTGTTTGTCAATGTGGCTTTGACACATACAGTAGCAGTTACACTGCACTTATTTTATTTATTTTATTTCACCTTTATTTAACCAGGTAGGCTAGTTGAGAACAAGTTCTCATTTGCAACTGCGACCTGGCCAAGATACTGTCAGAACATGACTCACCATGCATCCTGTGTTCTGTTTCAGCTGACATCTTTTGACAGGATGAACATAGATGCAGGCAAAATTAGAGGTGAGTTAAGTGGGGATCATATTGCAGTGTGTTTTGGTATTCACCATCACATTATACCAGATCCGCATTTCTTCTTATTGAGTAGTGTGGATTTGAATGTCATTTTCATTGTGTGAATCCAGAAAAGCCTCTTCTCTTCCTCTCTAGCGATTGAGAAGTCTGTTGTGGCGTGGGTGAGCGACTCTG
The DNA here is from genome assembly GCF_021184085.1 of Oncorhynchus gorbuscha. Classification (NCBI taxonomy): domain Eukaryota; kingdom Metazoa; phylum Chordata; class Actinopteri; order Salmoniformes; family Salmonidae; genus Oncorhynchus; species Oncorhynchus gorbuscha. The sequence goes on along the minus strand of NC_060175.1, from coordinate 60,699,273 downwards.
ATGTTCCGTTCTGTCCCGACTGCGGGAACAAGTTCAACCTTCGCAACAGGCGACACCACTGCCGCCTCTGTGGTTCCATCATGTGTAGGAAGTGCATGGAGTTTGTGCCCCTGCCTTTGGCTTGTGAGTAGAATTACACACTCACACACACATAAACACACCACATTATGGACATATATAACGTGTGCATGTGTTTACATGCATACTACAGTATTACATATTATTGCAACATATCTCAGTGTTGCTCAGTGAATCCTCACCCTGTTTGTTCTCTTCTCTCCAGACAAGCTGACCAGTGGGACTCGGGAGGCCCGTAGTGTTACGAGCAGCCAGTCCCAGTCCCCTCCAACAGGGGGCGGGGGCAATGTCAGCGGGATGGGCTCCAGGAGGGGCAGCATCAGCAGCCTGAGCAGTGTCACCTCAATGCTGGAAGAGAAGGATGACGAGAGGATCCGCTGCTGCCTCCACTGCATGGACACCCTGATGAAGAGACAGCAGAAACTGGAGGAGAAAGACCACGTGCCTGACATCGTCAAGCTCTATGAGGTAACACAGAGCTCTGTGTGCTTCCTCTTGTTCACCATGTAGTGTACTTCCTGTCATTCACCATCCGTCTTCCTGTCTTCCTCCCAGAGGCTGAGACTGTGCATGGACAAGGTGGATGAGAGGGCTCCAGAGTATATCAGAATGGCTGAGTCTCTCAAGTAAGATATAGCCTGTGTCTTAAATGACACCTCATTCCCTATATTGCATACTACATTTGACCAGAGCTATATGTGGCTCTGGTTCGGTTGTTTTATCCTCATTGTCAAACTTCCATTTTCACAGTGCTGGAGAGACCACCTATAACCTGGACACGGCTGGTGGACTGAGAATGGAAGTCCAGAAATACTACGAACTGATCGATGCACTGAGGTACATACCGTTTACAAAACATGTGTTAACTAACTTCAAGTCACTTTGGATAAAAGTGTCTGCTAAACGTCCATATTATAACATTCTCTATATATATTCATGTCAGTAAGAAGATCTTAACACTGGGAATGAAGGAGGAGCCACAACCCCATCAAAAGACTCTCCAGCTGCAGAGGATGGTCAGATACACAGCCACACTGTTTGTCCAGGTGAGACACAGAGGGTACACTACTGTACACACAGAGCAGCTATGGATGAGCTGAATAGCATACTAAACATGTCATTGATAACTGAGACTGCCACCAGTAAAGTTACATACTATATTCAAGCAACCCCCACCTCCATCTCTATACTTCTCCCTTCCTCCTGCAGGAGAAGTTGCTGGGTCTGATGTCTCTACCCACTAAGGACAAGTATGAGGACCTAAAGGAGAAGAGGAAGCAGGAGCAGGAGAAGAGGCTCACGCAGGAGAGACTGGTGAGTAGGCTGCTTATTGTTTAATCTAATGACCCAACAATGATATTCCAAAAATGATCTAATATATCTATGATAACAGACAAGCAAAAAGCAACACAATTAGTGTTTTATAATGAAGCTGTCTCTAAAAGCTTACCTTCCTATTTTACTGCCAGATTGCCCAGGTGGCCCAGAAAAGGAGGCAGGACTCTGAGAAGAACCGCCCAGCTACAAGCACCAATGGGGAGTCTCCCCAGGCCCCCAGGGCCCCCCGCATGACCAAAGCTGGGGGATGGCTGCCCTCTTCTGATACCCTCCACACGTGTGGGGAGCTGGAGGACCCCCTGCTGCAGCAGATAGACAACATCCAGTCATTCTTGCGGCAGGCCAAGGCCGCCCAGAGGCATGACGAAGTGGCCATGCTGGAGGAGAACCTCAGGCAGCTGCAGGTGTGGAAACCTACATTATATTAGACATGTACCACAACAACTAATATTGATCAAGGAATTCATTGTTGTATATACTGTGATTTACAATGCACCACATCAAGTAGTGCTCTGTGTAGGAATAGGGTGTTATTTGTTGAACTATGTGTTTCCCAGGATGAGTACGACCAGCAACAGACCAGCTTGGCCATCGCTCTGTCCCAGAGGCTGGCGCAGGAGGAGAGTCTACAGCAGGACGAGCTGCAACGCCTGGAGGACAGAGAGAGGGGGGAGAGGGAGCACAGTGCCCAGAGCCAAGCCCCAGGATCCCAGGCCACATACACCTGGCAGGGCTCACTGAACCTAACCGATATAGGGAGCCTCCATGGGGAGGAAGAGGTGACACCTAAAGCAGAGAGCAGCCCCCTGTCCATGAGGGCCTTCCCTGCCCTGACCAACCAGGATGAGGAGTCACCCCCCCGGCTGAGGAGGCTGGGGGGAGATGTGACACCTCCTGGTGGCGAGGGCCAGAACAGCTCCTCCCTCAACCCATTTGAGGAGGAAGACTCCACCCCTGTGGAGGATCCTTCCAATCCGTTCTTCGAGGAGATCCAGAAGGAGCACAAGGAGGTGGCTAACGGGAAGAAGGAGTACAACCCGTTTGAGCAGGAAGAGGGTGGGGAGGAAGAGCAGGGGCAGGCCGAGGGCGCCACTGGCAACCCTTTCGAAGTGAAGGAGGAAAACAATGAAGGTAACCCTTTTAAAGAGGCTTCTGGGTGTACCCTGCCGGGAGCCTCGACCAATCCCTTCGAGGGGGAGGATGAGGAGGCGATGCCGGATGTTGACATGATTGAGGAGGAGTTGCTGCTGCAGCAGATCGATAATATACGGGCGTACATATTTGATGCCAAGCTCAACGGGAGGCTAGACGAGGTAGAGCTGCTGTCGGAGAACCTGAGAGAGCTCCAGCGCACGCTACAGGAACAGAAGAGCAAGACACACTGACAGACACCTCCCTGTCTCTTTCTCTCATACCCCCATACCATTACCTGACGCTTACAACAGGGCTGCCCACCCAGGGCTAGAAGGCTACTCCTGAGATGACGGTAGTTCCCTTTAAATGACCAATGATCTCGTTGATACTAGGTTGTGTTAGGTGACGGAATCACCCAGCGCCACCCTTGTTGAGTAGCCCTTCAGAGCCAGGGTCCAGAGGGTGCATCGCAGTCTATACTCCAATAGCCTATACTCCTTTCCTTCATCTGCACTGATGTGAATAAACTGCACATAATAATAGCATTATTTCTTTGCCGATCCTGATTGCCCTACCAAATGCAGGTCAAGGAGAGGAAGCATCTACAGACTTGAGGCTTTCTCAGGTTTTGACAGCCAAGCCATTAGAAGGATGCCGACCACGAGATGCATTTAGGTTGCGTTTTGATTTTCTCGCTCTCGTACGTACTAATAACACTCTCACTCTATAAAGGTGTCTGTTAGGAGCCCAGGTTGGTTTTTATTATATTTGTATGGTAAGAAGCACAAAGGCAGAGTATCATCACTTTACAGACAGATGTCTGTATTCGGCCACTGGAGAGAGGATTCAAGGGGTCATAAGGGAGGTTATTTGAGGCCAGACATCGATCTGCAGTCCTGCTACACAATAGATATCTTATGTAGAATCAGGGTTGCATTCAAGATCACATGGTTTTTGAAAACATTCACTCAAGGGTTGGGCGATATGAGACCTACGATATGCTACTCCAAATACTGCGATAGCCGATATAATTGATTTGCACGTTAATGACCAGATAATTCCAGACTATGCCATTTTTGTCCTTATATTGTATTTAATCACATCGACCCAACCTTTGTTTACTCTGAATAGTTTAAAATGGCAGCTATGAGTGTCATGAAAACGTGTTGTCTGCACACAAATGCAGCCCTGAATACTAAGCATGTCTAACCTGTAACCGCTACATTTGTCTGTCAGATCTTCACATACATGTTTGTAGGGGAGTGGAAACTCATTGCCGTTCGCACAATCTTTTATCTCAGTCTTCTGTCATCCCTGGGGGTCGTGACCACTAGAAAGAAAATGTTGAACAAAACATGAGCGAAACCAAAAACTGTTTTTGAAATCCTACTTTGCCTCCTTCAGTTTCTGTAAGCTGGGTTTGTGTCTGTTGAAGCACAGGATAGATGCATTAGCTTTCAGTGTGTGTACATCACTAGGAGACACTTCAGCAGTGGTCCAAAGTAGGCTTTCAAAGCTGATATTGTCCTAGTCTCTCTCATGCTGTTTCTCTAACGTGTCCTAGTTCTCCTACTGTTCTCTCTTAGTGCACTGAGGGTCAGAATCTGTCCTGCTCTGAACAAATCTAAAGCTCTTTACAGGGTAAAAAAAAACATCCCATTTACTTTCTCTTATGCCAAGCCTGGTTCAGAATATTGGCCTTTGTCATCCTTATTCAATAGCTGTCTAGTCTTGTAACTTCAGTCTGTATTTAGTGTATTTATGCAACTGATTCAGCAAAGTATTTCTTGGCATCACTTACCATTAACTCAGAACACCAACAGTTGAGCTGTTTAGGTCTGAGGCACAGAATAGGTTAATTTACCCAGAGTGCTCTGCTTGGCACCTATATCTGTCACCGCATCAGCCTGCTCTGTATCCATAAGGTTGTGGCAACTTTAGGATAAGACTATCTTGATTAATCTCTAAAGATAATCTATTGTCATAGGTAAATTAACACTAAACCTATTCCACGCTACAAAGTATAATTTATACTGTTGGCAAACTCCTGTGTCACCTGTTGAATAAGCACTTTGATGTATCCAAGTACTGGTTCACTTGCCTTGCAAAGTATACAATAGCACTTGTCATTTTGAACTAAAGCAGTATTGTGTTCGCTGTAATCGATCATGCACCACTAACTCTCAGCTGTGTTGCATCTAAACCAAACATTTTCAGACATGAATAATGTATCTGTGGCAAATGTGAATGACTTGTCGAGTAGCTTTTTGAGATAATGTTGCCCGTTTGCCTTTTGTTATCGTAGAAGGTTCCGTCACACAACACTAATTAAAGACATGCCCTATGTAAACAATAGGAAGTGGCCTTTTCATTCACCCACTCCATCGACACAATGTGATAGTGTTGCAAAGATTATATACTTTAAACCTCACGAATCTAAGGAGCAGAATCTAGTTCACCGATCTCCAAATCATCAGTTTACAACAGCTGACAATGAAACTAAATCCTGTCTGGTTTTCTTTAATGTACAGAAACGTCCACAATATTTCCAGTGAAACATTATATACTACTAAATAACAGTTCAGTCCATGATTCCTTCCAGTCTTAGTCCTGTGCAGCTAGCATCTGAGCGCGGTCTTTCCCTGTCATCTCCTTGGGTGGTGCTGGAGCAGGGGACCTCCTTTCAGACAGTACTTCAGGCCCAAACTTGGCTGGGTTAGCAGCCTCCATCCTGGCTAGAGCCTCCGCTTGCAGGGCCTCGCTGTGAAGGGAGGGACAGGAAAGATAACGACAAGGGGAAGACAAATGAACCAAATCATACATACTGTACACAGGTTTGCTCCTAGAACTCGGATAGTCGAACTGAAAGTGTTTGCATACTCCCTAAAGACCTTCACTTGAGCAACCGTAGCAAAAACATAGCCGTAACACTTCAAAATACTCAAATTTAAAGAAGTTCAAAATCAAGTCGATTTTTTTTTGGAGAGGGTCTTAGTCACAATTATACATCTAAGAAGTTTGGTGCAGTATTTCTCAGGTGAAAGAAATAGCATGAAAGCGAAGTCTCTCCTTGAATGGCAAACATTTAATGTTCCCTCCCACTCCTACTGTTGCCCAATCACAGATGAAGGGAGTGTTGACTTTGGCTACTGAACTTTGACTTGACTCAAGAAAAAAAATGTGCGGGCAAACAGCCTAGGAAAAAAAGTCAACATTCTATAATATGCACAAATTGTTTCAAATGGGAAGCATTAGACAAGAGCGTAGCATCTAACCCTGTGGTCACCAACCTTTTAGGAGTCAAAATATATGCCGAGATCTACCGCTCTAATTTTGTATTAACATGACTTAAAATGTAAGCCTATGCAACATTAACCAATTAAACAGTACTTTAGCAATGAGGTTTGTGCAGTAAGCTGGCCCAATACATTATCACCAAATACTGGCTTTGCTTGAATTTACCTGCCAATGAATTGTTGTTTGGGACATTTAAAAACAAAATTGTATTTCAAAATTTGAGGTAGGCTATATGATCACACCGGTAATAGATCCCTTGTTACAAGTCAGAATGTTGAATAAACTTTATTGGAACTTACTCTCCCGAGTGTCTAGTGAGTTTGTCCTTTGCACCAAAATTTGAGACAAAATAGCCATAGTGAAGTATTAGGCTATGGAACCGATTTGCGTGGCTCTCACAGATTGTTTGTTCATCTGAGGCACACAACGTATGTGCCCAAGAGCAAGGCACTTAACCCAATTTGCTCCAGGGGCACAGTACTACTATGGCTGACGATGTAAAACAACACATTTCACTGCACCTGGTGGATGTGACAAAATATACATGTTTTTTTTGTTATACATGCAAAATGCATGCATACTGAGCTTTTTTTGTTGTTGCATGGGGCGCTTCAGCAGGACATTTTGGAACATTCAGAATATAAACTTGCTATGTAGAATAAGGAATCACATCTCCCCTATTTGTGGGGAGATGTTCTCGAACATGTTAGTACTTAACGTGCCCATGGTTTTGCACAGGTGATAGAAATCTTAACAGCAGTAGTAGCATTTAAAAAAGTTGTTTTAGTAATATTCCCTGTGGATATTTTGGCTCAAATTTCCAGCTGCATAAGGACCAACTACCCAGACAACCAGTTGAGTAAATTGAAATGTAATTTCTACAAAGTGCATAAAGATGGCGGCCCCCATGTACATACCGCAAACGCCGGCAATTAAAACAAATTAAAACAGTATATTTTGTTGATTTATCGGTACATTGAACCATGTCGCGTGCCGTAGTTCAAAAAATCTGGATAGCGCTCAAATGAAGACGTATCTGAATTCAAACTATCAAAATAAAGTTGCACACTCCATGTATAATCTCCCTGCAATTTAATGTGTATTTACCAACGTTTCAGCATCACTGTGCATTCCTCAGGGTAATGTCATGAATACTTGAACCAGGTTATGTAGACACACTGCAATTAGTGTAACCAATGACAGTAGTGAGGGGTGTGTCAATGATTAAGTTAATGAAAATGAATTAGGAAATGCAAAACAGGTTAAGTGTATTAGCCAGCTAACGTTAGCTCGCTTATATCAGTTTTTCGATTGGCAACAAGTCACTCATCAATACCCGGTCATTATCACTGGGTTAGTTCTGGTTAATTTTCAATATGTTATAACAACTATATCAGACAATTTGAGATTTGGAAATATCACTGTTTTGCATTGAGAAATTTATCCAACAGCTAGCTAAATTAGCTGTCTGCAAACTGACCTTGCTCCGTGGCTGAGCTGTCCATGTGTGTTGTAATTTACTGTAACACTGTTTTCTGGAGATAATCCAGCGTTCGCTTGATAGGAAATATTCGCTTCATAGGCATTAAGTTTTATTTACACATTATTATGTGTAAGGACCGAGCACTTCTTTATGACTTTAAATACATACGAAGAGGCGCGCTTTAATTTTTTGTATTTTTATTCACAATGATTACATTTATAGCAAAATAGTTTTCCAATATCATATAGACAAACGTCTGACCATGATTTACATAAAAATAATAGGATTCATAAAAAAGTAGGACAACATTAGGGGCTCTCAACATTCGATTTGCATCCATTATAATTGTTTTACGTTTGCATGCTTTTTGTTTTTCCATCTATTTAAGGAATTGTGTATACATTTGGAATTCATGTTGGAATTAATCAATTTCGCTTTGCACAGGATCTACATTCAACAGAAACGGACAGGACAGGAATAGTAAATTATACAGAGTGAATTTTTGGGGGTTAGAAATATGTAATGTTTGGGGGTCTCGATTGGCTGCATGTAGTGGTTGGTATACATTTCTTAAGTACAAATAATTTAAAGTACTACTTAATTGTTTTTTTCTGTATCTGTACTTTACTATTTATATTTTTGACTACTTTTACTTCACTACATGTCTATAGAAAATAATGTAATTTTTACTCCATTTTCTCTGACACCCAATAGTACCCTTTACATTTTAAATGCTTAGCAGGACAGAAATTGTCCTATTCACACACTTATCAACAGAACTGGTCATCTGGCGGACTCACTAAACACACATGCTTCTTTTGTAAATGATGTCTGAATATTTGAGTGTGCCTTTTGGCTATCCGTAAATGTAAAAAAAACAAGAAAATGGTGCCGTCTGGTTTACTTAATATAAGGATATATTTCTATATAATATATTTATACTTTCTTTTGATACTAAAGTATATTTAAACCAAATACTTGTACTTTTACTCAAGGTGACTTTTACTTGAGTAATTTCCTATTAAGGTATCTTTTACTCAAGTATGACAATCGGATACGTTTTCCACCACTGCTGAGGAGTGACGGACTCCATCATAGCTGGAGGGGTGCTCTCATCTATCAACATACAGAGCTTTAACTCCTCTAGCTTCACAATGAGATAGGGGTGCAAGCCAGGTAGCAGGCTGTTAGCCAGGTGAAACATGGCGGTGTTCGCTTCAGCAATCTCACTGGAATAAAGACCACTTCCATTCCTGTCATTATTGAATGAGATTGTGATATTTCACATCTCATGGAATCCAAGATGGCGGCGCAGTAGGACCTGTATATCGGTCTTTGTCTTATCCCCTGTAAATAGCTGGACTTTTTTTGTATAATTCTTAATCTCACTTTCTATGAACTAAATATACTTTCCTGAAACGTGCCTCACCCAATGTGCTACGGATCTGCTATTTTTATTCCTTATAACTGAAAACAAGACTCCCTAAATTGTATCAGCATATCGATTGCGCAACCAGGGCTGGTAAAACCTTGGATCATTGCTATTCTTGCTACATTATCCAAGATGGCGTAGCAGTCGGACGTGTGTTTTGTCTTGTCCCGTCCTGTCTGGTGTAAATATTTTTCTGTATATATTTCGTACATATTTTAATCTCACTTTCCAACTATAGGCTGAATATACTCTCCTGCAACCCGCATCACCCAAAATGTGGTACGGATCTGCTTTTTCTATACTTTAGAACCGGAACCCTCATCAGAAGCTAGCCAGCTAACTAGCTACTAGCTAGTACTCAGTTAGCCACTGCTAGCGGTCTTCAAAGCTAACTAGGACACCAGCTCGACATCAACCCAGAGCATATCAGACTGCTTTTTCTCTACCACATCTCCGGATTCCTACCGCAAGCTCTGAACCTTTACACCGGATCATCGCAACTAGCTAGCTGCAATCCGTGTGGCTACTCCTGGCTAACGTCTCTGCCCCGAGGCAAGCACCAGTTAGCCTTGAGCTAGCCTCGAGCTAAGCCCATCTCCCGACTAGCCGAAGAGGTCCAACATTACCTCTCTTGCCAGTTGGCCTGGACCCTTTACTGCCGACACGGAGCCCCGCCGATCCACCACGACTGGTCCGCCGACATAAATCGTCCGAGGTGGTTTCAACAGGCTTTTCCGTTGCGACATCGCCAAAGACCCATCTGCTGGCCAAGGCCCGCGAGCTTTCTGAAACGCTGTGTCTCCAGCTCACCTAGCATACTAGAGCACCTGTAGCATACTCCTGGGCTACAATTTACCCGGGCCCACGACCGGTCTGTCGAGGTCACCGCATGAAGAGGAATAAACAGACTCACCCCATCGCGACGTCCCCCAAAGGTTAACTCTCTAGCCCTCGCTATCTCCCTGCTTGCTAATTCGGCCTGCTAACGGCTAGCTTGTCTAGCCCGGGCCTACGAACTGTTAGCTTGATAGCACAGGCCTGCTAACCGTCTGAAACACCGCGTCCCAAACACTCTCTGAACCCATTTACTTTCTATCTCTTTGATTTTTATTTTGTTTATACCTTCCGGAAACCTGCCTCACCCACTGTGATACGGAATCGCTATTACTTTTAATTTTATGACTCACTCAAGAACCTCCAGACGCTAACCAGCTAACTAGCTACAAGCTATCTAGTCATTGTTAGTTTCTTTTTAAACCTGGATAACACTCGCCAGTCCAGCTTCCCTGCCCATCCACCGCTTCCCCCTGGACACTGATCTCTCGGCTACATAGCTGACGCACACTGGACTGTCCATTAATCACGGTACTCCTTTCTGCTTGTTTGTTTTATCTGTCGGCCCAGTTGCCTAGTCAACGCCATTTTACCTGCTGTTTGTTGTGCTAGCTGATTAGCCTCACCTACTGTTTTTAGCTAGCTTTCCCAATTCAACACCTGTGATTACTGTATGCCTCGCTGTGTCTCTCTCAAATGTCAATATGCCTTGTATACTGTTGTTCAGGTTAGTTATCATTGTTTTAGTTCACAATGGAGCCCCTAGATCCACTCTGCATACCCCTGTTACCTCCTTTGTCCCACCTCCCACACATGCGGTGACCTCACCCATTACAACCAGCATGTCCAGAGATGCAACCTCTCTCATCATCACCCAGTGCCTGGGCTTACCTCCGCTGTACCCGCACCCCACCATACCCCTGTCTGCGCATTATGCCCTGAATATATTCTACCATGCCCAGAAACCTGCTCCTCTTATCCTCTGCCCCCAACGCTCTAGGCGACCAGTTTTGATAGCCTTTAGCCGCACCCTCATACTACTCCTTCTCTGTTCCGCGGGTGATGTGGAGGTAAACCCAGGCCCTGCACACTCTGCTAAACCTGATGTCCTTGCCGTGTCTGAATCCTGGCTCAGGAAGGCCACCAAAAATTCAGAGACTTCCATACCCAACTATAACATCTTCCGTCAAGATAGAACTGCCAAAGGGGGCGGAGTCGCAGTCTACTGCAGAGATAGCCTGCAAAGTAATGTCATACTTTCCAGGTCCATATCCAAACAGTTTGAACTACTAATTTTGAAAATTACTCTCCAGAAATAAGTCTCTCACTGTTGCCGCCTGCTACAGACCACCCTCAGCTCCCAGCTGTGCCCTGGACACCATTTGTGAATTGATCGCCCCCCATCTAGCTTCAGAGTTTGTTCTGTTAGGTGACCTAAACTGGGATATGCTTAACACCCCGGCAGTCCTACAATCTAAGCTAGATGCCCTCAATCTCACTCAAATCATCAAGGAACCCACCAGGTACAACCCTAACTCTGTAAACAAGGGCACCCTCATAGACGTCATCCTGACCAACTGGCCCTCCAAATATACCTCTGCTGTCTTCAACCAGGATCTCAGCGACCACTGCCTCATTGCCTGTATCCGCCACGGAGCCGCAGTCAAACGACCACCCCTCATCACTGTCAAACGCTCCCTAAAACACTTCTGTGAGCAGGCCTTTCTAATCGACCTGGCCCGGGTATCCTGGAAGGACATTGACCTCATCCCGTCAGTTGAGGATGCCTGGTCATTCTTTAAAAGTAACTTCCTCACCATTTTAGATAAGCATGCTCCATTCAAAAAATGCAGAACCAAGAACAGATACAGCCCTTGGTTCACTCCAGACCTGACTGCCCTCGACCAGCACAAAAACATCCCGGACTGCAATAGCATCGAATAGCCCCCGTGATATGCAACTGTTCAGGGAAGTCAGGAACCAATACACGCAGTCAGTCAGGAAAGCTAAGGCCAGCTTCTTCAGGCAGAAGTTTGCATCCTGTAGCTCCAACTCCAAAAAGTTCTGGGACACTGAAGTCCATGGAGAATAAGAGCACCTCCTCCCAGCTGCCCACTGCACTGAGGCTAGGTAACACGGTCTCCACCGATAAATCCATGATTATCGAAAACTTCAATAAGCTCTTCTCAACGGCTGGCCATGCCTTCCGCCTGGCTACTCAAACCTCGGCCAACAGCTCTTCCCCCCCCGCAGCTCCTCGCCCAAGCCTCTCCAGGTTCTCCTTTACCCAAATCCAGATAGCAGATGTTCTGAAAGAGCTGCAAAACCTGGACCCGTACAAATCAGCTGGGCTTGACAATCTGGACCCTCTATTTCTGAAACTGCCGCCATTGTCGCAACCCCTATTTACCAGCCTGTTCAAACTCTCATATCGTCTGAGATCCCCAAGGATTGGAAAGCTGCCGCAGTCATCCCCCTCTTCAAAGGGGGAGACACCCTGGACCCAAACTGTTATAGACCTATATCCATCCTGCCCTGTCCATCTAAGGTCTTCGAAAGCCAAGTCAACAAACAGGTCACTGACCATCTCGAATCCCACCGTACCTTCTCCGCTGTGCAATCTGGTTTCCGAGCCGGTCACGGGTGCACCTCAGCTACACTCAAGGTACTAAACGATATCATAACCGCCATCGATAAAAGACAGTACTGTGCAGCAGTCTTCATCGACCTCGCCAAGGCTTTCGACTCTGTCAATCACCATATTCTTATCGGCAGACTCAATAGCCTCGGTTTTTCGGATGACTGCCTTGCCTGGTTCACCAATTACTTTGCAGACAGAGTTCAGTGTGTCAAATCGGAGGGCATGCTGTCCAGTCCTCTGGCAGTCTCTGTGGGGGTGCCACAGGGTTCAATTCTTTGGGCCGACTCTTTTCTCTGTATATATCAATGATGCTGCTCTTGCTGCGGGCGATTCCCTGATCCACCTCTTACGCAGACGACACCATTCTATATACTTTGGCCCGTCATTGGACACTGTGCTATCTAACCTCCAAACGAGCTTAAATGCCATACAGCACTCCTTCCGTGGCCTCCAACTGCTCTTAAACGGGAGTAAAACCAAATGCATGCTTTTCAACCGATCACTGCCTGCACCCGCATGCCCGACTAGCATCACCACCCTGGATGGTTCCGACCTTGAATATGTGGACATCTATAATTACCTAGGTGTCTGGCTAGACTGCAAACTCTCCTTCCAGACTCACATCAAACATCGAAAATCAAATCAAGAGTCGGCTTTCTATTCCGCAACAAAGCCTCCTTCACTCATGCTGCCAAGCTTACCCTAGTAAAACTGACTATCCTACCGATCCTCGACTTCGGCGATGTCATCTACAAAATGGCTTCCAACACTCTATTCAGCAAACTGGATGCAGTCTATCACAGTGCCATCCGTTTTGTCACTAAAGCACCTTATACCACCCACCACTGCGACTTGTATGCTCTAGTCGGCTGGCCCTCGCTACATATTCGTCGCCAGACCCACTGGCTCCAGGTCATCTACAAGTCCATGCTAGGTAAAGCTCCGCCTTATCTCAGTTCACTGGTCACGATGGCAACACCCATCCGCAGCACACGCTCCAGCAGGTGTATCTCACTGATCATCCCTAAAGCCAACACCTCATTTGGCCGCCTTTCGTTCCAGTACTCTGCTGCCTGTGACTGGAACGAACTGCAAAAATCGCTGAAGTTGGAGACTTTTATCTCCCTCACCAACTTCAAACATCAGCTATCCGAGCAGCTAACCGATCGCTGCAGCTGTACATAGTCTATTGGTAAATAGCCCATTCATTTTCACCTACCTCATCCCCATATTGTTTTTTATTTATTTACTTACTTTTCTGCTCTTTTGCACACCAATATCTCTACCTGTACATGACCATCTGATCATTTATCACTCCAGTGTTAATCTGCAAAATTGTATTATTCGCCTACCTCATGCCTTTTGCACACATTGTATATAGACTGCCCATTTTTTTCCTACTGTGTTATTGATTTGTTAATTGTTTACTCCATGTGTAACTCTGTGTTGTCTGTTCACACTGCTATGCTTTATTTTGGCCAGGTCGCAGTTGCAAATGAGAACTTGTTCTCAACTAGCCTACCTGGTTAAATAAAGGTGAAATAAAAAATTAAAAAATGTTAACTTCCAGAAGCTAAAACAAGAAGCTCCCGCGCTGAGGTCTGTTCAATGCTGGTCCGACCAATCTGATTCCACGCTCCAAGACTGCTTCCATCAAGTGGACTGGGATATGTTTCGTATTGCGTCAAACAATAACATTGACGTATACGCTGATTCGGTGAGCGAGTTCATTAGAACGTGTGTTGGCAGACTAAATTACTTTTTTCCCCGCTTTGAAGACAATACAGTGCCACTGACAGGCCCGCAACCAAAACATGTGGACTCTCCTTCACTGCAGCAGAGGTGAGTAAAATATTTAAACGGGTTAACCCTTGCAAGGCTGCATGCCCAGAAGGCATCCCCAGCCGCGCCCTCAGAGCATGCGCAGACCAGCTGGCTGGTGTGTTTACGGACATATTCAATCAATCCGTATCCCAGTCTGCTGTTCCCACATGCGTCAAGAGGCCCACCATTGTTCCTGTTCCCAAGAAAGCTAAGGAAACTGACCTAAACGACTCCCGTAGCACTCACTTCCATCATCATGAAGTGCTTTGAGAGACTAGTCGAGGACCATATCACCTCCACCCTACCTGACACCATAGACCCACTCCAATTTGCTTACCGCCCAAATAGGTCCACAGACGATGCAATCTCAACCACACTGCACACTGCCCTAAACCATCTGGACAAGAGGAATACGTATGTGAGAATGCTGTTCATCGACTACAGCTCGGCATTCAACACCATAGTACCCTCCAAGCTCGAGACCCTGGGTCTCGACCCCGCCCTGTGCAACTGGGTACTGGACTTCCTGACGGGCCGCCCCCAGGTGGTGAGGGTAGGTAACAAACTCCACCCCGCTGATCCTCAACACTGGGGCCCCACAAGGGTGCGTTCTGAGCCCTCTCCTGTACTCCCTGTTCACCTACGACTGTGTGGCCACGCACGCCTCCAAGTCAATTATCAAGTTTGCGGACAACACTACAGTGGTAGGCTTGATTACCAACAACGACGAGACGGCCTACAGGGAGGAGGTGAGGGCCCTCGGAGTGTGGTGTCAGGAAAATAACCTCACACTCAACGTCAACAAAACTAAGGAGATGATTGTGGACTTCAGGAAACAGCAGAGGGAACACCCCCCTATCCACGTTGATGGGACAGTAGTGGAGAGGGTAGTAAGTTAAGTTCCTCGGCGTACACATCACAGACAAACTGAATTGGTCCACCCACACAGACAGCATCGTGAAGATGGCGCAGCAGCGCCTCTTCATCCTCAGGAGACTGAAGGAATTTGGCTTGTCACCAAAAGCACACAAACTTCTACAGATGCACAATCGAGAGCATCCTGTCGGGCTGTATCACCGCCTGGTACGGCAACTGCTCCGCCCACAACCGTAAGGCTCTCTAGAGGGTAGTGATATCTGCACAACGCATCACCGGGGGCAAACAATCTGCCCGCCAGGACACCTACACCACCCGATGTCACAGGAAGGCCATAAAGATAATCAAGGACAACAACCACCCGAGCCACTGCCTGTTCACCCTGCCATCATCCACAAGGCGAGGTTAGTACAGGTGCATCAAAGCAGGGGCCGAGAGACTGAAAAACAGCTTCTATCTCAAGGCCATCAGACTGTTAAACAGCCACCACTAACATTGAGTGGCTGCTGCCAACACACTGACTCAACTCCAGCCACTTTAATAATGGGAATTGATGGGAATTTATGTAAAATATATCACTAGCCACTTTAAACAATGCTACTTCATATAATGTTTACATACCCTACATTATTCATCTCATATGTATACAGTGCCTTGCGAAAGTATTTGGCCCCCTTGAACTTTGCGACCTTTTGCCACATTTCAGGCTTCAAACATAAATATATAAAACTGTATATATTTTTGTGAAGAATCAACAACAAGTGGGACACAATCATTAAGTGGAACGACATTTATTGGATATTTCAAACTTTTTTAACAAATCAAAAACTGAAAAATTGGGCGTGCAAAATTATTCAGCCCCTTTACTTTCAGTGCAGCAAACTCTCTCCAGAAGTTCAGTGAGGATCTCTGAATGATCCAATGTTGACCTAAATGACTAATGATGATAAATACAATCCACCTGTGTGTAATCAAGTCTCCGTATAAATGCACCTACACTGTGATAGTCTCAGAGGTCCATTAAAAATGCAGAGAGCATCATGAAGAACAAGGAACACAACAGGCAGGTCCGCGATACTGTTGTGAAGAAGTTTAAAGCCGGATTTGGATACAAAAAAAATTCCCAAGCTTTAAACATCCCAAGGAGCACTGTGCAAGCGATAATATTGAAATGGAAGGAGTATCAGACCACTGCAAATCTACCAAGACCTGGCCGTCCCTCTAAACTTTCAGCTCATACAAGGAGAAGACTGATCAGAGATGCAGCCAAGAGGCATGGGCACTCTGGATGAACTGCAGAGATCTACAGCTGAGGTGGGAGACTGTCCATAGGACAACAATCAGTCGTATATTGCACAAATCTGGCCTTTATGGAAGAGTGGCAAGAAGAAAGCCATTTCTTAAAGATATCAATAAAAAGTGTCGTTTAAAGTTTGCCACAAGCCACCTGGGAGACACACCAAACATGCGGAAGAAGGTGCTCTGGTCAGATGAAACCAAAATTGAACTTTTTGGCAACAATGCAAAACATTATGTTTGGCGTAAAAGCAACACAGCTCATCACCCTGAACTTCTTTCTTTCACTGCTTTAGCACACTCCACCAACCCTGATGTCTTAGCCATGTCTGAATGCTGGCTGAAGGCCACCAAAAACTCTGAAAATTCCACCCCCAACTATAACATTTTCCCGCCAAGACCCCCCCTCAGCCCACAGCTGCGCCCTGGACACCATGTGAATTAATTGCCCCCCATTTATCTTCAGAGTTTGTCCTGTTCGGTGACCTAAACTGGGATATGCTTAACATCCCGGACTGTCCTACAATCTAAGCTAGATGCCCTCAATCTCACACAAATTATCATTGAACCTACCAGGTACAACCCCAAATCCGTAAGCTCGGGAACCTTCATAGATATTATCCTGACTAACATGTCCTCTAAATACACCTCTGCTGTCTCTAACCAGGATCTCACGATCACTGCCTCATTTCCTGCGTCCGTAATGGGTCCGCGGTCAAACGACCACCCCTCACAGTCAAACGCTCCCTAAAATACTTCAGCAAGCAGGCCTTTCTAATTGACCTGGCCCGGGTTTCCTGGAAAGGATGCCTGGTTATTCTTTTAAAGTGCTTTCGTCACCATCTTAAATAATCATGCCCCATTCAAAAAATGTAGAACCAAAAACAGATATAGCCTTTGGTTCACTCCAAACCTGACTGCCATTGACCAGCACAAAAACATCCTGAGGTGTACTGACTTAGCATCGAATAGCCCCCGCAATATGCAACTTCTCAGGAACCAATATACACAGGCAGTTAGGAAAGCAATGGCTAGGTTTTTCAAACAGAAATTTGCATCCTGTAGCACAAACTCCAAAAAGTTCTGGGACAAAGTAAAGTCCATGGGGAATAAGAGCACCTCTTCCCAGCTGCCCACTACCTTGAGGCTAGGAAACACTGTCACCACCGATAAATCTACGATAATCGAGAACTTCAATAAGCATTTTTCTATGGCTGGCCATGCTTTCCACCTGGCTACCCCTACCCCGGTCACCCCCCCACAGCAACTTGCCTAAGCCTCCCCAATTTCTTCTTCACCCAAATCCAGATAGCTGATGTCCTGAAAAAGCTGCAAAATCTGGATTCCTACAAATCAGCTGGGCTAGACAATATGGACCCTCTTTTCCTAAAATTTTCCACCACCATTGTTGAAACCCCTACTAGACTGTTCAGCCTTTCTTTCATATCGTCTGAGATTCCTAATGATTGGAAAGCGGCCGCGGTCATCCCCCTCTTTAAAAGGGGGAGACACTCTGGACACAAACTATATCCATCCTGCCCTGCCTGTCTAAAGTCTTCGAAAGCCAAGTGAACAAACGCATCACCGACCATTTCGAATCAAACCGTACCTTCTCAGCTATGCAATCTGGTTTCCGAGCTGGTCATGGGTGCACCTTAGCCACACAAAACGTCCTAAATGATATCATAACCCTCATCGATAAGAGTACTGTGCAGCCATCTTCATCGACCTGGCCAAGGCTTTCGACTCTGTCAATCACCGTATTCTTATAGGCAGACTCAACAGCCTTGGTTTCTCTAATGACTGACTCGCCTGGTTCACTAACTAGTTCTCTGATAGAGTTCAGTGTGCCAAATCGGAGGGCCTGTTGTCCGGACCTCTGGCAGTCTATGGGGGTGCCACAGGGTTTAAATCCCGGGTCGACTCTTCTCTGTATATATCAATGATGTCGTTCTTGCTGAGGGGGATTCTTTGATCCACCTCTACGCAGATGACACCATTCTGTATACATCTGGCCCTTCTTTGGACACTTAAACCTCCAAATGAGCTTCAACACCATACAACACTCCTTCCGTGGCCTCCAACTGCTCTTAAATGCTAGTAAAATGAAATGCATGCTCTTCAATCGATCACTGCCCGCACTCGCCCGCCTTAGCATCACTACTCTGGACGCTTTTAACTTAGATGTGGACAGCTATAAATACCTAGGTGTCTGGCTAGACTGTAAACTCTCCTTCCAGACTCACATTAAGCATCTCCAATCCAAAATGAAATCTAGAATCAGCTTCCTATTTCGCAACAAAGCCTCCTTCACTCATGCTGTCAAACAAACCCTCGTAAAACTGACTATCCTACCCATCCTTGACTTCGGGGATGTTATTTACAAAATAGCCTCCAACACTCTACTCAGCAAACTGGATGGAGTCTATCACAGTGCCATCACCATAGTCCCATATACTACCCATCACTGCGACCTGTACACTCTCGTTGGCTGGTCCTTGCTACATATTTGTTGCCAAACCCGCTGACTCCACGTCATCTTTGCTAGGTAAAACTCTGCCTTATCTTAGCTCACTGGTCACCATAGCAACACCAACCCGTAGTACGCACTCCAGCAGGTATATTTCACTGGTCATCCCCAAAGCCAACACCTCCTTTGGCAGCTTTTCCTTCCAGTTCTCTACTGCCAATAACTGAAACGAATTGCGAAAAAAAAGAAAAAAAAAAAATCACTGAAGTTGGAGACTTAAAATCTCCCTCACTAACTTTAAGTATCAGCTGTCAGAGAAGCTTATACCGTTCGCTGCAGCTGTACACAGCCCATCCAACCAACTACCTACCTCATCCCCATATGTTTTTGTTTTTCTGCTCTTTTGCACATCAGTATTTCTACTTGCACATCATCATCTATCACTCCAGTGTATATTGATAAATTGTAATTACTTCGACTATTGCCCTATTTAATGCCTTACTTCATTTGCACACACTGTATACAGATTTTTCTATTGTGTTATTGACTGTACGTTTGTTTATCCCATGTGTAACTCTGTTTTGCTTTATCTTGACCAGGTCGCAGTTGTAAATGAGAACTTGTTCTCAACTGGCCTACCTGATTAAATAAAAGTGAAATAAAATAAATAAAACGACTTCCAAGGCAGTCATACTCAATGAACTAATCACTGATCACAATCTTGATGTGATTGGCCTGACTGAAACATGGCTCAAGCCTGATTAACTTACTGTGAATGAAAATGAGGCTTCTCCTGGTTACGCTAGTGACCATATCTCACGCGCATCCCGCAAAGGCGGAGGTGTTGCTAACATTTACAAGAGCAAACGGCTGCGTTTTAGTCTTTTGAGGTTCTAGTCATGAATTCTATGCAGTCTACTCAATCACTTTTTATAGCTACTGTTTACAGGCCTCCTGGGCCGTATACAGCGTTCCTCACCGAGTTCCCGGAATTCCTATCGAACCTTGTCATGGCAGATCATATTTGCATTTTTGGGGATTTCAATATTCACATTGTTGTGGAAATTTCCTTAATTACCAAATGATGAGAGCAAATCACACATCAGTCAGAGTTATGCTTAATCTTCACCTTTAATAATAATTAAGCTTTTGCAATAGCATTTTGACATTCAACATTTCAGTATCTCTAATGAAAATTTGAGTGGTCAACATAATGTCAACTGAGATATTTTATAGCAAAGATCCACCCCCCTAGTCGACATGACAAACCACAGGTCTTAGGAACTTACACAAAGAAAGACTACTTCATTTACATTTACATTTAAGTCATTTAGCAGACGCTCTTATCCAGAGCGACTTACAAATTGGTGCATTCACCTTATGACATCCAGTGGAACAGTCACTTTACAATAGTGCATCTACTTCAGAGAGGAGTATCCCATAGCCAGACAGCATTGGCTATAAATTATCATTCAGTTTGGTCTCCTAAACGAAGCTCTGGTCTCGTTCTTGGTACAAAATGGTACCAAGACATTACCTAACCCAATGGTATATATCAATTGTCATTTCAGACACTCCCATCCCAAATACAACCCATTCTGGACAAGCTCACAGAGAGGAGAGTGAGCCTCTAGGTCAAGATAAGGGCAACCAGGGAGGGAACATAGAATGGTTCCAGACACTGCCATCCTCCTCTCCCCGATGGGAAAAGTAGGGAGTGACTGGCACACAGACATTGTGGAGCCAAGAGATAATTGGTTCCCCCTCAATCATCCCTTCACATGGTTTAAAATATACATTTACACATGACAAGCTTGACCTCTCCCCTCTCTGTGGCCAAAGTAACTGAACCCTGACAGAGAACAGATTGCAAACGGCCACCACTATAGGACAACAATATACATTCTAAATGACATGCATCTCACAAGCATATTATGAAAATAAAACATCTTATCTATGTTGCCCAACTAATTCTGATTCAACCCTAACAACATGGAAAAGTCCACGGAACCACTCAAAGGATTGGAGTCAGACATTTGTCCAACATCTCTCCGGACCTACTCATTACCACAGTCTTACGTAGAATAAGTATTGTGGACCTAAATGCTTTTCCTCATAATCCTGGACTATTGGACCACCACTTTATTACGTTTGCAATCACAACAAATAATCTGCTCAGACTCCAACCAAGGATCAAAAGCCATGCTATAAATTCTCGGACAACCCAAAGATTCCTCGATACCCTTCCAGATTACCTCCACCTACCCAAGGACGCCTGAGTACAACAATTTGTTAACCACATAACTGAGGATCTAAATTGAACCTTGAATACCCTAGATGCAGTCGCACCCCTAAAAACCAAAAGCATTTGTCACAAGAAATTAGCTCCCTGGTATACAGAAAATACCCAAGCAAGCTTCCAGAAAATTGGAACGGAAATGGCGCTCCACCCAACTGGAAGTCTTCGAGTAACTTGGCAAGACAGTACCGTGCAATATTGAAGAGCCCTCATTGATGCTCGAGCATCCTATTTTTACAACCTAATTGAGGGGATTAAGAAACTACAAATCATGATCATTAGAAAGCAAATTACATACTCCTCTTTGAATTTACGTATTTCACAAAATCAGTTGTCCTGAATCACAGAACCAGGCCAGGACCTAGGAACCACAGAACCAGGCCAGGACCTAGGATCAATGGAGACACTCAAGTTTTTAAATCTTGTATCTCTTGACACATTCATGAAAATAGTTATGGCCTCTAGACCTTCAATCTGCATACTGGACCCTATTTCAACTAAACTACTGAAAGAGCTACTTCCTGTGCTTGGCCCTCTTATGTTGAACATAATAAATAAAGTGGCAGTAATAAAGTCCTCTTGAAAAAGCCAAACCTTGGCCTGGATAACATTAAAAAAACTTCGGCCTATATCGAAACTCCTATTCCTCTCAAAACTTTTAGAAAAAGCTGTTGAGCAGCCTTCCTGGAGACAAATAGCATATATGAAAAACTTAAGTCTGGTTTTAAACCCCATCGTAGCACTGAGGATGCACTCGTGAAGGTGGTAAATTACCTTTTAAATGGCATCAGACCAAGGCTCTGCATCGGTCTTCATGCTCCTAGACCTTAGTGCTGCTTTTGACACCATTGATCACCACATTCTTTTGGAGAAATTGGGAACCCTAATTGGTCTATTCAGAAAAGTTGTTGCCTGGTATAGACCATCTCTGGATAGTTTCAGTGTTCAAGGTTCTTGGTGATATCATTCGGAAAGTCAATGTCAAATTTCACTGCTATGCGAACGACACACAGCTGTACATTTTGATGAAACATGGTGAAGCCTGCGTTTCAGACATAAGGAAGTGGATGGATGAAAACGTTTTACTTTTGAACTCAGACTAAACAGAGACTCTAGGTTCTAGGTTTCAAGAAACAAAGAGATCTGCTGTTGGATGTGACAATTAATGTTGATGGTTGTACAGTCGTCACAAATAAAATTGTGAAGGACCTCTGCGTTACTCTGGACCCTGATCTCTTTTTTGATAAACATATCAAGAAAAGGACAGCTTTTTTTCCAATCTTCGTAACAGACTACTGCAATGCTCTACTCTCCGGCTACCCAGATAAAGCACTAAATAAACTTCAGTTAGTGCTAAACATGGCTGCTAGAACCCCAGAAATGTATCATATTACTCCAGTGCTAGCCTCCCTTTACTGGCATCCTGTTAAGGCTAGGGCTGATTAAGGTTTTACTTCTAACCTGCAAAGTATTACATGGGCTTTCTCCTACCCATCTCTCCGATTTGGTCCTGCCATACATACCTACACGTACGCTACGGTCACAAGACGCAGGCCTCCTAATTGTCCCTAGAATTTCTAAGTGAACAGCTGGAGCTGGAGGCTTTCTCCTATAGCGCTCCATTTTTATGGTCTGCCTATCCATGCGAGACGCAGACTCTGTCTCAATATTTAAGTCTTTATTGAAGAACCATCTCTTCAGTAGGTCCTATGATTGAGTGTAGTCTGGCCCAGGAGTGTGAAGGTGAATGGAAAGGTACCGGAACAATGAACCACCCTTGCTGTCTGTCTGGCCGGTTCCTCTCTCCCTACTGGGATTCTCTGCCTCTGACCCTATTATGGGGGCTGAGTCACTGGCCTCATAGTGCTCTTCCATGCAGTCCTAGGAATTGTGTGCCACTTGAGTGGTTTGAGTCACTGACGTGATCTTCCTGTCCGGTTTTGCGCCCCCCTCAGGCTCATACGGTGGAGGAGATCTTCATGGGCTATACTCGGGCCTCAGGGTAGTAAGTTGGTTGACTGTTAACATCCCTCTACTGGTGTGGGGGCTGTGCTTTGGCAAAATGGCTGGGCTAATATCCTGCCTGTTTGGCCCTGTCCAAGGGTATTGTCTGACGGGGCCACAGTGTTCGGCCCTCCTTTTTCTGTAGTCCACAATCAGCTCCTTTGTCCTGATCATGTTGAGGGAGAGGTTAATGTCCTGGCACCACACTGACAGGTCTCTGACCTTCTCCCTTATAGGCCATCTCATATTTGTCGGTAATCAGACCTACCACCGTTGTGTTGTCAGCAAACTTGATGGTGTTGGAGTTGTGCTTGGCCACACAGTCATGGGTGAACAGGGAGTACAGTTGGGGACTAAGCACACACCCCTTAAGCTCCTCTGTTGTGGGTCAGCGTGTTATTGCCTACCCTTACCACCTGGAGGCGGCCCATTAGGAAGTCCTGGATCCAGTTACAGAGGGAGGTGTTTAGTCCCAGGATCCTTAGCTTAGTGATGAGCTTTGAGGGCACTATGATGTTGAACGCTGAGCTGTAGTCAATGAACAGCATTCTCACTTAGGTGTTCCTTTTATCCAGGTGGGAAAGGGCCGTGTGGAGTGCAGTAGAGATTGCGTCATGTGGATCTGTTAGGGCGGTATATGAATTGGAGTGGGTCTAGGGTTTCTGGGATGATGGTGTTGATATGAGCCATGACCAGCCTTTCACTTCATGGCTACAGATGTGAGTGCTACGAATCGATCATCATTTAGGCAGGTAACCTTCGCGTTATTTGGCACAGGGACTATGGTGGTCTGCTTGAAACATGCAGGTATTACAGACTGTCAGGGACAGGTTGAAAATGAAGACACTTGGCAGTTGGTCAGCGCATGCTTCCTGGTAATCCACCTGGCCCTGCGGCCTTGTGAAAGTTGACCTGTTGAAAGGTCTTAAAAGTATGTTGCATACTTTTAAGACCTTTCAACAGGTCAACTTTCACAAGGCCGCAGGGCCTGTAACAGGAAAAATGTGGCAAAAACAAATGTAGACATTAGGGTTGCACATTTGGGGAATATTCAGAGGTGGAAACTTTCTGTGGGAATTAACTGAAAAATATGCAAATTAATATTAGTAACATTTAAATGTAGATGTTTTTTCCATTGGTTATATTTACCATATCATATGGAGACAAACCTTTTACCTCATCATAAATAGACATAATTGCAAATGATTAAAATCCTTCCAATAGAAAAAAGAATAATACTAGTTAAGAATTGAACTTTAATTAAATGAGTTGACTCTTCACATGGGATGATTTCACTGAACAACAAAAGAAAGGGAATATTGAATGATCCCCAATGATCCAACGCATCTCCCAAAAATGTTTTAAACATACACCTGTAAAATGATAGTCTAGAAACTAAAGCTTTGGTCGTCTTCCTCTCAGGCTTCCTTGTCTTTTCCCTGGACTTCCTCAATCCCCACCTCTTGAACATCAGACTCTTGAGGCCTCATCTTCACTGTCACTTTCCAAACTTGTTGAGGATGACTCGTTGTCAGGCTCAAAAAGCCTCAAATTTGCCCAGATGGCCACCAATTTTTCAACCCTTGTATTGGTCAGGCTGTTGCGTGCGTTGGTGTGTGTTCCCAAACAAGGACCAGTTGCGCTTTGAGGCGGCTGATGTTGGTGGGATTTGGAGGATGGAGGCAAAAGGGGAAAGAGCCTCAGATCCACAAAGTCCCTTCCACCAGGTGGCTGATGAGATATGTTGGCACGACTGCCATATTGCATCTCCATCCCAAAGCCCTTGCTTGGAAGTGTACTTCGCCAGACTGCCAAAAACCTTGCCCTCATCCAGGCCAAGGTGGAGAGACATGGTAGTGATGACACCATAGGCCTTGATCTCTGCACAAGACAGGATGCTCTTGCCAGCATACTTGGTGTCCAACACGTAAGCTGCGGCGTGTGTGGCCTTCATGGAAGAAGTCTTCATGCTTTTTGATGTATTTCAGAACTGCAGTTTCCTCTGCTTTGGAGCAACAGTGAAGTATGGATTTCTTCTCTTACATCTGCAAACAGAGTGTACATCAGACAGGATGGCATTGTCTCCCTCAATCCGTGCAATGGCTACTGCTATAGGTTTCAGGAGTTTCAGGCTGCTTACCACTAGAGATTAAACATTTCATATCACGATTATAGTGACCAAAATTATCACGGTTATCAGTATTACCGTGGTATTTGAAAGATTAGTGGAATCTGTATGGGTAGCTGGACAGGTAGGATGACTGACAGTGAAGGTGAACAGGTGGTCACGTGTCAGGTGACAGAGGAATGGATGAGACTGAGGCAGGAATTCCTTTAACCATAATATGGTATATTTACTGAGTAGTCTGTGCTGCATCACAAAGGAAACAAATAACATGTATCCAATCAAATTCATAATCAAAGATCAAATCATATCATTCATTATTAACATAATTCAACAGTCCAGTTCATTAAGAAGTCAATAGTAATCATCCGGGAGTCATTTAGGCTCATAACTATTTATCATAAATCATGAAAGAATACAAACAGTGAATGGTTATACAATCTATAATCCCCATTATCAAAGTCAATCAGTTAACAAACAATGACATTTCTCATTTCACTCTTTCAATTGTCTTCATGTGTACATATAATTAATTTCAATTCACATGAACCATATCGATTGCATAATGGCCTATGAGGATCCGTAGGGCCGTGATCATTGACAATTCACATTACACAATATGTTTGAAGCTTGCGCTCTAAGCCGCGCTCCGCGGTAATAACTATTAACAGTAACTGAATGGCCCACTCTCCCGATCGCCATAGATAATTCAGATGAAAGGTAAGAGTCGGTGGACTTACGTGGATTCATGGACGCACAGCACTTCTGGATCAGATGGAGTTAAGGAAGAGAAAGCAGCGAGATCAGGCGATGGCAATTTCCTCCTTTTATGGAGTTGAGATCTGTCTGACATTTCCACCTGACCTAATTAAAGCGCCTCTGGCCCAGCTGAGTAAATGGCAATGAATTAAAGGATTATTCCACAAACTCCATGGGCTTTTTCTACAGTATTGTTAAAATGTGCTGGACATTTTCAAAAAGTATTGATACACACACTGAAATTATTTCACCAAGTTTTATATTGCAAATCAACAAATAAATTGAGCAGCGCTATGCACTTTTGTGCATAAACATTAAAATAATAACATTAAAGATGGCACCATGTGGCCATGAGAGGTAAAAGTTTCCCTAGTGCAGGTTTTAATGAACACAACCTTAAGTAAGCAAATCAAATGTGCATATAAAAGCAACACAAGTAAAGCAATGTGCATGTGAGAACAATACAACCATATGTAAACACATCCAATGTGCAGGTGTTGACATTAAAATAACACAAAATATGTCAACTAATCAAATGAACAGCACTGATTGTATGTCTGTTCTCTCCTTCATAAATAAATAAGGTGTTACTGGCCTAACATCCTGTACGTATGCATCTTTGTTCACTTGAGATTGAAATGTAAAAATGTCAGTATATTTACTTTGTCCGGTTTAAGTAGTGATCTGCAAATGGAGACAATGTGCCCTCTGGCACTCTCTCTGATGGCACGCTGGTTGCTGGGATGCACAAAAGCTTCCTGGCAACCCTGGCAAGGTGAGGAAACTGATGTATTGCCCCTCCACCACACCAGTCTATCCTCATTCTGCTGGAATGGGTGGCAGAGACAGGTAGTCCTTGATCTTTTCTTCACTCTCTCTGACCCTCTTCAACCCTCTGCTGCCTTGAGGTAATTCTTCTCAGCAACCCAGCCAGGCCTTTCCCCTCTGATGCTGCTGTGGTTCTTCCCTGACTTGTGAAGCTGCCAGCTTCAATGCCTCCTGGACACAGCTGCCAGCTTCAATGCCTCCTGGACACAGCTGCCAGCTTCAAGGCCTCCTGGACACAGCTGCCAGCTTCAAGGCCTCCTGGACACAGCTGCCAGCTTCAAGGCCTCCTGGACACAGCTGCCAGCTTCAAGGCCTCCTGGACACAGCTGCCAGCTTCAAGGCCTCCTGGACACAGCTGCCAGCTTCAAGGCCTCCTGGACACAGCTGCCAGCTTCAAGGCCTCCTGGACACAGCTGTCAGCTTCAAGGCCTCCTGGACACAGCTGCCAGCTTCAAGGCCTCCTGGACACAGCTGCCAGCTTCAAGGCCTCCTGGACACAGCTGTCAGCTTCAAGGCCTCCTGGACACAGCTGTCAGTGTTAACTTTTGTAGCCTCAGGCTCATCTAAAAAGCTCCTTTTGAAGCGGGGGTCAATGAAACAAGGCATGTGGATGACTCTCTTTGCCTTCTCTGTGTATCTGTTGTTAATGTCTTCTCTCATTACCCTTTTAATCTCCTCGGTCAGGGATGGCTCCGTATCCTTTTCCACCAGAACATCATGGGTGATGTGGTCCAGGACAGGCTTGACAGTGTCACTCGTGTTTTTGAGGAAAGTGCATCTGTAAACTTGCTCAGAGGTTCAAGGATCTGGCACAGTTGCTCCATGACACTTATGCCAGCATCCTTGGGCATCAGATGCCATGTTCCTCTTTCTCCAGCCAGTGTCACACAGACTGGCTGCTGTTGGCTGAGGAAACTATCAAGCATCTTGTGTGTAGATCCCCATCGGGTCACCACATCATGGATCAGAGCCTTCTGTGGCATGTTGAGGGCAGCTTGCTTTTCTCTCTTTGTTGATCCCCCACTCTTCCAGCATATTCTCAAAAAACTCTAATGTGAGCCGAGTGATCTTCTGGGAAGAACTGTGTTTCCAGGCAGTTTGATTCCAGTTGACAGTCTGGGTTGAGGTAATGGATAGTGAAGCTTATGTAGGGTTGACCAATACTTTTTCCAACATCAGTTTTAACCTGGCTGTACAGGTTTGGGATTTCAGTCTTGGAAAATAAAGTTTGTGAAGGCACGGCAACCTCCATCAGCCTCAGAAAGCCAGGCCTCCTAACAATTTGAAATTGCATCATGTCCACTGCAATGTAATATGAAAGGGCTGCAGTGATGCGAGTGCATAAGCAGCCTGCCTTTTTAAATGCTTGCTGGAGTGTCTGTGTCACAAATGTAGATGAGGGACCAGTAGCATCACTGGGTTTGCCTGCTGCTCGCCCACTCTATAAACAAGGGAATAGCAAATGTATTATTATTATTATTGGTGTTGTTACATTATAATAACTATTATTATTAACACACACACTCTTCTATAGTGTTTCTCCTGTTGGAACACTTTTACAACCAAGTCGAAGACTGACAGATTTTAAATGAACAAAATATGTTGGTTGGGTGACTAAACTACATAACGTGTTATCGTGTGCAATGGGTGAATAGTCAGACACACGACGCATACAGCAGCAGAACAACGTGTAGTGTTTATACAAGAGCAGTTAACACTGACATCTTCATTTAACATTATTGACAAGCTATTATCAAGTTAGACAAACCATGACATTTTTCCCCATTCCGAAGTCCCCACATCATGCATTGAGCTAAAAGTTAACTTACCTTGCATACGGTATAAAGTAGTAGGTGGTCACGAAGATGACTCAAGAGATTTGAAGTGTTGCCCCTTCGCAGCGTTTATTTCATTTGCATGTTCTGCAGACAATTGAAGATGGTCACCCTAAGTTTCCCTCAGCACTCTTGTAAAACCCAAAATATGACCACACTTCAGATTTAGTCCCCTTAGAAGGCTGAAAAATCTCCGGAGCTCTGTCACCATGTTTTCAAACAAAACAAAACCCACGTTGCATGCTGCGCCTGCATCAGACTGTTGCTAACTTTGGTTGATGCTGGACAGTATTTACCGCGAGTATTTACCGCGGTAATCAGACACGGTTTTAATGATAATTCAAATTTGAAATGGTAATACTAACCGTCGGGAATTTTACTGTGGTTTATCGTGAAACCGGTACCCGTTTCATCCCTACATACCACTCTCTCCAAAAATACATCATCCAGGAGGACCCTCTTGATTGGGCTGTCCATATCGGAAGACTGTGATATGGCTATTACTTACTCGACTAGTAAATTGTCAAGTATTTATGTAGTCTTTTTTTGTTAAACTCCAGGAAGACTAGTTGTCGCCATTGGCGTCGGCTAATGGGGATCCTATTAAAAATGATAATGCAATGATGACAACACCACCCCAACGGTGTTGCTGGGCAGCTTCAATGTGGTGCTCTTATTCTTCTCACTTTGCTTGGGGCGGTAGATTGCTGCTATAACTTGATGACCCTTCACATACCTAACCATTTCCTTGGCTTGGAGTGTATCCATTGTTTTCAGTGCCATGATGTCCTTGAGGAGCAGATTCAATATATAAGCAGCACAGCCAATGGGTGTGATGTGAGGGTAGGACTCCTCCACTTTAGACCAAGCAGCCTTCATGTTTGCAGCATTGTTTGTCACCAGTGCAAATACATTCAATGGTCCAAGGTCATTGGTGACTGCCTTCAGCTCATCTGCAATGTAAAGACCGGGGTGTCTGTTGTCCCTTGTGTCTGTGATCTTGTAGAATACTGGTTGAGGGGTGGAGATCATGTCGTTAATTATTCCTTGCCCACAAACATTTGACCACACTTCAGAGATGATTGCAAAACAGCCTGCTTTCTCTATGATTTGCTTGACCTTCTCTTGAACTCTGTTGAACTCTGCATCCAGCAAATGAGTAGATAAAGCATGTCTGGTTGGAGGGGTGTATGCTGGGTGAAGAACATTCAGAAATCTCTTCCAATACACATTGCCTGTGAGCATCAGAGGTGAACCAGTTGCACACACAGCTCGAGCAAGACATTCACCAGCATTTCTCTGACTACGTTCCTCCAAAAAAAACTTCTGATTCCCGGAGGCCCATGAGTTGTTGCTATTGATAAGGCGTCTGATTCATCATTTTCACCTGAAATAGAAGTAGAGGGACTTTTGTCAGAGGTTGCTTGTTGTGAGCGCTGAGGGAACTTTATGCACTCGGCCAGATGATTCTGCATCTTTTTTGCAGTCTTCACATGATTTGGCACAGTATTTGCAAATGTCAACAGCTTTTCCCTCTACATTAGCTGCAGTGAAATGTCTCCACACATCAGGTAGTGCCCATGGCATTTTCCTGTAAAAATTAGAAACAAAATAGTAAAAAACAAATACAAATCCACGTACAGATAAATAGTTAAGCAGTTAGATTAAACAACTCCTTTGTAAGATAAATGTTTTAAAATGAATCATGTATGGAAACAGGTGAATTACCACTCAGTTAGCAGGCTCAAGGAAGCTAAAACTCACATGGTAGCAAAAACTAACTAGCAGAAATTGTTAACAAGTTAGAAATGATTTAAACACACTTTGCTGTAGGCTACTATTTACTAGTTAACAAAAAATCATGTATGTAAATTTAAATATATTCACTCCACCCAGTATTGAAATCAAAACTTACCAGAAAGCTTTTGGCTCAGACAGTGTAGTTGTGTGTAGTTGTGTGGACTCAATATCATCTCATTAGTGTGCAAGATCTTGAGAATCAGCTGTACATGTGATGGAAGAATGCACTGTGCATGCAGAGGGTTGCAATTCCATTGAATTGGGGATAGTTTAACCAAAATATGCCAGAAGACCTAGAATTGCCTTTGTGTATCCCACAAAAAAATTCACTGTAATAACTTTGTTGAATTTATGTAAAATTCCCAGGCTCAACTTCTCATGGAAAAGTTCCAGAAAAATTTCGGAAATTTACCGGGAAGTTATGACCCTTTGCAACTATAAAAGGGACTCATTTCCAAAATCCCAAACTCTCCCTTATAACTTAAGCCATATTCAAATAGTATAAGTGGGATTTGGAATCTGTGTACATTATAAGTTGTCATTAGGGTGCAGTGTGTGTATGCTATCAATAAGTGGCAGTTTGCTTCAAGCAGAAGTCACTAATGTAGGATATTGTTACCTGTATTCGTTGCTGTGTGGCGGAGGGCTCAGTGGAGATGATCTGGAAAGGCTGTGGAGAGACACTCATCACTGACAAGTCAGCAGGAGAGGTCTGTACCTGAAAAACATGGTACAAATACATTAACAGTCAAATCATACAAATTATGTGCAACAAAGCACACACACACACACACAATACATCCGTGAGCAGGGAAGCCAAAAGCTAGACAGAGGAGGAGGGTCTTCACTGTGCCCTCAGTGACCCCTCTCCTGAAAGTTAAGAATGGACTCCATCTACAGGACAACCAAGGAGACAGAATCGCCCGGCCACACAGAGAGCAGCAGTGTATCACCTTTGTTTCACAAAGTGAATCATCATTGAACGGGATTCGTGGGATGGGTCAGGGACTGGGTGTTCTTTCACATACACAGCATAGATACAGTCACAAACAGAAAACCTACATGTACAAATAACCTTGACTAACCTGTACCCCACACATAGACTTTATGCACTTGGCCAGATGATTCTGCATCTTTGTTGCAGTCTTCACATGATTTGGCACAGTATTTGCAAATGTACACAGCTTTTCCCCCTACATTAGCTGCAGTGAAATGTCTCCACACATCTTGTAAGTATTTCACGGTAAGTTCTACACCGGTTTTATTCGGCGCATGTACAACAAATACAATTGGATTAGAATTTACCTACGTATAGTACACAAACACATCCTCTCCCCTAATAAGAAAACCATACACACACACCACTCACCTCTGCCACCTGTTCATGGACCACTATCTGCTGAGCAAGCACCTCCATGTTGGTTGTCATGGTGATGTAAGTTCTACTAGCTGAGCCTGTCTGGAGCGAAGCCAAAGATGTCTGTCAACTGCAGAAGCAGGGATGTGCAACCTCTCTTATATCAGTAGGCAGGGTCATGTTCAATAAGAACAAACCCAAGGAAATGTTTTGAAAGAGTAAAAAGACATGAACATTGTCACTGACCAAGGTAGTACTACCTAAATTGCTTCGTACATAATTTGCGTCGTAACAAGAGTATGCATCTACAGCCACAAAATATAACAACTAAGGTGAACAACTCCTGTGCAAAAAACAGAGGACATGTACTGTGTCTGGGGACAATCCTTCCGGGGGAAGGCATCTTGTTTAGTGATTCAACCAGTGGCGACTGGCGGGAGGAGCTATAGGAGGACGGGCTCAATGTAATGGCTGGAATGGAATAAATTGAACAGTATCAAATATATTGAAACCATGTTTGACTCGGTTTCATTTATTTCCATTTCAGCAATTACAATGAGCCCGTCCTCCTATATCTCTTCCCACCAGCCTACACTGGATTTGACTTAAGGATTGGAGGACATAAGGCTGTAAGTGTACACCTCAAAAAGGCTGAAATTACACCTTAGTCTAGGGATGCACGATATATCAGTGACCATATCGGAATCGGATGATATCAGCTGAAAATGCCAACATCGGCCAGATGTCTAGTTTAACACCGATGTGCAAAGCCGATGTCAAAGCTGATGTGCATACCTATATAACGTAGGTAGATGACGCCATGAAAAATACAGCGCTACACAGAACAAAAGCAGAAAAATACTAAGTGCACACTTCCAACAACTAAACAAGTTGAAGTTAAGCAGTCATTTGAAAGAGTAAGAACATTTCAGCGAGACAACTCAAAGGCGAAATCCATTAAGGAGATTGCCAAGATTTCCCTTGACAATCAACCGGTCTCTGTCGTGGATGATGTTGGCTTTCGCTGACTGGTCGAGCACCGGTACGCACTACCAAGTAGGCGCTATTTTTCAGATGCTGCCCTACCGGAGTTACACAGTATTGTTGAAACACGTCCATGAGTCACTGCTATTAGACTCAAGAATGACATTTGGACCAACGATGTCAGCCCCATGAGCATGCTGAGTCTGACAGCACAGTGGGTCAACCAGTATTTCTCACTGAGGAAAGCCGTATTGCATGCTCAAGAATGTGCTGGTTCTCATACCGCTGCTGCCATTTCAATGGCATTTGAGAACATGTTTGAAACTTGGAAACATGAACACTACTTTGCACCATTCGAACAACTGACTGGAGAAGTAAGCTCATCAACTGTGTGATACCTTCAGACATGATACCTTCTGTCATGGCATTGAAATGCCTGCTCAACTAAACTGCCGACACAGACCATGGGGTTAAAACTTACAAAATTACTTAAGGCTGTGAACAAGCGAGTCGGTGGCATTCTCTGAGTCTCTTTACTGTGTCGCCACCATGCTCGATGCTATGTACAAGGACCGCTACTTCGATGCAGACAAGAAACAGGGTTAACGTGAAATGTTACATACACAGCTGGACAAGATGGAAATGGACACAGTGACAGTTTCCACCGAGGAAGAGAGGCCACAGACAGACAGAGCTGAAACTTCACTGCTTGACATGTATGATGAATTCCTGGTTGAGAATGAAACGACTGAACAACGAATCAGCACAGCAAGTAAGTGAATATGTTTTAATGGTAATGGGGACATACATAAATGTTATTTAACTAGGCATGGCGGTTAAGAACAAATTCTTATTTACAATGACGGCCAAACCCGGACAACGCTGGACCAGTTGTGCGCCGCCCTATGTGACTCCCAATTATGGCCGGATATGATACAGCCTGGATTCGAACCAGTGACTAGAGTGACGCCTCTTGCACGGAGATGCAGTGCCTTAGACCGCTGTGTCCATGTGTGTTTGTGTGTGCGTCGGTGTGTTAACTATTTAACTGTACTAGAACGCTTAAAATACCACAAAAATGGTAATATCGATATTGTTTCTTTATTTGGCAATGAAAATATCGGTATTGGTAACGGCCAAAAATGTCATATCGGTGCATCCCTACCTCAGACACTACACCTCACTTTCCAGTTATGGATTTTACCAATGATTTTGTGTGTGTTTCAGAGAGCGAGAGAGTCTAACTTTCTGTCTGTCTCTGTGTGCGCATCACATTCAAGGAAGAATGTGTCTTGATGTCCTGCGCAGACATTGCATGCATCAACCAATAATTGCGTGACACGTTATCAACTGTGCTGTCAGGCACTACATTGCCATTGGAGGAATATATAACCACCCATTCAGTATACTGTCAACCAATCATGTTCACAGTGGCATACTGGGTCACACGGTTGCTAATCGTCGCGCAATCCCTTCTCAAAATCAGGGGGCTCATTTGACTGGTAAGTCTGAAGCAACGGACTCTAGACAAAAAATTTGAGGAGTGAAGTCGGGGAGGTGCATCTGTGACAGCCGAAAGTCCGACACTAATGTGTTTTTTTAACAGCACGGTTCAGACAGAGAGGAAAAGAGAGAGGCACAAATTTGGTTAACAAAAAAATGTATGGCTTATTTGCTAAGTGAGGTTTATTTGATCTAATAGAAGTTTTGTAAAGCGTTTGTAAAGTGATTACGAGTGTACTGCTATAAGTAATACGACACATGACATTCCGGCAACTTTGAGAAAAAAGTTGGAGTATCGGAGTTGTCTCAAGTAGGCTATGCATATTCATGACATGAGGCTAGTACCATAGCATTCTCTCCATAGAATACTGGTGGTTGACGTGAACAACCCTCATCGAATATTCAAAAAAGATTACAATAATGAGATGTAGGGTTAGACAGTGACAGTTATTGTTCCCGGTATAACCCGAGTAATGTCCATATTACATTACAAATGAAAATAGCATTGTCAAGTTTAACAGTATGACACATCTCCCATCTTGTGAAGATGTGGATTCTAGAATGTCTCCTTTAAACTTGTGAATAAGTGTCAACACCAGCAGAATGTGTTGATCCATGACTGAAATAGGCCATGTCTCCCCATTGTGAAAATTTCAAATCACTTTCACCTGAATGAGTTTCCTGAAGGACAAAATCTGCGTTACTGCATTTACAATATAAAAATAAGGCTCTCAAACCCCTAGCATTCAAACTGTCACGATTGTTGTAGTGAGGAGACAAAAGCGCAGCGTGGTGTGAATACATACTTTTAATGAATGACAAAAAAAACACCAATTACACAAAACAAACAAAATAACAAAACGACCGCTATCGAAGCTGAGTGCTAACATGCAACATCACATAGACAATAACCCACCCACCAACCACAATACAAAACAGACTACCTAAATAAGGTTCCCAATGAGAGACAAACACCTGCTACCATATCAGGCCAAAACACATAGAAACAGACTAACTAGACATGCAACATAGAATGCCCACTAATATCGCACCCTGACCAAACAAAACATATAAACAAACAACTCAAATAATGGTCAGTGTGACACTAACGATATTGAGTGAGTTGAAAATGAACTACTGCATTAAAAAGAGAAAGAACAAATTACTCAGAAGTATTAATGTGAACAATAAAACAAAACAGTGAACCTTGAGAGGATTACTCTGACGAAAAACTACGCTCAGCTGAGGTAGCGGTGGTTAACAGTATAACAAATCTATTTACTTCCTTTTCTTTTAGTTGGTAAGTGTTCATCAGTTGTAGTTCAAACGGTACATTTACTCGTGGCAGTACATTAACTGTACTCATGGTAGTACTCACAGTTGCAGTTTGGTTAATGTCAGTGTTACCCAGTAATCATTCTTCCTTCGATAAACGTATGTGGACCCTTGAACCCCTACTTCTTTCCCTCTTGTCGTGCCTTCTGTATGAGCAGCCACAGTTTCTCCCTGGCAGTCTGATCCTGCAGTATCAGAGCTTCTTTGATGCGGTGTTACGCCCTGGTCTTAGTATTTTCTTTATTATTTTGGTCAGGCAAGGGTGTGACATGGGTTTATTATGTGGTGTGTTTTGTCTTGTTTTTTTTGTAGGTATTGGGATTGTGGTATAGTGGGGTTGTCTAGAATAGTCTATGGCTGTCTGGAGTGGTTCTCAGAGGCAGGTGTTTATCGTCGTCTATGATTGGGAACCATATTTTGGCATCCATATTCTGAGTGTTTCGTGGGTGATTGTTCCTGTCTGTCACGAACCTCGCTGAAGAGGGTGCCTCTTCCTGTTCGGGCGGGCTCGTCATCACCGGCCTATTAGCTGCCATCGATTCCTTTTCCGTTTGTGTTGGTTAGTGGTTAATTGGGTATACCTGTTTTGTATTAGGGTTTGTTTGTAGGGTATTTAAGGGCACTAGGCCCGCTGGGTATTTTGTGCCGGCTTGTTTTTTGATACTCTGTGTTTGATGGTGTGATTTGTTTTCTTATCTTTATTTCTCTGGTCTGTTTTGTCCTGTTATTTTGGACTGGCAACCTATATACGCCCTGTGTGTTGGCGTGATCATTTTCGGTTGCACCGGTGTAATAAATTTGATAAACAACAGACCCCTGCTCTCTGCGCCTGATTCCATCCATCACTCATAGTTATTCGTAACACTGTCTGTGTTAGTTTGCACCAGATAGGGCGGTTTAGTTTTTCACGTTACGTTTATTGTTTTGTATTGTTCGTGTTTTTCTTTTTATTAAACATGAATCGAAATAACCACGCTGCATTTTGGTCCTCCTCTCCTTCACTGCAAGAAAACTGTAACATGTGGAGCTTCTTCTCGTCCAGAAACTTGATCCCCTTGGCCATTTTCCCGATGATGTCCCTGTAATAGTGAAGCGCAAAATTATATTGAGAGGGGGTCCATCATATCTTTGTTTTCCAAGTCGATGTACCACGTCGATCACGTCTCTTAGCTTGTCTTTGATGCACGGAGACACCTTTCCCAGGATATTAATGACTGCTTCCTTAATATTCTCTCCCTCTCTACCTCTTTTACACCTTGGATTTTCAGATTCCACCTGCGAGAGTATCTTTGAAGTTCAGCTACATTCTCACACAGCTCATTATTTTGGGATTGCAGTTTCTTCAACTCATTCTCTAGGAACGTTATCTTTTCCTTGTGTTCACTCATAATTTTGCGTAGCTGGCTGACAGTTTCTGACAAATTATCGATCTTCTTTGATAGCCCGCTCTATGATGGACACTTTGGAGAGCGTGGCGTCTTGTTTAGTAGAAAGGGACTGGATTGCAGAGAAAAGTTCAGACATGGAAATGTCCTCTTACTTTTTTCACCAGTGGATTTTTTTCCACAACATTTATTCCGCGACACAAAACTAGAGTAGCAGTGACTAGGTCCGGAGACATGTTGGACAAAGCCCACTGAGTCGATGATGGCTCTGAAAGCCTTTTGGAGTGGGTCTGTGAACTTTCCCATGTGAATATTAAAGTCACCAGAAATGTGAATATCATCTGCCATGACTACAAGGTCCGATAGGAATTCAGGGAACTCAGTGAGGAACACTGTATATGGCCCAGGAGGCCTGTAAACAGTAGCTATAAAAAGTCATTGAGTATGCTGCATATATTTCATGACTAGAAGCTCAAAAGATGAAAACTTCTATTTTTTTTGGAAATTTAAATTTGCTATTGTAAATGTTAGCAACACAGCACTTGAGACCAAGAGGAGTGCAACCAATTCATTACCTCCAAAAACAAGCAATCCCGTCAAAACAACAAAATTCATCCGGGAGGGGCAGAAAAGGCCCAAGCATCCTCCTACGAAGCCAGAAACTAGACACCTAGCCATGGCCCGGGACTGGAAGATGCTTGTCGATATTGGCCAGCAACTAATTTTTCCACCTGAGATTGCTTCTACCAACCTTACGCCAGACATGGTACACTGGTCCCCTTCACGAAAGGCTGTGTACATCAGAGTTCACAGTCCCGTGGGAAAACTCTTTTGAAGTGGCCTACGAGCACAAGAAACTGCATTACACAGTTGGCAGCAGATGCAACTCAGCGTGGCTGGAATGCAAAAGTCTGGCCAGTTGAAGTGAGATGCAGAGGATTCGTGGCTTCTTCCACCATCAGGTTGCTGAAAGAACTTGGAATCCACGGAGAGGCTCTGTGGCAGACCGTCAGAGCAGTTTCTCAAGCAGCTGAAAGAGGCAGCCAGTGGATCTGGATCAATCGGAAGGACCCTTGCTGGGCTATAACTTCATGACCCCCCACCACCACCTGAGAACCCAATTCAGATCCCTCCAACTTGAGGGCATATGAGGTATGCGGTCAGCTGTAGGGCTGGCTTAGGGAAGAGGACGCCCCTGTCTTGCATAGTCCCGTGGGAAATCTTAATTGGGCATGGGACACAAGCTAAGGCTTGATCACCCTTTACCTGGCCACCTTTGATGAGGGTGTTTGGTGATTAAAGGCCGAAACAACCACTGATTCGAAGGCACACTACTGAGGATGTCCCAAAATTGACATCTTAACCCAGTCTAAGAAATACACCTCCCATTCCACTCTGTCAACATCACGGCAAATCTCATGTGAGTGCATACCATCTATTGGCACAATGGACCGTTTTTAACATCTCGTCCCGTGTTTTATGATTTTGCCTTTGCGGGATACGCGGGGATATGATCACTAGTGTAATCAGGAGGTGAGGCCTCATTTAACACAGTAAATTCATCAGGGCAAGCCATGTTTCAGTCAGGCCAATCACATCAAGATTATGATCAGTGATTAGTTAATTGACTATAACTGCCTTGGAAGTGAGGGATCTAACATTAAGTAGTCCCATTTTGAGATGTGAGGTATCACAATCTCTTTCAATAATGGCAGGAATGGAGGAGGTCTTTATTCCAGTGAGATTGCTAAGGCGAACACCGCCATGTTTAGTTTTGTCCAACCTAGGTCGAGGCACAAACACGGTCTCACTGGGGATAGCTGAGCTGACTACACTGACTGTGCTAGTATATATACTAGCCTACGTGGTTAAATAAAGGTGAAATAAAAATAAAATAAATTATTTAAACCAAATTGAAAATTGTTTCATTTATTTGAGACTAAATATATTTTATTGATGTATTATATTAAGTTAAAATAAGTGTTCATTCAGTGTTGTTGTAATTGTCATTATTACATATATATATATATATATATATATATATATATATATATATATATATATATATATATATATACATATATATATATATATATATATATATATATATATATACATATATATATACATATACATACACATATACATATATATATACATATACATACACATATACATATATATATAATATGTAATAATGACAATTACAACAACACTGAATGAACACTTATTTTAACTTAATATAATACATCAATAAAATATATTTAGTCTCAAATAAATGAAACAATTTTCAATTTGGTTTAAATAATTTATTTTATTTTTATTTCACCTTTATTTAACCACGTAGGCTAGTTGAGAACAAGTTCTCATTTGCAACTGCGACCTGGCCAAGATAAAGCAAAGCAGTTCGACACATACACATGGAATAAACAAACATACTACAGTCAATAATACAGTAGAAAAAGTCTTTATACAGCATGTGCCAATGAGGTAAGGCAATAAATAGGCCATGGTGGCGATGTAATTACAATATAGCAATTAAACAGTGGAATGGTAGATGTGCAGAAGAGGAGTGTGCAAGTAGAGATACTGGGGTGCAAAGGAGCAAGATAAATACAGTATGGGGATGAGGTAGTTGGATGGGCTATTTACAAATGGGCTATGTACAGTTGCAGTGATCTGTAAGCTGCTCTGACAGCTGGTGCTTAAAGCTAGTGAGGGAGATATGAGTCTCCAGCTTCAGTGATTTTCGCAGTTCGTTCCAGTCATTGGCAGCAGAGAATGAAAGCGGCCAAAGGAAGAATTGGCTTTGGGGGTGACCAATGAGATATACCTGCTGGAGCGTTCGCTACAGGTGGGTGCTGCTATGATGGCCAGTGAGCTGAGATAAAGTGGGGCTTTACCTAGCAGAGACTTGTAGATGACCTGGAGCTAATGGGTTTGGCAATGCGTATGAAGCGAGGGCCAGCCAACGAAAGCATACAGGTCACAGTGGTGGGTAGTATATGGGGCTTTGGTGACAAAACGGATGGCACTGTAATTGACTGCATCCAATTTGTTGAGTAGAGTGTTGGAGGCTATTTTGTAAATGACATCGTTGAGGAGCGGTAGGGTATGGTCAGTTTTACGAGGGTATGTTTGGCAGCATGAGTGAAGGATGGTTTGTTGCGAAATAGGAAGCTAATTAAAATTTTGGATTGGAGATGATTAATGTAGGTCTGGAAGGAGAGTTTTGTCATGTTTTGTCTTATATTGTCTTGTCATTTTGCTTTTCCTTCTGTTCGTTTTCCCCCTGCTGGTCTTTTTAGGTTCGTTCCCTTTTTTCTCTCTCCCTCCCTCTCTCTCTTCTCTCTATCGTTCCGTTCCTGCTCCCAGCTGTTCCTATTCCCCTAATCAATCATTTAGTCTTTCCACTCCTGTTCCCTATCTTTTCCCCTGATTAGAGTCCCTATTTCTCCCCTTGTTTTCCGTTTCTGTCCTGTCGGATCCTTGTATATTGTTCACCGTGCTGTGTCTTTGTATCGCCCTGTCGTGTCGTGTTTCCCTCAGATGCTGCGTGGTGAGCAGGTGTCTGAGTCTGCTACGGTCAAGTGCCTTCCCGAGGCAACCTACAGTTTATGATCGAGTCTCCAGTCTGTTCTCGTCATTACGAGTGGAATTGTTTTTTATGCTTTATTTACCACTCCGATTTGTCTAGGAGTATTGCATAAGTCCTTTACTAGATTAAAGACTCTGTTTTCGCCAAGTCGCTTTTGGGTCCTCATTCACCTGCATAACAGAAGGATCCGACCAAAGAATGGACCCAGCGACTACAGACGCTCGTAACACTGCCGTCGAGATCCAAGGAGCCATGCTCGGCAGACACGAGCAGGAATTGTCTGCTGCTCGTCATGCCGTGGAGAACCTGGCCGCTCAGGTTTCCGACCTCTCTGGACAGTTCCAGAGTCTTCGTCTCGTGCCACCTGTTACTTC
This sequence comes from Oncorhynchus gorbuscha, assembly GCF_021184085.1. Taxonomy (NCBI): domain Eukaryota; kingdom Metazoa; phylum Chordata; class Actinopteri; order Salmoniformes; family Salmonidae; genus Oncorhynchus; species Oncorhynchus gorbuscha. The sequence continues at coordinate 60,658,384 of NC_060175.1, read as the reverse complement.
CTGGTCTGCCGAGCCTCCGGAACCTAGGGTTAATAACCCACCTTGCTACTCCGGGCAGCCCAAGGAGTGCCGCTCCTTTCTCACCCAGTGTGATATTGTGTTCTCTCTCCAACCCAACACATACTCTAGAGAGAGAGCTCGGGTTGCTTACGTCATTTCACTCCTTACTGGCCGGGCTCGAGAGTGGGGCACAGCTATCTGGGAGGCAAGGGCTGATTGTTCAAACAATTACCAGAACTTTAAAGAGGAGATGATTCGGGTTTTTGACCATTCAGTTTTTGGTAGGGAGGCTTCTAGGGCCCTGGCTTCCCTATGCCAAGGTGATCGATCCATAACGGATTACTCTATAGAGTTTCGCACTCTTGCTGCCTCTAGTGACTGGAACGAGCCGGCGCTGCTCGCTCGTTTTCTGGAGGGACTCCACGCAGTGGTCAAAGATGAGATTCTCTCCGGGAGGTTCCTTCCAGTGTGGACTCTTTGATTGCTCTCGCCATCCGCATAGAACGACGGGTAGATCTTCGTCACCAAGCTCGTGGAAGAGAGCTCGCGTCAACGGTGTTTCCCTGCTCCGCATCGCAACCATCTCCCTCCTCTGGCTCAGAGACTGAGCCCATGCAGCTGGGAGGTATTCGCATCTCGACTAAGGAGAGGGAACGGAGGATCACCAACCGCCTGTGCCTCTATTGCGGATTTGATGGACATTTTGTCAATTCATGTCCAGTAAAGCCAGAGCTCATCAGTAAGCGGAGGGCTACTGGTGAGCGCTACTACTCAGGTCTCTCCATCTAGATCCTGTACTACTATGTCGGTCCATCTACGCTGGACCGGTTCGGGTGCTACATGCAGTGCCTTGATAGACTCTGGGGCTGAGGGTTGTTTCATGGACGAAGCATGGGCTCGGAAACATGACATTCCTTTCAGACAGTTAGACAAGCCTACGCCCATGTTCGCCTTAGATGGTAGTCATCTTCCCAGTATCAGATTTGAGACACTACCTTTAACCCTCACAGTATCTGGTAACCACAGTGAGACTATTTCTTTTTTGATTTTTCGTTCACCTTTTACACCTGTTGTTTTGGGTCATCCCTGGCTAGTATGTCATAATCCTTCTATTAATTGGTCTAGTAATTCTATCCTATCCTGGAACGTTTCTTGTCATGTGAAGTGTTTAATGTCTGCCATCCCTCCCATTTCTTCTGTCCCCACTTCTCAGGAGGAACCTGGCGATTTGACAGGAGTGCCGGAGGAATATCATGATCTGCGCACGGTCTTCAGTCGGTCCCGAGCCAACTCCCTTCCTCCTCACCGGTCGTATAATTGTAGTATTGATCTCCTTCCGGGGACCACTCCTCCTCGGGGTAGACTATACTCTCTGTCGGCTCCCGAACGTAAGGCTCTCGAGGATTATTTGTCTGTGTCTCTTGACGCCGGTACCATAGTGCCTTCTTCCTCTCCGGCCGGGGCGGGGTTTTTTTTTGTTAAGAAAAAGGACGGTACTCTGCGCCCCTGCGTGGATTATCGAGGGCTGAATGACATAACGGTTAAGAATCGTTATCCGCTTCCCCTTATGTCATCAGCCTTCGAGATTCTGCAGGGAGCCAGGTGCTTTACTAAGTTGGACCTTCGTAACGCTTACCATCTCGTGCGCATCAGAGAGGGGGACGAGTGGAAAACGGCGTTTAACACTCCGTTAGGGCATTTTGAGTACCGGGTTCTGCCGTTTGGTCTCGCCAATGCGCCAGCTGTTTTTCAGGCATTAGTTAATGATGTTCTGAGAGACATGCTAAACATCTTTGTTTTTGTCTACCTTGACGATATCCTGATTTTTTCACCGTCACTCGAGATTCATGTTCAGCACGTTCGACGTGTTCTCCAGCGCCTTTTAGAGAATTGTCTCTACGTGAAGGCTGAGAAGTGCTCTTTTCATGTCTCCTCCGTTACTTTTCTCGGTTCCGTTATTTCCGCTGAAGGCATTCAGATGGATTCCGCTAAGGTCCAAGCTGTCAGTGAGTGGCCCGTTCCAAGGTCACGTGTCGAGTTGCAGCGCTTTCTAGGTTTCGCTAATTTCTATCGGCGTTTCATTCGTAATTTTGGTCAAGTTGCTGCCCCTCTCACAGCTCTTACTTCTGTCAAGACGTGTTTTAAGTGGTCCGGTTCCGCCCAGGGAGCTTTTGATCTTCTAAAAGAACGTTTTACGTCCGCTCCTATCCTCGTTACTCCTGACGTCACTAGACAATTCATTGTCGAGGTTGACGCTTCAGAGGTAGGCGTGGGAGCCATTCTATCCCAGCGCTTCCAGTCTGACGATAAGGTTCATCCTTGCGCTTATTTTTCTCATCGCCTGTCGCCATCTGAACGCAACTATGATGTGGGTAACCGCGAACTGCTCGCCATCCGCTTAGCCCTAGGCGAATGGCGACAGTGGTTGGAGGGGGCGACCGTTCCTTTTGTCGTTTGGACAGACCATAAGAACCTTGAGTACATCCGTTCTGCCAAACGACTTAATGCTCGTCAAGCTCGTTGGGCGTTGTTTTTCGCTCGTTTCGAGTTTGTGATTTCTTACCGTCCGGGTAGCAAGAACACCAAGCCTGATGCCTTATCCCGTCTTTTTAGTTCTTCTGTGGCTTCTACTGATCCCGAGGGATTCTTCCTTATGGGCGTGTTGTCGGGTTGACAGTCTGGGGAATTGAAAGACAGGTTAAGCAAGCACTCACGCACACTGCGTCGCCGCGCGCTTGTCCTAGTAACCTTCTTTTCGTTCCTGTTTCTACTCGTCTGGCTGTTCTTCAGTGGGCTCACTCTGCCAAGTTAGCTGGTCATCCCGGCGTTCGAGGCACTCTTGCTTCTATTCGCCAGCGCTTTTGGTGGCCGACTTAGGAGCGTGACACGCGCCGTTTCGTGGCTGCTTGTTCGGACTGCGCGCAGACTAAGTCAGGTAACTCTCCTCCTGCCGGTTGTCTCAGACCGCTTCCCATTCCTTCTCGACCATGGTCTCACATCGCCCTAGACTTCATTACCGGTCTGCCTTTGTCTGCGGGGAAGACTGTGATTCTTACGGTTGTCGATAGGTTCTCTAAGGCGGCACATTTCATTCCCCTCGCTAAACTTCCTTCCGCTAAGGAGACGGCACAAATCATCATCGAGAATGTGTTCAGAATTCATGGCCTCCCGTTAGACGCCGTTTCTGACAGAGGCCCGCAATTCACGTCACAGTTTTGGAGGGAGTTCTGTCGTTTGATTGGTGCGTCCATCAGTCTCTCTTCCGGGTTTCATCCCCAGTCTAACGGTCAAGCAGAGAGGGCCAATCAGACGATTGGTCGCATACTACGCAGCCTTTCTTTCAGAAACCCTGCGTCTTGGGCAGAACAGCTCCCCTGGGCAGAATACGCTCACAACTCGCTTCCTTCGTCTGCTACCGGGTTATCTCCGTTTCAGAGTAGTCTGGGTTACCAGCCTCCTCTGTTCTCATCCCAGCTTGCCGAGTCCAGCGTTCCCTCCGCTCAAGCGTTTGTCCAACGTTGTGAGCGCACCTGGAGGAGGGTGAGGTCTGCACTTTGCCGTTACAGGGCACAGACTGTGAGAGCCGCCAATAAACGTAGGATTAAGAGTCCAAGGTATTGTTGTGGCCAGAGAGTGTGGCTTTCCACTCGCAACCTTCCTCTTACGACAGCTTCTCGTAAGTTGACTCCGCGGTTCATTGGTCCGTTCCGTGTCTCCCAGGTCGTCAATCCTGTCGCTGTGCGACTGCTTCTTCCGCGACATCTTCGTTGCGTCCATCCTGTCTTCCATGTCTCCTGTGTCAAGCCCTTTCTTCGCACCCCCGTTCGTCTTCCCTCCCCCTCCCGTCCTTGTCGAGAGCGCACCTATTTACAAGGTACGTAGGATCATGGACATGCGTTCTCGGGGACGGGGTCACCAATACTTAGTGGATTGGGAGGGTTACGGTCCTGAGGAGAGGAGTTGGGTTCCGTCTCGGGACGTGCTGGACCGTTCACTGATTGATGATTTCCTCCGTTGCCGCCAGGATTCCTCCTCGAGTGCGCCAGGAGGCGCTCGGTGAGTGGGGGGTACTGTCATGTTTTGTCTTATATTGTCTTGTCATTTTGCTTTTCCTTCTGTTCGTTTTCCCCTGCTGGTCTTTTTAGGTTCGTTCCCTTTTTCTCTCTCCCTCCCTCTCTCTCTTCTCTCTATCGTTCCGTTCCTGCTCCCAGCTGTTCCTATTCCCCTAATCAATCATTTAGTCTTTCCACTCCTGTTCCCTATCTTTTCCCCTGATTAGAGTCCCTATTTCTCCCCTTGTTTTCCGTTTCTGTCCTGTCGGATCCTTGTATATTGTTCACCGTGCTGTGTCTTTGTATCGCCCTGTCGTGTCGTGTTTCCCTCAGATGCTGCGTGGTGAGCAGGTGTCTGAGTCTGCTACGGTCAAGTGCCTTCCCGAGGCAACCTACAGTTTATGATCGAGTCTCCAGTCTGTTCTCGTCATTACGAGTGGAATTGTTTTTTATGCTTTATTTACCGCTCCGATTTGTCTAGGAGTATTGCATATTTCCTTTACTGGATTAAAGACTCTGTTTTCGCCAAGTCGCTTTTGGGTCCTCATTCACCTGCATAACAAGTTTATAGTCTAACCAGACGCCTAGGTATTCGTAGTTGTCCACATATTCTAACGCAGAACCGTCCAGAGTAGTGATGCTGGACGGGCGGGTGGGTGCGGGCAGCGATCGGTTGAAGCATGCATTTAGTTTTACTAGTATTTAAGAGCAGTTGGAGGCCACGGAAGGAGAGTTGTATGGCATTGAAGCTCGTCTGGAGGTTAGTTAACACAGTATCCAAAGAAGGGCCAGATGTATACAGAATGGTGTTGTCTGCGTAGAGGTGGATCAGAGAATCACCAACAGCAAGAGCGACATCATTGATGTATACAGAGAAGAAAGTCTGCCAGAGGTCCGGACAACAGGCCCTCCGATTTGACACACTGAACTCTATCAGAGATGTAGTTGGTGAACCAGGCGAGGCAATCATTTGAGAAACCAAGACTATTGAGTCTGCTGATAAGAAAGCAGTGCTTGACAAGAGTCAAAAGCCTTGGCCAGGTCTATGAATACACCTGCACAGCAATGTCTCTTATCGATGGCGGTTATGATATCGTTTAGGACTTTGAGCGTGGCTGAGATGCACCCATGACCAGCTCTGAAACCAGATTGCATAGCGGAGAAGGTATGGTGGGATTCGAAATGGTCGGTGATCTGTTTGTTAAGAACATCCAATAGTCAAAGGTATATGAAATACAAATGGTACAGAGAAATAGTTCTATAATAACTACAACCTAAAACTTCTTACCTGGGAATATTGAAGACTCATGTTAACCGGAACCACCAGATTTCATGTGTTCTTCTCATGTTCTGAGCAAGGAACTTAAAGTTGTTAGTGCTAGGGGTTCCACTCGTGCAACATCCGCTGAAAAGGCAGATATTTGAAATGTTTAACTTTCAAAACGTTCACAAATGCAATACACCAAATTAAAGCTTAACTTCTTGTTAATCTACCCATCGTGCTTGATTTAAAAAATGCTTACAACGAAACACACCATATGATTATGTTAGATCAGAGCCTAGTCACAAAAACACATACAGCCATTTTCCAGCCAAAGAGAGGAGTCACAAAAAGCAGAAATAGAGATGAAATGAATCACTGACCTTTGATGATCTTCATCAGATGACACTCCTAGGACTTAATGTGTCACGCCCTGACCTGAGAGAGACTTTATGTCTCTATTTTGGTTTGGTCAGCGTGTGATTTGGGTTGGCATTCTGTTTCGTTTAAATTTCACAACAAAGCATCCTTCACTCATGCTGACAAACATACCCTTGTAAAAATGACCATCCTGAACTTCGGCGATGTCATTTACAAAATAGCCTCCAATACCCTACTCAACAAATTGGATGCAGTCTATCACAGTGCAATCCGTTTTGTCACCAAAGCACCATATACTACCCACCATCGTTGGCTGGCCCTTGCTTCATACTCGTCGCCAAACCCACTGGCTCCATGTCATCTACAAGACCCTGCTAGGTAAAGTCCCCCCCTTATCTCAGCTCGCTGGTCACCATAGCATCACTCACTTGTAGCACGCGCTCCAGCAGGTATATCTGTAATGGTTTTCTTCCTAACGTTGTTAAAGTTCATGGTTCTTTAATTAGAAAAACTATACATGAACAGAATACAAAACAAGAACCGTGAAAACCCGAAACCAGTCCCGTGTGGCACAAACACTGACACAGGAGACAACCACCCACAAAATACCCAAAGAATATGGCCGCCTAAATATGGTTCCCAATCAGAGATAAACACCTGCCTCTGATTGAGAACCACTCTAGGCAACCATAGACTTCCCTAGACAACTACACTGAACACAACCCCATAAATCTAATAAATCCCTAGACAAGACGAAACACAATAAATCACCCATGTCACACCCTGTCCTAACCAAAATAATAAAGAAAACACAGATAACTAAGGCCAGGGCCTGACAATATCTCTCTGGTCACCCCCAAAACCAATTATTTCTTTGGCCGCCTCTCCTTCCAGTTCTCTGCTGCCAATGACTGGAACAAAAATCTCTGAAACTGGAAACACTTATCTCTCTCACTAGCTTTTAAGCACCAACTGTCAGAGCAACTCACAAATGACTGCACCTGTACATAGCCCACCTATAATTTAGCCCAAACAACTACCTCTTTCCGTACTGTAATTAATTAATTTTATTTATTTATTTTGCTCCTTTGCACCCCATTATTTTTATTTCTACTTTGCACATTCTTCCACTGCAAATCTACCATTCCAGTGTTTTACTTGCTATATTGTATTTACTTTGCCACCATGGCCTTTTTTTTGCCTTTACCTCCCTTATCTCACCTCATTTGCTCACATAGTATATAGACTTGTTTAAACTGTATTATTGACTGTATGTCTGTTTTACTCCATGTGTAACTCTGTGTCGTTGTATGTGTCGAACTGCTTTGCTTTATCTTGGCCAGGTCGCAATTGTAAATTATAACTTGTTCTCAACTTGCCTACCTTGTTAAATAGAGGTGAAATGAATAAATAAATCAAAATAAAAGGGTCTGCATGAAAAGCAAGAGAAAGGAGGGTAAAGTGCACTCCATGGAAACAAACACAGATGAAGGGAACGACAGCACAGAGGATGTACATGCTAGGGAGTGCATAGGGGCAGTGAGGGCAAAAGGACAAAAGTGGTTTGTCACTCTGCTAGTTAATAATAAACCACAGCAATGCCAGCTAGATTCAGGGGCCACATGCAACGTTATGAGCCTTAAAGACAAAAGGAGGCTCGCGCCCAGAGACAAACTCACACAGAGTAGCACCAAGCTGAAACTATATTCAGGCCAGTTCATGACCTCTTTAGGCCTGTTTGTGACAGAGTGTGTTTTACGTGGCCAGAAACACACCCTTGAGTTTGAAATAGTTAAGGCTAGTCAACAGCCATTAATATCAGGTTCTACATGCGAGCGCCTTGGGCTTATTAACTTCACCATCCCAGCTGATCATAACATTATAGACAAAGTCCAGGCTGGGCCCCTGAGCAAGTAGACACTCCTAAGCAAGTACCATGATGTCTTCAACGCACCGGTCGAGTCAGTTCCCGGGGAAGTCCACTTTGAGTTGGACGCAGCAATCCTGCCTGTCCAATGTGCACCCTGCAATGTACCAGTGGCCATGAAAGCAGCAACGAAGGCTCAGCTTGACAAATACGAAGTAGATGGCCACATAATATCCGTCACTGAGCCTACAGACTGGATAAGTAATATGGTTATCGTCAAGAAACCAGACAAGCTACGGATATGCATTGATCCTAAACACTTCAACCAGGCTCTGCGACGTTCACAATACATTATGCCCACGTTGGAGGATGTTCTTTACAAGCTCCCAAAGGCCAGAGTCTTCACGCTCGTGGATGCCAGAGATGTCTTCCTGCAGTGCAAGCTCGACGAGCCCAGCAGCTACATGACCACCTTTTGGACACCCTGGGGCAGGAAGAGGTGGTTGAAGCTTCCGTTTGGTGTCTCTGTGGCTCCAGAGGTGTATCAGCGGAAACAGCATGAGCTATTGATGGGACTCAGTGGCGTGGAACCCATAGCGGATGACATCCTCGTAGTGGGCTGTGGGGACAGTGATGAGGAGGCAGAATGTGACCATGACGCCAAGCTGCTGGCCCTGATGGTCAGATGCAGACAGGTCAAGCTAAGGCTAAGCATAAAAAAGCTTCAGTTTAAAGTGCCAGAGGTCTGCTTTCATGGGCACATCTTGTCCTCCACCGGATTGAAGGTGGATCCTGAAAAAGTGAAGGCTGTCTTGGAAATGCCCCACCCATCTGATGTGGAGAGAGTGCAGCACTTCGTCGGATTTGTCACCTACCTGTGTCAAAACCTGTCACGATTCAGAGTGACTCAAGCCAGTATGGACTTGGCAGTTGCCTCATGCAGGAGGGCCAGCCTGTGGCATTCGCCTCTAGGGCACTCACCCCAACAGAGCAGAACTATGCCCAGATAGAGAAGGAGTGCCTCAGCATTGTGTTTGCATGCCAACGCTTCCACCACTACCTGTACGGGCGCGACAATATTACAGCAGAGACAGATCACAAGCCCCTTATTGCTATATTCAGCAAGCCTCTTCTGAATGCTCCAAAGCGACTGCAGAGCATGCTACTGGCCCTACAAAACTACAACCTCAAGGTGGTGTATAAGCCAGGGCCAGAGATGTATGTGAGTGACACGCTCAGCAGGGATCCGAGTCTCACAAACGCTCCATGCATGAACAACACACAGTGTGCAGCTTACAAACAGTAAAGTGGATGTTGAACACATCAACCAGGCTGACTACCTCAATGTTACGGACCAGCGCCTTATACAAATCAGACAGCACACAGACAGGGACGAGCAACTCCAGGCATTGAGGTCTATGATTCTGATGGGCTGGCCAGACTGCAAGGAAGAACCTGCTTTAGCCGTCAGAGAATATTGGCCAGTTAAAGATGAGCTCAGTGTTCAAAACAAAGTAATATTCAAATGTCAGAGAGTCGTTGTTCCCCGGTCTCTGCGCCCTGAGATGTTGGCGCACGTGCACTCAAGTCACATAGGAGGCGAGGCCTGTTACAGACAAGCATTTGACACACTGTATTGGCCAGGAATGCAGAGTGAAATCAAAGACTATGTCAGTAAATGCACAATCTGCAATGAATATGCCATTGAGCAACAGAGATAGACGATGATGTCCCACGAGCTACCGATGCAACCCTGGCAGATAGTAAGTCTAGATCTCTTCCAGCACAGTGGCAAATACTTTTTGCTGGTAGTCGATCATTACTCAGACTTTTGGGAGATTGACCTCCTCCCCAACCTCTCGGCAGAGACAACGATCAAACGCTGCAAGGCTCAGTTTGCCCGCTATGGCCAGCCAGATAGGGTGATTTCAGACAATGGACCCTAATTCTCCGAAGTTGAGTTCCGAGAATTTGCTGCAGGATGGGAATTCGAGCACATCACTTCATCACCAAGACACCCAAAAGCTAAAGGGAAGGCGGAGTCTGCAGTAAAAATGGCAAAGAACCTCTGCAAAAAGGCTCTGCGAGAGGGCAAAGATGCCTGGAAAGCAATCCTACAGTGGCGCAATACCCCGACAGAAGGCATGGATAGCAGCCCGGCACAGCGCCTCATGGCACGGCGCTTAAAAGCAGCTCTGCCAGTAGCCAGCACTCTCCTGGAGCCATGTGTGGTGACAGACATGCTGGTGAAGCTATGTCACAGAAAACAGGTCTCCAAGTTCATCTACAACAAATCAGCAAAAGACTTACCTGAGCTCAGGGTGGGTGGAACGGTGTGAATGAAGCCACTACCAGGGGACCGGACAGGCCTCTGGAGACTCGGATCCTGTGTACAGAAAGTGGCACCACGCTCCTACTTGGTCGAAGTGAATGGATCACTGTACCGTCATAACAGGGTTGACCTTCGGATTGCTGAGCCAGCACCTACTCAGAACCCTGATGGCCAAAGGGGTCGCATGACAAAAGACAGAACCCCAGCAAGTCGCATGGGGCCTGAGGCACTGGGCGAAGAGCCAGGGGATCACAGGTCGGCCGCTCCCTCGCCCATTAATTCGCCCCTTAGACAGTCAGGTGACACGCTTGTGCGGGAACCCGCAGTCCTCGCAGACAATCCCCCTGTCTTTTCACGCTGCGGGCGTCTGTCCCAACCACCAAAAATAGTTAATCTGTAGGTTTCCCATCAGGGATTGTTGACAGACAGAGATAAAAGTGAAGAGAATATCAAAATGTGTTGTTACCGGAGAAAAAAATAAAATAAAATACTGAACTGTTCATGTTGGAAATTGTAACTAGGTTTGTTTTGTTTGTTGTGACACCTCCTGTCCTATTTTATTAAATGGAAGATGTTATGGGTGTAAGATGGCACAGTGATGCCATCTGTTGGTAAATGTTCATTACTGCAACTCTTGTGTTTCACCGGAGTGCTTGAGATACCCGGATGTTTGTGAAGTACTTGAACAAGACTGGTTACTCGCATCAATGCCTCGGTCTCGTCATTTAACATTCAAGCAAATTGTTTCTGCTCGGCGGGAATGAATTTGAAGCCGTACAATATTGCGGACCAAAACGGAACCATGGACAGAATGTGTTGACACTGTCGTCTTCATTGGATTCAAGGTTTGATGTTATTTATTAGCATGCTCAGATGATATCAGCATTTGATTGTTAGACTATACAGCAGGGGTGTCAAACTCAATCCATGGGCCTAGTGTCTGCTGGGTTTAGTTTTTTCCCCTTTCAATTAAGACCTAGACAACCAGTTAATTCATTAATCAAGTACAACGGACGACTGAACATGCAGAGACTTGGCCTTCGTCGGAATGAGTTTGACACGTGCTATACACGATGATAAGCAACCGTTTTCTACCTTTATTTATGCAGAGAATCTAAATAGACACTATGGTCTATTTTGCAACTGTTGCCTGTATTAAAACAAACAACAATTCAAAAAGCTCAAAGAGATAACATATTACATAATGATCAGAAATACAGGGCAAAATTATTCGATTTTCAATCACAAACAAATACACGAGCAAGCAACATGAGTACAGGAAATACACAAAGAAAAACAAAAAACTATCATGAAAAAGCAACCACATTCCTTGGTAAATAATTGTATCTGAATTGCCCGTAAGGCACTAATGCATCCTATTTGAAGCAGTCAAATAAATGTAATACTTGTCAATGTCGAGAGCATAACCTTCATAGTGCCAAAACGCGCACCGCACCGCACAACTGTAGCCTAGTCAAGCCAATCCCTGGAATGTTGTGCTGTTAAACTGCATTTTTCTATAGAGGGGAAGTTCTGCAGGTGTTATTGCCTTCCCTGTAAAGTGGAAGGGAGGAGTTAACGATATCTCGGTGGGTGTGTAGACTATACGTATATATATATATATATATATATATATATATATATATATATATATATATCAGATATCAATCAATGGTGGAAAAGGTATTCAATTGTCATACCTGACTAAATGTAAAGATACCTTAGTAGAAAATGACTCAAATGAAAGTCACCCAGTAAAATACTACTTGAGTAAAAGTATTTGTTTTTAAATATACTTATGTATCAAAAGTAAATGGAATTGCTAAAATGTACTTTAAGTATAAAAAGTAAAAGTATAAACCTTTTTAAATTCAGATGGTACAATTTTCTTTCTTTTGTTGTTGTTGTTGAATAGCCAGGGGCACACTCCAACACTCAGACATAATTTACAAACAAAGCATTTGTGTTTAGTCCGCCAGATCAGAGGCAGTACGGATCACCAGGGATGTTCTCATCATAAGTGTGTGAATTGGACAATTTTCCCAGCAAAATGTAACAGGTACTTTTGGGTGTCAGTCGCAAAAACGATCAAGCGCTATGATGAAACTGGGTCTCGTGAGGACTGCCACAGGAAAGGGAGACCCAGGGTTACCTCTGCTGCTGAGGATAAGTTCATTACAGTTACCAGCCTCAGAAATTGCAGCCCAAATAAATGCTTCACAGAGTTCAAGTAGCAGACACATCTCAACATCAACTGTTCAGAGGAGACTGCGTGAATCAGGCCGTCATGGTCAAATTGCTGCAAAGAAACCACTACTAAAGGACACCAATAATAAGAGGAGACTTGCTTGGGCCAAGAAACATGCTCAATTGACATATATGTATGTATTTGAGTTATACTACCCCCACCTTGTCACAACCCAACTGATTGTGACAAGGCTCAAATGCAGAAAAAAAATTGACAAATAAACTTTTAACTAGGTATACCTGTTAATTGAAATGCATTCCAGGTGACTATCTCAGGAAGCTGGTTGAGAGAATTCCAAGAGTGTGCAAAGCTGTCAAGGCAAAGTGTGGCTACTTTGAAGAATCTCAAATATAAAATATATTTGGATTTGTTTAATAAAATGTTGGTTATTACATGATTCCAAAGAAAGTAGTGAAAAATAAAGAAAAGCCCTTGAATGAGTGTCCAAACCTTTGATTGGTACTGTATGTGTTAGTGTGATATTTATCATCAGGTCATTTATATAGCAGCGAATAAACTGCTACACTTCTTTTATCTTTTATAGGATCAGTTTGTGTGATAACGCTCATTCAGGATGCATGTAGAGTGTTGTGGGAAGTAAGGTCATTGACAGCTCCAGGTAAATGTCTGTCTGTTAACCCCAATTTGTATTTGCCTCTTTAACGCACAGTTTTACCGGTCTGCAGAGTGAAAGCATTACACAACACCCACCAACAACCTGGATAGTTATCCGCTAGCAGATCAACTGAGGTTCAAGCAAGAGATGCAAGAGACAACAAGGAAGTAAAACATGAGAAAAGCAAACCATTCACAGTTATAAAGCTGGACTGAGAGAAGACCAGAGGATAAAGAAAGAGAGAAGGGGTGAGTTTTTGAGTTGCAGTGTGGAGGTTGGAGGGAGGTCATGGTGTGGCAGGGGCTGTGGGTGTTTAAGCCCCGCTTTGGGAAGCGTGGGGGCCGGTTCGGAGTGGTGCCTGCTCTCTGTGTGCTGATAGTCAGTGCTGCCCTGCTAGCTCTACTCTTCATTGACTCCATTGAGTCATGGGCCATATACATGAATATGAACACAATGGTAGAGGCACAGGGGGGATCATACCCCCTCAGAGTGTCCCCCCAACCAGACCCGAGGAGTACCTCCTTATGCCCAGCCCTCATGTCTGCCAGCATGCCAAGCCCTACCTCATCACCATGGTGACCTCCGCCCCAGCCAATCAGAGGGCCCGCCAGGCCATCCGGGACACGTGGGGTGGGGAGATGGAGGTCAGGGGTCATAGGGTCATGACCTTGTTCATGCTCGGGGTGGCCTCTGACCCCGGGCTAGCCAAATAGGTCCACAGACGATGCAATCTCAACCACACTGCACACTGCCCTAACCCACCTGGACAAGAGGAATACCTATGTGAGAAAGCTGTTCATCGACTACAGCTCGGCATTCAACACCATAGTACCCTCCAAGCTCGTCATCAAGCTCGAGACCCTGGGTCTCGACCCCGCCCTGTGCAACTGGGTACTGGACTTCCTGACGGGCCGCCCCCAGGTGGTGAGGGTAGGCAACAACATCTCCTCCCCGCTGATCCTCAACACGGGGGCCCCACAAGGGTGCGTTCTGAGCCCTCTCCTGTACTCCCTGTTCACCCACGACTGCGTGGCCACGCACGCCTCCAACTCAATCATCAAGTTTGCGGACAACACATCAGTGGTAGGCTTGATTACCAACAACGACGAGACGGCCTACAGGGAGGAGGTGAGGGCCCTCGGAGTGTGGTGTCAGGAAAATAACCTCACACTCAACGTCAACAAAACTAAGGAGATGATTGTGGACTTCAGGAAACAGCAGAGGGAACACCCCCCTATCCACATCGATGGAACAGTAGTGGAGAGGGTAGCAAGTTTTAAGTTCCTCGGCATGCACATCACAGACAAACTGAATTGGTCCACTCACACTGACAGCGTCGTGAAGAAGGCGCAGCAGCGCATCTTCAACCTCAGGAGGCTGAAGAAATTCGGCTTGTCACCAAAAGCACTCACAAACTTCTACAGATGCACAATCGAGAGCATCCTGGCGGGCTGTATCACCGCCTGGTACGGCAACTGCTCCGCCCTCAACCGTAAGGCTCTCAAGAGGGTAGTGAGGTCTGCACAATGCATCACCGGGGGCAAACTACCTGCCCTCCAGGACACCTACACCACCCGATGTTACAGGAAGGCCATAAAGATCATCACGGACATCAACCACCCGAACCACTGCCTGTTCACCCCGCTATCATCCAGAAGGCGAGGTCAGTACAGGTGCATCAAAGCTGGGACCGAGAGACTGAAAAACAGCTTCTATCTCAAGGCCATCAGTCTGTTAAACAGCCACCACTTACATTGAGTGGCTGCTGCCAACACACTGTCATTGACACTGACCCAACTCCAGCCACTTTAATAATGGGAATTGATGGGAAATGATGTAAATATATCACTAGCCACTTTAAACAATGCTACCTTATATAATGTTACTTACCCTACATTATTCATCTCATATGCATACGTATATACTGTACTCTACATCACCGACTGCATCCTTATGTAATACATGTATCACTAGCCACTTTAACTATGCCACTTTGTTTACTTTGTCTACATACTCATCTCATATGTATATACTGTACTCGATACCATCTACTGTATGCTGCTCTGTACCATCACTCCTTCATATATCCTTATGTACATATTCTTTATCCCCTTACACTGTGTATAAGACGTAGTTTTGGAATTGTTAGTTAGTTAGATTACTTGTTGGTTATCACTGCATTGTCGGAACTAGAAGCACAAGCATTTCGCTACACTCGCATTAACATCTGCTAACCATGTGTATGTGACAAATAAAATTTGATTTGATATTTTATTTGATTTGGGAAAGAGGGGATCTGATCCAAGGGTGTTTCTGGGAGTCCTACTCCAACCTGACCCTGAAGACGCTATCGATGCTGAGCTGGGCCCAACGGTTCTGCCCCCAGGCCCACTTCCTGGCCAAGGTGGACGATGACGTCCTGTTCAACCCTGGGGCCCTTCTGCTCTACCTGAACAGCACCTACGAGCACGGGGACCTGTACCTGGGCCGGCTCCACCAAAACATGGCCCCAGACCGAGACCCAGGCAGTAAGCACTACCTCCCTAGAGGGGCGTACCCTGCCTCTGTCTTCCCCGACTACTGCAGCGGCACTGCATACATCCTGTCCCGCTCCGCCTTGCTCAAGATCTCCCTGATGGCCGCTGCCTCGCCTCCGTCCACTCCTCTGCCCCCCGAGGACATGTTTGTGGGACTGTGTGCCCGTGAGGCTGGAACGCTGCCCTCCCACTGCCCACTGTTCTCTGGTGGGCCTGTGGTGCCCTACGGGCGCTGCTGCTACCAGGCCATGGTGTCCATCCATCACATCTCCCCCAGCGAGATGCTCCGGTTCTGGGCTGACATCCACACCCCTCCCTCCTGCTCCTGGTTGGATATGCGTGCCTCCCTGGGGTCTGTAAAGTCCGGGCCATGCTGGGGACCTTTCTGGGGGTGGAGCAGGGGCTATGAGAGTGTTATTGCCATTGTGGATAGAAACTACTATTGCGTTATGGGGGGCTGTTTCTCTGCCAGTATTTCAATACTGTGAATAGCACAAGCGGCAAGCACTCTATTTCATTAGCTACAATGAGGAATCACTGTGCAGTGTGAAAATGTACTTTTATTTTTATAGACTTTTTGGAACACTTTAAATGTATTTTATGGTGACGATTATTACGCTAGCTTTTTGTAAAAGCTGAAGCTAAGCTAAGCTGTTGATTTATTAGTGTGAATATATTTTTAAGACTGTTAAAACACACACTACACAGACATTAACTGTAGATATGAAAATATTACTGACCAGGAAACATAACATACAGGATATCCTAATGTCAGTGTTTCACCTATATTAATTTTGCAGTGTTTGATATTTCCTTTACATTGTACTATCCAGTACAACAATGAAACATATACAAATCAAATGTAAATGCTTAAATGACAAATAATTTCTCACGTTTGTCATTTCATTTGCTTGTTGTGATAGCATGAATTGTGACAAATTACATCAATTGGCAATTGACAATGCTTTTCCATACTCCCTCCAGCATGTGACATTTTTTCATTGTTTCGCCCAACAAGCAAGGAGTTTTTCTATGGAGGTCAATGAGAGGGTGTCGAATTTGGTTAACAAAAACATTTATGGATTATTTGCTGCATCAGGTTTATTTGATCAAATAGAAGTTTCGTAATGATTATGTTGATACGAGTCTACTGATATAAGTTGGACACATGACAACATCCCGACAACTTTGAGAAAAAACATGTTAAATCGGAGTTGTCTCTATATGGCTATGTATATTCATGGCATGCGCCTAGTACCTCTGTCCACTGAATATAGGCGGTTGCGGGCGGTTGTCAACATCCCTCATCGGATATTCAAAAAAGGATTACAATAATGAGCTGTATCCACCAATCCAAGGAAAGGATAGGCGGGAGCTAGACAGCCCGCCATGCCGCTTTGTGGGCAACGACTCCATTGTTAGGGTGGAAAGACATGTATCTTGTCAGTATACGGTATCTATAATATTTGGTATTGCTAGCATGTCCAGGCAACCTCTTCCGCCTCACATTACCAAAACACCGCCAACCGTGTTTGATTGACAGGTCTAACACATTGAAAAGGCAAAGGAGCAATGAGGAAACTATATAACATTTGAATTTTGACAGTCTTAAACCACAGAGTTTGGAAAATAATTGTCAATTGTAACTGAGAAAGCATGAATTGTGACAAAAAGAAAATGCAGTCACAACAAGCAAAAACATGAGAAATAGTTTGTCATTTAAGCATTTAAATGTAGTTTTTAAATGTGTCAGTGTTGTACCATGGAATTTAAATATGTGACTAGTTTCATGAAACTACTTCACAGGAGAGGCATTTCATTGTAATAAAAAAAAAAATTGGGGGGGTGCAGAAATGTCTTCTGGAACATGTGAACTTTCATGTGCCTTAATCGTTAATGTGTATGCCATCTGTAAATATGAATAAAAAAATTACATTACGAGCCTAGTTGATTTAGCCATGGAAAAAGACCGGAACCTTCCCGCTAGCCATTATTGGCTGAGATAATGGATGTGCTGCACATGCCGAGAGATGAGTTAGGATTGGTCTGCCATGTAGCACGCTTCTGTCTATAACATGAGCTGCTTAGTATTTGTAGGTAATCCTTTTTTTTCTAAAGCTGCATTTTTTAATGGACTAGGGTTCCAATTTTGGAACACCCCCCCACGTTCAGCTGGAAGGTGGCGCATGGAACGCAAAAATATTCCTACAAATATTTAACCTCCACACATTAACAAGTCCAATGGCTCAAATGAAAGATAAACACCTTGTTTATCTACCCAGCGAGTCAGATTTCTAAAATGTTTTACGGCGAAAACATAGCACATATTTATGTCAAACCACCACCGAAGACACGGCTAATTTGCATAGCCAAGTTGAAAAAAATATGCAATCAACAAACGCAGGATTAAAAGAAAAATAATGCACTAACCTTTTGAAATCTTCATCAGATGACAGTAATATAACATGTTACACAGTACATTTATGTTTTTTTCAATAATATGCTATATATATCCATAAATCTCTGTTTACAATGATGCATCGTTCAAAAAATGCTACTCAAATGTCCTGAGAAATGACGATAGCTCCGGCAGATAACGTCAGCTAACAAGGAATACACATCATAAACTTTGACCAAATATGCATGTTCTACATATATATAGTTAGATACACTTCTTCTGAATGCAATCGCTGTGTTACATTTATTTTTAACGTTACAGGTTTCGTTCATTAGGCTATACTATGAGTCAGCGCTCAAAAAGTAGCATTATGGCTCCTCTATCTTGGAGTCCACATAAACCCAAATTTACCACATAAATATTCCCTTACCTTTGCTGTTCTTCCATCAGAAGACCTGGAAGGAATTATACTTACCAAAAACAGCGTTTAGTTTTGCAGTCTGTGTCTTTCGGTTCTCAAACACGACACATTTCGGTTGAAATGTAGCCAAAAGTCAAGTGGATGCGCACCAAAACGTCGAACTTACATATTATATGTCGATTAAACTTGTCAAACTAACTTCATAATCAAGCTTTAACATGTTATAAAGGTGTACAGCAATCGTGAGGACGAACAGAAACGCATGCATTGTATAATCGATCTTGGAAAAAAGACAGGACCTGAGCAGAGCGCGCATAAAAGTGACCTGTTTTTTCGCATGACCGAAAGGTTTCGGCCCCCAAAACTCTCGTGAGCGCGATTCTCACAATGAGAAGCCCCATTGAAAGCTGAGATCGCGCTGAAGACAGAGAGACTGTTCCCAGACCTGTAACTGCTTGGGAAGGGTGGGGGCGATGACGTCAAAGTTGGGCCAACTTTTATGATGACAAGAGAGAGTTTGGGAGAATGACTGCCCTGAGAGTTCTGCTTTACATACAGACATAATTTAAACGGTTTTAGAAGCTTTAGAGTGTTTTCTATTCAATAATATTTTTATTTGCATATATTAGCAACTTTTGACAAAAACAAATTATGTTTACTATGGGCGCGCAATTACTCCAGCGGGGGCAGTAGACATCCCTATCCCCAAGTGGTTTTAAATGACAAAAAAAAGTGTTTCTAAGGCTTTTGAAATGGTTTTGAAAGTTGTTTTGAAATCAATGTAATGCCTGGTGGAAGCAGAGTGTGATAGCTAAGGAGATGGAGAAAATTCAAGCATTTGATTGCAAATGAGGAGGGGGTCAAAAAGAGAACACATAAGGCTGTTGTATAAAACACCTGTCTCCAGATTACATTTTCAAACTAAGGGCAACCATGGCATCTGTGACAGAGAGGGAGAAGCGTTCATCCATCTATATGGGTAAAAGAGTCTAGCTAGCTACATTTTCAGATATGATACATTTCTAATTTAGTCAGAAAGTTGTTTTCATTGCAAGTTAAAGCTTACTGTTAGCTAACTAGCTAATGTTAGCTGACTGACTGGCTCGCTAGCTAATGTTACATGTATGATCTGTGTAGTAATATGCGTATCTCATTGCGATTTGCATTCCATGCTAGCTAACATTGAGCCCAGCTAGTTGGTTAGCTTTAACAATCTGTAGATTTATGCAGGGTAGTAATGCTATGATTTGGGATTATGGTTAATTGTTTAGCTAGCTATCTAGCTTTATGTTTAAACAAAATACTCCACTGGGCAAGTAACCATTTCACTGTACCGTTTACAATAATATATAATAATAATATATGCCATTTAGCAGACGCTTTTATCCAAAGCGACTTACAACTTCTGCATGCTGTGCATATGTGACAAATAAACTTTTATTTTATTTTATATAGTGTGTGTTACCAGAGACGCTAATATGAAGAACATCAACTGCACAAAAGTCAAATTTGGATATAATGTTAGGCCAAGAAGTCAGCGTCCAAGTTCTAAAATTCTCTGGTAGAATGCCCTGCTTTAATTTAGTCACACTCGCAACCGTAAGCTATTTTCTGAAATTAGCTTGCCATTATCTTGTAAATAATTATCTAGTTGTGAGTTTATTTTCCTGTAATAATATGAACAAATTAGCTAAAGTTAAGACGGTCAGCTATATGATATAGTCATTATTTGAACTGCCTAGCCAGGTAACTCAACGGTGGCTAGCAAACTACAAACGAACCAAAACATTATTTAGAAAGATGCTTTTAGTTGCCTGGTTTGCTATAGAGTGACATACTACTTTAATCTTTAAACAGATGGGTTTATTTGTGTTAAAATACACTAGTTATGACATTTTGGACCACCAGGCTGCTGATGTCATGCAGCCTGTCGTTTTTGTGTTAATACTTTTCATAACGACAACGACAAGTTTGAAGTCAGACGACAATAGAATGTTCATGATGCCACTACGACAACTGTATATAGACTTGTCGATAGATGTAGTATAAACCAGCCTTTAGTCTTGAACTCTTTGGTTGTTTAGTACACTACCGTACTCACCGTTTAGCACAGTGGTTCCCAACCAGGGGTATGAGGACCCCGGGGGTACATTGCCTATCCACAAGGGGTACTTGAGAAGACTCATGAGACCATAGGCTTACTGGTAAAATACAAGAGGGGGTAATTCCAGGCAGAGCAAAATACTGTTGGTGGTACAGTAACCACAAAAGGTTGGGAACTACTGGTTCAGCACATGGTCTCACATGTGAATCCTTAAAGAGATGGGTGGGGCTAAGGCTTAAGAGTGTGTGAACTATGCTGAATGGGTGTAGAGAAAGAGCTCTCTAGTAGTTGTACCAAAACATTCACAGGCTAAAAGTGGGGTTACAAGTTTGTCAACTTTCAAAGGAGATTTACTTTCTCAGTGTTCCTCAACTGTAATGTAATGATATACCATTTTCTACCTCTGAGCCTCTACTTTTATCCAATGTAAAAACAGTTTGCTACATAAGACCAAATCGAGCCTGATGGTCACATATTAAACAAACTTTGCTATTTCAAACTTTACTATTTGGCAGGTATTATGCATGCTCAATCATGAAAGTGATAATGCTATATATTACTTTGAACTTTAATTATACCATTTTACCCATTTAGGAAAAGGAATTACAAACATATTGATTTATCATTTATGTCCATTTGCCTTTTCGATTGACTTTCGGCAGCGAAATGCCGAAAGCATTTTTTATCCCCGTTCCATTGAAGTATGTAACTGGGATGTTTAGCAAGTAGAGTGTGAATAGTGGACATGTATGGATTTTTCTGGGCTGGGAGTAATGATTTGTCTGACCCAGAGAGGGATTTTGTCTACTGCTGCAGAGGGCTTTTCTGCAATCAGTTGAGATCCAATACAGAGTCAAATGCAGTTTACAAAATGTTGTTGACAAAAGTACATCTCTTGGATTTTTCAGACGTGGGGACATAATTTGACACCACTCATCTCTTTGCTACTGTGTGCAGGATAAATAGAATAACTATCTAATATATTATTGTTTACAATAACCTTTCAATACTAATGTGGTCAGAACCGAACTGGAACATTGAACTGACATTGTATGAACAAAGGGTGGATCCGGGTTGCATGTAAGTTCTTCCTTAATATAGATGATGACAACAGGAAGGCAAAGCGAGGCAATTTTTTTTTACCCAAACCTTCCCGCAGTTGCCTAGCAACTAGGGGGCAGGTGAATCATATCCTGAATGTTTGTCTGTCCACACAAAGCTATTTTGCCCATTCTATGCTTAACCAGTTCTAGTAATTTTCACTATCATTCATGACAAACACTGCCCCCCTGGGTTCAACGTCTATGCCACTTTGGTTCAATGTTGTTTCATTGAAATGACATAGAAACAACATTTATTCAACCAGTGTGTGCTGATTATAAGTAGTCACGTGCAAAGCAGGTTATAACATGCAAAGTCTTGAAACCAGACCTGCGTGCAATTAATCAGCCAATGTCAATGAGCATTGATAAAAACACTCTTGCATGAGATGAACCAAACTTGATTTTCTGGTTATTGCACACCCATAGAATGGTCTGCTGAGAAATGAATCAACAATGTCCACTTCCTTGACGTCCACATAACTAAATAGAATAACATGTATTGTCCTAAACGAAGGCGGTGAGGGCCGGCAGGTAGCCTTGCGGGAAGGAGTGTTGGGCCAGTTACCAAGGTCTTTTGATCCCCGGGCGCCGACGATGTGGATGTCGATTAAGGTAGCCCTCTGCACCTCTCTGATTCAGAGGGGTTGGGTTAAATGTGGAAGACACATTTCGGTTGAATGCATTCAGTTGAACAACTGACTAGGTATCTCCCCTTTCCCAGTTCAAGGCTTATACATTAAAACATTGAGAAATCTTGATAAAACTCATATTTCATATATAATTATTTAGCAATTGTATAATTCAGAGGTGTTAGGATTATAGAAGCACAATACATTGGTGGCGTTACCCTCACATACAGAAGAGCAAGAAGGAAGTAAATATGTTGTAGTTGCTTTGATTATCAATGAGTCTCTGGCCTTCAGGGAGAGACAGTGCATTCGGAAAGTATTCAGATCCCTTCATTTTGTTACGTTACAACCGTATTCTAAAATGAATTAAAGTTTCTCTCATCAATTTACACACAATACTACCCCATAATGAAAAAGCAAAAATAGGGTTAGATTTATTCTTGGGGGCAAATTTTAAAAACCGAATCAAATTTTATTTGTCACATGCGCCAAATTCAACAGGTGTCGACCTTACAGTGAAATGCTTACTTATGAGCCTTAACCAACAATGCAGTAACAAAAATATGAATAAGAAATAAAACTAAAAAATAATTCAAGAGCAGCAGAGTTAATGTCCGGGGGCACCGGTTAGTCAATGTAATTGAGGTAATATGTACATGTAAAAAGAGTAGGGGCAATGAAAATAGTGTGGGTAGCCATTTGATTAGATGTTCAGGAATCTTATGGCTTGAGCACGCACCCGAGGGGCCCCCGTGTTGAGGAACAGCGTAGCGGATGTGTTGTTACCTACCCTTACCACCTGGGGCGGTCCGTCATGAAGTCCAGGATTAAGTTGCAGAGGGAGGTGTTTAGTCCCAGGATCCTGAGCTTAGTGATGAGCTTTGAGGGAACTAAGGTGTTGAGCTGTAGTCAATTAATAGCATTCTCACATAGGCGTTCCTTTTGTCCAGGTGGGAAAGGGCATTGTGGAGTGAAATAGAGTGCATCATCTGTGGATCTGTTGCTGCACAGCTATTTTCAGGTTCAAGTCCAGGCCTCTCAAGGACATGGAGACTTGTTCCGAAGCCACTCCTGCATTGTCTTGGCTGTGTGCTTAGGGTGGTTGTCCAGTTGGAAGGTGAACCTTTGCCACAGTTTGAGGTTTTGAGCGTTATGGAGAAAGTTGTCATCAAGGATCTCTATGTACTTTGCTCCATTCAACTTTTCCTTGATGTTGACAAGTCTCCCAGTCCCAACGTCTGAAAAACATCCCCACAGCATGATACATGAGCACAGGAAGCGGCGCAGGTCCTAATCCAGGCACTTGTCATCTCCCGTCTGGATTACTGCAACTCGCTGTTGGCTGGGCTCCCTGCCTGTGCCATTAAACCCCTACAACTCATCCAGAAAGCCGCAGCCTGTCTGGTGTTCAACCTTCCCAAGTTCTCTCACGTCACCCCGCTCCTCCGCTCTCTCCACTGGCTTCCAGTTGAAGCTCGCATCCGCTACAAGACCATGGTGCTTGCCTACGGAGCTGTGAGGGGAACGGCACCACAGTACCTCCAGGCTCTGATCAGGCCCTACACCCAAACAAGGGCACTGCGTTCATCCACCTCTGGCCTGCTCGCCTCCCTACCACTGAGGAAGTACAGTTCCCGCTCAGCCCAGTCTAAACTGTTCGCTGCTCTGGCCCCCCCAATGGTGGAACAAACTCCCTCACGACGCCAGGACAGCGGAGTCAATCACCACCTTCCGGAGACACCTGAAACCCCACCTCTTTAAGAAATACCTAGGATAGGATAAGTAATCCTTCTCACCCCCCCCCCTTTAAGATTTAGATGCACTATTGTAAAGTGACTGTTCCACTGGATGTCATAAGGTGAATGCACCAATTTGTAAGTCGCTCTGGATAAGAGCGTCTGCTAAATGACTTAAATGTAAATGTAAATGTAAATGTGTTGTATGCTATGTCGTTTATTTTGAAGACTGACCCTTTTATTGGCAAAGAGCTTGATCGAGGTCTTTTGTCTCTTTAATTTTTTCAATTGTGTCAGGGTGAGTGGATTGCGTCCTTTGAGAAGATTCAAAGCAATCTCACATAGGGATAATATGAGATCTGAAGAACAGTGACCCAAGATGGCCTTCCGTTCATTAGATGTAGCCCCAACTAGGCTTCTCAAGAGGGGCAAGTTTCTTTTTAAACGCAGAGACATAGCGGCTACTTTTTTTTAGGAATGTACGCAGCCGGCCACTCCCACGGGAACAGACCGGTTCGTAGCCTCAGGTGTTCTGGAGTATTTGCTTTTAAATCCACGATTAAATAAGAAAATGGCGCTTGGGTTGCGTCCTCGTAGCTCTCCATAAAGTAGGATTTCCTTCCCGGGTACATCTGTTGAGCTAGAGTGTTAATTTGTAGTTTGTCTCTAGGATTTTTGAACAAAACCATGTAATTGGCGTTCAAACTGATGGTGCGGCTATTTTTACCTTGGTGAAACACATTCTGCACCAAATAAAGCACGGACAGGTTTCTATGGTGAGTATATTGGGTAAACGCTCGGGCAATTTCGGGATGTTTGCTACCTGCAAATAGCATATCGTCCAAAACCAACAGATTGTTTTTATGAGGAGGTAAAAGTTCATCATCAGACAAGGTATCAGGTATTCCTTCAACAAACTTGATTTTTATTGTCTTCAACAATTCATCATACAGAGGTTGATAACATGAATAACACCACACAACATTATTAGGCTTTTGAGATAACACATGTTCAGAATTCTCTAAAATACTTTTTACAAAACAAGTTTTACCACTATTCGAAGGCCCTGCGATTAAGGCCGAAAATGGTAGTTGCAACCGGGGGTCAAAACCTTCTACAGCAGTCATTATATCTTAAGCTTTAAGACCCCTGTAGCTTGTAGCATAAGTCAGTAGCCAAAGGGGTAATGTGTTCCAGTCAGGCAAAAGCAGTCTCTTGTCATAGACAACCCTGAATCTTTTAGTAAGTGGGGCCTTCCTCAGATGGAAGCCCTTTATTATACCCAACAATCTTTTTGTAGGAGCTCCTAAATCTCAAAGTCACTATTCCTGTCATTTAGGAACCCCCCTCAAACAAGCGTGTGATTGATTCCAAGTTTAGACGCTGGGCATTTTCATAGTTTTGAGTCACTCCTTTGGCTTTCAATACCACGTGATTCTTTAGAGTTCTAAAAGCATAGCTTTTGGGCCCACAGGATGACCATTCTGTGATATGGTCACCCTCTGCGAGTTCACTCGTTAAGCCACCCAAATAGTTGCTGAGTGGGGGGCTCCAATCCCCCGGTTTGCTTACATAGACCACAGAGTCTGTGTCATGGTAAAGTACCCGCCTCTGAAGCTGCTCCATGAGCTTGTACAGTTCAAGTCGGCCATAGGCTGCGGTAAATGCTGCAAGAAACACATTTACATTACCCGGGGGTAGAACCCACTTCTTGTTACGTCGCCATTGCACACCAAGGCAATGTCTTGACTCAAGAATGAAAAATGTGAAATTTCGTATTGGTCCGAAAAAACGAATTCCCAAAATTCTTCAGGGTCTTTAATAATCGACGTTGTTAGCATATTACACCTCTGCGCTAATTTGCCCCAAAGCAAGTACAATTTCGACACATTTTTGTTTGGTTTTGTGGACCTCTATTCTGTCAGGGTCAAGAAGGATGCCTTCTCTGTCATGATAGTCTTGAATGTACCTGTCTTTACTCTCTTGATCTGTGACCGATGCAGGATAGCCTGAAGCCATTTGCTTACATCTCAAGAAGGTCTTGATGTACTCTTTAAAAAGAGTGTCTGATTTCTTTGAAAAGTTCCATACTTCAAAGATTTTGGCCACACAATACCCCATCTCTAAAGCCTTAGAGAATTCAGCTGTGACCCATACACCTGTCAGTGCTGTTTTCACTGCAGGTGCGACAAATGGGAAAGAAAAGTTTTCCTTGAGGGCCCCTGTAAGGTAACACAGGTATAAACAAACCCCTTGGAGGGTAGACAGTTGCTTTGATCAGACCAAAATAGTTTTGAGGTAAGTCAAAATCATGATGAATAATTTCAGGATGACCTATAGGATAGCATGAGGAACTCATTACATGCGGATAAAGGGATGTAAAATCTACATAGCCTATTGTCTCGTCGGGTTGCGCTACATACCTCAATGTCAAAGCATTGGTACGGCTGCCATACAAGGCCTGTCTTGGCTCCAGAGGTTCTGGGGTGTCAAAGCTGGAAAGGAATGCTTGAACGTGAGGATCAGACTTTATGAGGGCTGTCCATTCGTGCTCCCACAAAACAACCACTTTTAGACCGTAAGTAGCCTGTAAAGAATCAACTTTGTCTTGAAACTCTTGGTACATTTCCCCAAAAGTCTTTTGGGTTAGGACACACATGTTCTGGGGCACAAAGCAAGATTTGCAACCATGGAAGAAACAACCGTTGTACTCATACACAGTCTCAACCCCATCAATCTTGGTGTAGCCATCTACATGGTAAGAGCCAAATGCCTTCTCCCCTCGATTCAAAGCCTGTTGAATACAAATGTCTTTATCCTGGGCCATATACTCTAGCCATTGAATGGACCCACTAGAGTATGCCTAGAATTGGCGTCGGTAGTGGTCAGGCGAGGAGATAGCTATAGAGATAGTGTGTAAGGTATGTTTTCATGCATGCTGATGCAATAGTTGTACAACTCCAGGGGTCAATGCCTGCATCTTTGATTACCTCTTCTCTGAATCTGAGGCATCCTTCACGAAGTATAACCACATCATTGTCACAGTATGATTCCATCTCTTTATGGAAATCAAAGGTGCCCTGTCTTACTGTCTCATACCAAATCATGAATCTCTCACGCTCTTTGGGAGACATTTGATCACACCCGTACATTTCTGGGCTGGGATATGATCCGATATAATGTAGATTCTCCTCAGATGTGAAGAAGTGGGGGAACCAGCCTTTCACAGAGTTTTCAAAACCCAAGGCCTCTGGCATTTGAGCCAATCTCATGGGTAAGAAGCTTAAACTGTCAATGTATCTCTGGTTGAAGGCTGGATCTACAAAACACAAGATTTTACTACCTATCAAGGGGTTCAGAAGAAGGTAAGAGTCGTAGGCTCTAGCGTTGTGCGCTATAAACGTAAAGTTTCGGTACTGTGGTTTTCTAAAATGTTTTAGAAAGAGTAGTGCACAATTGGATCCTTCTGCAGACCACTTTTCCCCCTTGAATGTCATGGTAGATACAAAAATAGGCAAATGATCCCCCGATTGCTGATTTGTCTCAAAATCATAGAACAAATATTTCTCTGAATATAACACTTGTGTGGCACTTCTTGAACCACTTCAGCATTTCTGCTTTTCAGAGCCCCTTTACAGATTGGACAATGTATGATTCCACAAACATGTGGTTTAGGGCTATCTATTTTAATGACATTTTGGGCATTTCTTGTTAATGGCACAAATGCTTACAGATTTACAGGCCTTAGGGTGCCATGTTTCAATTTTGTGTTTATCGTAACAGTAGGTCGAACGACATGTGCGATGGCAATCCTCACATGGTGTCAAGTTTAAGGTTTGCATAGGGCACTCTGCATCCTGACATACTGAACAGTTATAGCGGCACGAGTGCCCCCCCTTTCGGGTGTAGCTGGTATGGCAGGATGGACACACATAGGGTGCGCCTATGAACGCTGTGATGTTGGTAACGGCATAGTATTGTTTGTTTTGCACATAAAAGTACAGAATCTGAGGGTGCGGTTGGGGGGTGTTTTGGAACTTCAAGAGAGCTGCATTAGCTCTACTGTGGTACAAGACCACAATCTTGATATTCAGAAAGTTTTCAAATTTGACAATGTCTGAGAATGCCACCCCTTCCTGTATCCCGAGACCCAAAGCCGTTTGGATCTCTCTAGCCTTTTGCAATGCCGTCAGATCAGTACATCCGGGGTTAAGTAAATGCGCTAGGCCTATTGCAAAACATAGCTTATTATCAGAATTGTGAATGTTTATGAGGTAGGCCCTTTTATTGCTTATGATTTCTGACTGCATTAGGCTATCAAGCTTCCTTCTCTGCCCACCACCCCCCTGCGGTTGGCGTATTATTTGCACTACAAGCTCGAGGGTCCGATCGGCTATGATGGCTAAATTTGACTGAACAAGGCGTTCTACCAGCGCGGTAAATTGTTCAAGATCTGCTTCGCCATTGGGCAAACTAAGAGATACTGTGTTATGCAGGCTATCTCCACAAATTTCCAACTGTAAGACATCACGAGGTTCGCCATAATCTCTTGCCGTCTCTAACAGATCATTTAGAGTGTCCATTATCATCATGTAAAATATAGCATAGTCAAGATTCTGATTCACCCATAGGAAATTGAAAAACTGTCGAATCTCTGTATTGTTGAATTTATTCCTGTACACAACCCTGACACAACCCGACTCTGTACTGTCTCTCAATTAAATCCCCCAGGCGTTTGTATAGCAAAACATTCCTCGATTTCAAAGCCCTGGAAAATAATGTGAAAAACCTTTCTTGTTCGGCTGCCGGTACTGAGGCCGTAGAATTGACTGGGTCGATAAGGTTGGCCGCATCACAGAATAGCTGGTCGTCAACATCTGACATGTCATTAAAAACAGTTCTCTCGGGTGTTTCATTGGGAATTCTCGGGGCTCCGGAAACCCCCAGCTCTAGATGTATGTGGCCGCCTGTGCCGTTTTTCGCCGGGGCGGAGTCTGAATGAAAATAATACATACAAAATTACGTTATTAGATATAAAAATATATATATGTTACCTACATACAAATGTCAAATACCTTTCCGGTATAATAATATATATTAACAATACATAGTTAAAATACCTCGGCTTTTTTGGCGCTTGTTGTGACGAATCGCCGAAACCGGGGGTGTGTGACTTTTTCCCTCTAGCGTTCCAGATTCTGCTGGGCCTGTCTCCGGGCAGTCTGAAAAAACATTATTTGTCCTTGTTTTAACATAGGCTATCAACAGATCTATAACTAATACAAAGGCTTATAACTAATAACAAAACTGTATAATGGTCTCATACCGTGTCCCTGGAGCGCCGGCTCGTGAAGCCGCAAGTTCCCGACCCAACAGTAGTTTTCGGGTGGGCTTGATTCAGAGCAATGTATTTGGGCCACCACTGCTTTTTGCCTGTTGCGGTCTGGAATATTTCGGGCGGGGGTCGATGTTCCCTGGATTCGCGGTGAGTTTGAAAAATCGCTCGTACAGAACGGTAGAATTGCATCAAAGTCCTGCGTGGCAGATGTCCATAACGCATCCTTTATCATTCCTGGCTGTATGTCGGCTGTAAATACATAAAATAGTTTTTTAAAATAGTACACCCTATTTTTTTATTTTTATATATAAATATTCTTGGGTATGTGTTTAATTATAAGGACTTACAACGAAAAAAAGGCCGCTGGTGATTGCCTACCTGACTTTTGCTCCTGTGAACCTCCCTCATGTTGTTCCAGATCAGGTAAATCGCGTAAAAGCTGCGTAAATGTCTGGGATCCTAGACACCATTAGACAATATTAACAGTTATACGCTATATCTACACTTTTTTTAACCTATATTGGCCTTTTGGCCTGAAATACCCAAATAACTAGGGGTTAATATTCCAATAATATTCAAACAAATCTTAAAATATGTTTTTCATTTACTCACCTCCAGAAATATCCATTATGCGAGATTCCCTTATTCAGAATATATATATATATATTTTAATCTGTCCGTGCAGCTCAATATTCGGGCCTGTTTGCCCTAAAGCAATGCTAACAACGTTAAAAATAGTTCTGTCCCTAACTATCTAAAAGTACGGAAGAGAGATAGATGTATGCTACACCCCACCCCTGTATGTCTGTTTTAGAGCCCCCAAAAGGCTTTGAATTCAAAGTACCGTTCTGTCTGCATTGGGTTTGCTAGAATCCCTGTGTGTTGATTAGATATCAGTGTTTAACCCGGGCTGTAGGCCTATATCTTGACAGGCCATATGACGGATAATGTAAACCTTGGTTTCAAACGATTCTCTACAGATAGAGCTCTGGGACCCCGTGTTGAACCCCCCCCCCCCCCCCACCTTATGATTTATGTAACACACACACAACCACACACACACACGCCTGTTGCTACGCCCCAAGACCACTCACACACACACACACTCTGATTCTATTTTACTTCGCGACAGAGCTGGAAGACGTTGTTAAATAGGCTTTTCCCATAGTTAAAGGGTGAGATACCATTTTTTAAATTCCTTTTATTGAATTCCAAAATATTTCATACAACCTTTAAGACATGTTTGAATTAAGTAACACATTTGAATAATATTTAAACATGCATCACACGTGTTTTATATAAAAAATAAAAACCTTGGAGGCCGGTCTTTGTACATTATTACAAACTTTAATAAAACGTAATGTTCATAACATACCCATGTAGGAATAGACTATAAAATAATACATGTTTTTTCAGATCTTACAGTTGTCTTTGACAAATTTGACACAAAGCTAGCCTTATTTTAAGCCATTCTCGTATCCTTAGCGCTGGAGAAAAAGGCTCTGGTTCTGCACGATAAAAGGGTTGGGACACGCTGTCTGTGAATATCTTAACCGTAGATTCCTCCAGGTTGAATATGAACGAACAAAAATCCTTTAAAACATTCTGGAGCCTCAAGCAAAATATCCTCCAGGCTTTTGGCGTTGGATTCATGACATGAGCTACAGAGCACTCCGAGAATTCCCCTTATTTTAGATGTTTAATATTCAGGTCTTAAAAATGGCTTGTTCTGGACATTTATAAAGCCTAGGCCCCAGATACATAACCCTGGACATTCCTACTTCATAGATAACAACCATAAGGGAGATTAAACTGGGGGTGGGGGGGACATACACGGTCCCAAAAGTTCAAACACTCAACCCCCACCCTCCCCAGTTCAACCAGCCCCCTAGACATCAAACAACAGGACTACTTCAAAGCATACCATAGATATATAAAATAACACACACCCTCTAACACGTGAACACATGAACAGGGGGGGACGGGCCGGAGGCCCATATTCAGACATGTACACGTCATCATGACGTACGGTCATCAATCAATAATTTTGACCCGTGCCATCTCCTATATTCTCTCTCACGTGTAACAACGCCTGCACAGGATCGGTACATCTGAACATCGCACCTGAGGGACAGGTACAGGATGGCATCAACAACGGCCTGAGTTACACCAGGAACGCACAATTCCCCCCATCAGTTTTCAGACTGTCCGCAATAGGCTGAGAGGGGCTGGACTGAGGTCTTGTAGGCCTGTTGTAGTAAGGCAGGTCCTCACCAGACATCACCAGCAACAACGTCGACTATGGGCACAAACCCACCATCGCTGGACCAGACAGGACTGGCAAAAAGTGCTCTTCCCTGACAAGTCACGGTTTTGTCTCACCAGGGGTGATGGTCGGATTCGTGTCGTCGAAGGATTGAGCGTTATACCGAGGCCTGTACTCTGGAGCGGGACCGATTTGGAGGTGGAGGGTTTGTCATGGTCAGGGGCGGTGTGTCACAGCATAATCGGACTGAGCTTGTTGTCATTGCAGGAAATCTCAACGCTTTGCATTACAGGTAAGACATCCTCCTCCCTCATGTGGTACCCTTCCTGCAGGCTTATCCTGACAGGGTAGCTTCGTGGTTAGAATGTTGGGCTAGTAACCGGAAGGTTGCAAGTTCAAATCCCCGAGCTGACAAGGTACAAATCTGTCGTTCTGCCCCTGAACAGGCATTTAACCCACTGTTCCTAGGCCGTCATTGAAAATAAGAATTTGTTCTTAACTGACTTTCCTGGTTAAATAAAGGTAAAATATATATATTTTTTAAACATGACCCTCCAGCATGACAATGCCACCAGCCATACTACTCGTTCTGTGCGTGATTTCCTCCAAGACAGGAATGTCAGTATTCTGCCATGGCCAGGAAAGAGCCCAGATCTCAATCCCACAGAGCACTGTGACCTGGGACCTGTTGGACGTCTGGAAACTTGCAGGTGCCTTGGTGGAAGAGTGTGGTAACATCTCACAGCAAGAACCGGCAAATCTGGTGCAGTCCATGAGGAGATGCACTGCAGTACTTAACTTCTTGGTGACGGGGCAGTATTTTCACGTCCGGATTAAATGCATGCCCAAATTCAACTGCCTGCTACTCATCCCCAGAAGATAAGATATGCATATTATTTGTATATTGGGATAGAAAACTGTTTGAATCATGTCTGTGAGTATAACAGAACTTATTTAGCAGGCGAAACCCTGAGAACAAACCACTCAGATTATTTTTGTTTTGTTTTGAGGTCACTCTTTTCAATGGGTTTTCATTGGGAATACAGATTTCTAAAGGACCTTCTTGCAGTTCCTATCACTTCCACTGGATGTCAACAGTCTTTAGAATGGTTGAGGTTATTCCTTTGTGTAATGAAGAAGTACTGCCATCTTGAACGAGGGTCACTTGAAGTGTACTGTTAGATAGAGGCACGTGACCAGAAAGCATGCTTGTTTGTTTTCTTCCTGTATTGATCATCCTGTCTTCAATTTTAGCAATTATTTTACTTTACAAAATACCTAAAGTTGTATTACAAAAGTAGTTTGAAATGTTTTGGCAAAGTTTACAGGTAACTTTTGAGATATTTTGTAGTCACGTTGAGCAAGTTGGAACCAGTGTTTTTCTGGATCAAACGCGCCAAATAAATGGACATTTTTGATATATATATAGACGGAATTAAATCGAACAAAAATGGCCCTTTGTGATGTTTATGGGACATATTGGAGTGCCAACAAAAGAAGCTCGTCAAAGGTAAAGGCATGAATTATATTTTCTGCGTTTTGTGTCGCACCTGCAGGGTTGAATTATGGTTTCTCTTTGTTTAGGGAGGTGCTATCCTCAGATAATAGAATTGTTTGCTTTTGCCGAAAAGCCTTTTTGAAATCTGACATGTTGGCTGGATTCACAACCAGTGTAGCTTTAATTTGCTATCTTGCATGTGTGATTTAATGAAAGTTAGATTTTTATAGTAATTTATTTGAATTTGGCGCTCTGCATTTTCCCTGTCTTTTGGCCAGGTGGGACACTAGCGTCCCACATATCCCAGGGAGGTTAATGCAGCTGGTGGCCACACCAGATACTGACTGTTATTTTTTATTTCGGTCCCCCCCCTTTTTGTTAGTCATATCTGTGGAACTTGTTCAATTTATTTATGTCTTAGTTGTTGAATATTATGTCCATACAAATATTTACACATGTTAAGTTTGCTGAAAATAAACAGTTGACAGTGAGAGGAAGTTTCTTTTTTTGCTGAGTTATATATGCACATACAGTACCAGTCCACGTTTGGAAACACCTACTCATTACAAGTAGCCCCTTTGCCTTTATGACAGCTTTGAACGCTCTTGGCACTCTCAACCAGCTTCATGAGAAATGCTTTTCCAACAGTCTTGAAGGAGTTCACACAAATGCTGAGCACTTGTTCGCTGCTTTTCATTCACTCTGTGGTCCAACTCATCCCAAACCATCTCAATTGGGTTGAGGTCAGGTGATTGTTGAGGCAAGGTCATCTGATGCAGCACTCCATCACTCTCCTTCTTAGTCAAATAGCCCTTACAGCATGGAGGTGTGTTTTGGGTCCCCATCTTCATCACATTCATCTCACACATCAGCTGTTTGGACTGACAGTCTAGGCAGGTCACATGACTTCTACTTCCACTAAGCAGCAGGTGGCTGGAATAGAGGAAACACACACACATACGAAACAGACATCTTCTCAAGACCAAAACACACACTCACAGTTAATGTATCTAGTAAATGCAGGTCTAACAATAAAGCAAAGAATATCTGGCCCACTTGCACAGAACACTCAAACAACAGCAGGTGAAACTGACCGTCTAGTCTTGTTGTAATCCAGTTGGTAGGGCCCAAACTGAGACAGGGTCAGGTTAAAGTACTGTGGAGTGAGAGCGGGTTCGAGACAAACACATTGTTATAAAAAAGACTGACAGAGAACCCAGATTATTTAAAATCTTCTGCTTGTGGCAACTTAAATGACACATTGCCCCTGAAAGACTCAAATTTTCCCCGGAGGTAATGTGTCTATTCCCACAGCATCAGCGATGTCATCCTGTGAGATGGTGCATGTGTCCTCATCCTCGTCTCCCTCCAGGAACCTAAGACCAGAGAGAAAGAGTCAGTTACACCGAGACGACTGGGGGGGGGGGGTTGTTACCCAGCATCCTCTGGGATCAGGAGGTCGTATTGTGCATTCTGCTTCGGAGCTAGGTCTGAGTAAGCCCCTGAACAAACAACCACATTTCTGGGAGGGCTCGAATGGTTTTGTTTAGTATGCATGCACTTCTGTCTTATGTGTGTGCTTTAGGTGATGAGCAAACAAATCAAGATCGCCACACAGAGACCTGCGTTTTGAAGTCGGTTTAGTAATACTTTCCTGTGGATATTTTGTCCCAAATTTCTACCCACAAAACGAAAAGACAAAAACAGCAGACAACAGTTAGACTAAGTTCAAATGAATGTCAATACAAATTAACATTACAAGATTTTTGCATGATAATATGAACTTTAACTAGCTACCAGATAACTAGCTACCTATTTCACTTTTTCACAAGTTTTTATCACTAGCTTGCTAGCCGCGCATGAGGGAGAGCATCGGCACAAGTAGCTACAGTGTGTTAACCCTTTTCCCGAATCGAGAACGAGGAAAGTATCGCCAAGAGTAGGTTATCTTATAAAGAGTCCAGTTGCAGGTGGATCTACAGAAAACAGAGATACCAAGATATTCATTCCATGTTTTGTATCGAGTGAGAAATGCTATTGCATGTGTGTAGAGTTTTGTTTTGGTCGCACTGTGTGTGTCATTATGGTACTTCACGTGCCTGTGGCCACATCGCATAGAAATGACTAGCTCCTGCAAAAATGCTGGGAAATCCTACAATGAACAAAAATATAAACATGTAAAGTATTGGTCCCATGTTTCATGAGCTGATGTTCAATATGCACAAAATGCTTATTTCTCAAAATGTTATGCACAAATAAGTTTACATCCCTGTTAATGAGCATTTTTCCTTTGCCAAGATAATCAATCCACCTGACAGGTGTGGCATATCAAGAAGCTGATTAAACAGCATGATAATTATATAGGTGCACCTCATGTTGGGGACAATAAAATGGTACTAAAATGTGCAGTTTTGTCACCAAAACGCAATGCCACAGCTCTCTCGAGTTGAGGGAGCGTGCAATTGGCATGGTGACTGCAGGAATGTCCACCAGAGCTGTTGCCAGAGAATTTAATGTTAATTTCTCTACCATGAGCCGCCTCCAATGTAATTTTAGAGAGTTTGGCAGTTTGCCCAACCGGCCTCACACCCGCAGACCACGTGTATGGCGTCATGTGGATGAGCAGTTTGCTGATTTCAACATTTAAAAAATCATTATTTATAACCTTGTCAACATCTTGACAATATTTCCTATTCATTTTGCAACTCCTTTCATGTATGTTTTCATTGAAAAGTGACCCCAAACTTTTGACTGGTAGTGCGTCTCTGAACGTGGGTGCGTTTTACTTAGCTAATGGCGCTGTAATTGTTGTGTTAGTGGGAACGAATTGGTGTCCATCTCTTCCACTAGAAATCACAGTAGGGGAAGGTAAAAGCATAATTAACCTATTCCATGTTAGTTGCAAGGCTAAGGATAGAGGCTTTCTCTGAATAGATCTGAATTTCAAACGAAAAACATACTGTAGACCAACGCTCCGTGATCTGTACCAATGCGTTTTATTGTAGGCCTATAACAGCGTTGTAGATACATAACCTAATAAACTTGAAGGCAAAAATAACAGAAAATGTACAATAATAATCCGTTTTTATACCATGCAATATATTCAAGTATAAAATAATCCAGAGACCCACTATATATGTCCGGGGAACAGTCACTTGTGTTTTATAACTTAAACGCATTAAATCATAAACCTAACTACAGGTCAATTTGGTCTACATAACTCTGACACTTAGAATCATGCAATTCAAGGCCAGACCGAAGAGAGCAGATTTAAAGCCTGCGTCCTCTGTTGGATGCAGGCTGCCTGCCTGCTGAGCCAAAAGCTATTTCCCTGCGATGCTTCGCTTTATTATGATTTTTCTTTGCCACGTAGGCTTAATCTGTAAAACGAATACATTTCTGAGCATCTCATGTCAACAATATTGGTCCAGCAAACAACACAGCTATTCATTAACTTGAAATCCCTTTGAGCGTTACTGATTCTGGCAATCCAAGTGTGTTTAATTACACACAAGCCCCCCCCCAAATTGTTTTTTAAAAGTAATAATAATATCTAATTTAAACATTTCTCAGTATACTTTCTGGAGACGTTTTCTGAATATTCGTCATAAAAGCAGGTGGCCAAATAGACTATAGACTACCCATGGCGGAGGGGTCCATATTATATTCATAATAAACCACTTTAAATTATTAATTGTATCAATTTACACATAGATTTTATTTTACAACACAGCATTTCGCAGGCGCCAGCCCACTCGTCACTCCGGTTCAGTCAAATCCTCCTCAGGTGCGGACCTTTTGCCCGGGTGCTGTCTCTTCTCCGCAGCGCGACTCTTTGTCACGTTGTCTAACAGCTCGAGCAACAGGTTGGCTTTACTGCAGCCAGGGTCCAGCACGTCACTGGGGCTGTTGGCGCCCAAATCCGGACTCATGTCATACCAGTAACGTTTGCCGGGATGTTGGCGCTTCTCCAACTCCTGGAGGTCCCCTTGGCGCTTCTCCAACTCCTGGAGGTCCCCTGCGTCTGACTCGTCGTCCACATCTCGCCTGCCAGGATGCTGGCGCTTGCTGTACATCATCAGGTAGCGCTTGCCCGGGTGCTGCCGTTTGGAGAGTTCACTTAGAAATGCGGAGTTCTCTGTAATCTGCTCCACCATTGAGCGCTTGCCTGGATGCTGCGTTTTCTGGAGCTCCACAAAAGAGTCAATTTCGTCTTCACGTTTTCCTGGGTGCTGTCTTTTCTGGACCTCCCCTGAGTCTTCGTCTTCGTCCTCGTCCTCCTCTCGTTTACCAGGGTGTTGCCGCTTCACTAGCCACTCTGGCTGAGAGGACAATGCCTCTGTAAAATTAAAATGACAACCTGATTAGTTTACTGACAGGGGAAAATATAAATCTGCTACCGCTTGTTATGCCATGTGTACATGTATTTCCATTGAACATACATGAACATGAAAACGTAGGTTAATGTCAAACATATGTATTCTATTCTGTTTTCATTATTTCACCATTAAAATATAGGCATTTGTGCTTTGATGCCAGTATTAACTCCTGGAAAATATTGGATGCGTTTCACGGGTGCTTTGCCGGTTGCCCTCTCCAAATAGATTTGCATCCTAACAAATAACACAATATAGTAATGTATTCACGTTAATGTTGCACAACATGAATGAAAGATCTTGGAAATGTTGGGTTATTTGATAATGAAAAAAAATACAAACAATCGAAATTGTTGAGTTAATCTGGTCTTTCTGAAACGAATATAAATGTTTCTTTCGTGCAACTAGGTAACTTTAAAACAGGTATACAAAAGCATAACTAGAATGAATGTCTTCAATTGTGTTAAATTATTTGCTTTTCAATTCAATGTAAAACACCCCCGGTTCGTGTCAAACTCGGCCAGTTTGCCAAACACAAAATCGATCCAAAAGCTATTACGCACCATTCACACCATCCTCATCCTCTGTCATTTTTAGAATGGAGCGGAGCAAGATGCCCTCGGCCCTCTGTAGGATGATGTCGTCTATCTGCCGGTCTCCCGTTTTCTCTTGATCGGGGATGCTCTGTCCTCGAGCCACGGTCAGGTTGCAGACTGCCAGAGATGCCAGAATGAACAGACAGGTGGACTTCATGGTAACTTGGCCATTCGTTCGAAAACAAGAGAAGATATCATTATTATTGAAAATATACTTGATTACTTAAAAAAACATGCATCCTATATGATATTTGGTTGACATTGGCATTGTATAACTAATTTGGAGTTCTCTGTCTGTTTTACGCACATAGTACGTTTCAATAGCCTATTGGTCCGTAAAACTGGAAAATCCTTTATGAATAGATATTCGCAAACTATTTTGCAATGCACAAACTGAAGGTCCAGAGATATTATCTAATGTAAAATAGACAGTGGTCCAAACTTACCTTAGATTTGTGTTCTGGCTATTGTCACTCGCAACACCTCTGATAACCTTCAATTATAGCAAACCAACTAGAAAGGATGTTATTTGCCTCTTGCAGCGGTTGGAAACCCGTTGAGGCAAAGTTTATCGGTATGTTCGGATAGAACGCGTCCCGCCATTTATAGTCAGCGGTTACCCCCGTCACGCCAACCACGCTGTAGTAATTTCATAGAATCTTCGTCTCCATTGATTTCACATTCGTGCGCAATTGGATTAAAGTAGGTTCTAACCTCTAGAGGACGCTGTCTGGTTCTTTTCTTGGGCGTCAACTGAGCTGACAAGCCGAATCCGAAGGAGTAAAATAGGATGACTGCGAGAGGATTCATTCAAAAATGTTCTACTCATATCGCAAAGTGGTGGTGCTTATTTTGCAGAAGACCAATGTAATTGTATTCACTTGTTTTGCCATTGGGGCTGTCATTTTCAAGACGTTTGTTAAGATTATGCTACACTAAATGTAAATCATGATAATATATGGATTCATTCATAAACTACTGCCACCCAGATATCTGTATGTTTTCTCCAACGATAGACATTCATTGATGCATTATGCTAATTCATTTTCAAGACGTTCCTTAAGATTATGCAACACCAAATGTAAAGGATGATAATGTATGGATTCATTCATAAACTACTTTTAACACCACTGCTGAAGTTCAATTGAACATAATAAGCTACTTCTAATTTTGAAAGCATATGTGGCATCGATATGATTCAAACATTTATTATAGTATCAAAATGAACTACAACATGTAAATATCATATTTTTGGTCATACAGATTGTCTTTTTCAAAACAGAGATTTTCTAAGGGTTTAGGAGAAGACTAATTATATCAATGTCCCTCCAAATCTACACAGAACATAGTTACATGTTGTCAGAGTATTCAATATTAAGGTTATATATACGTTGCATTGGAACGTTGCAAGAACATTCCTGTGTCCAGTTTTCTAAAGATTAGAATAATATTCTATCAACATCCCACCACATTTACACAGAACAAGGTTGTCATGGTCTCAAAATAGAAGATATTGTTTTAGACACGTTCCATGGGAACGTTGCAAGAACCTTCCTGTGTGTCAGTCATCAGGAAGTTAAATCCCTTGACTTTTTCCACATTTTGTTATGTTACAGCTTTATTCTAAAATTGATTTTTTTTAAACTCATCAATCTACAAAAATGACAAAGCAAAAACTGGTTTTTAGACATTTTTTCAAATGTATTAAACATAAAAAACAGATGCCTCATTTACATAAGTATTCATACCCTTTGCTATGAGATTCTAAGTTGAGCTCAGGTGCATTCTGTTTCCATTAATCATCCTTGAGATGTTTCTACAACTTGATTGGAGTCCACCTGTGGTAAATTCAATTGATTGGACATGATTTGGAAAGGCACACACCTGTCTATATAATGTCCCACAGTTGACAGTGCATGTCAGAGCAAAAACCAAGCCATGAGGTCAAATACATTTTTAGTAGAGCTTTGACAGGATTGTGCCGAGGCACAGATCTGGGGAAATGTACCCCAAAAAATGTTTAGAATGCACTGTAAATTAGCAAGAACCTCCTGAGAACCTATTTAGCATGTTTTGGCATTAGAGTTAGGAGAACATCCCTAAATATCAAACAGAACTTACAGACAACATGGTTACCATGTTCTCAGAATATCCAATATTAATGTTCTAGACATGTTTCAAGAACATTCCTGTATCCAGTTTTCTGAGGGTCAGAAGAATATTCCATCAACGTGGACACTCAAATACTGTATCTGGGAAACATTATGGGTAACATTACAAAAATGGTTCTCTCTCCCTAGAATTGTTAGCTGTGCTTCCACTGATTCTCATGAAGTGATTATATCATGTTTTATCACTGTTTGTCAATGTCATTAGCTAAGTCATTGTCTGCTGTCTAAATGAGCTACACAACTCATAAAGTGCTGTCTGAAAGTGTTCATACCCCTTGACTTATTCCACATTTTGTGTTACAGCCTGAATTGAAAATGGATTCAATTGTGGGGGTTTTCTACACCATCCACACACAATAACCCATAAATACGAAGTTAAAACATGTTTTTAGAAATGTTTGCAAATGTATTGAATATTAAATACAGAAATATCTCATTTACATAAGTATTCAACCCCCCTGAGTCAATCTCATTTGGTAGTGATTACAGCTGTGAGTCTTTTTGGGTAAGTCTCTAAGAGCTTTTCACACCTGGATTGTACAATATTGTACATTATTCTATAAAAAAATATTCAAGCTCCGTCAAGTTGCTTGTTGATCATTGCTAGACAGCCATTTTTAAGTTTTGCATAGATTTTCAAGTCGTTTTAAGTCACAACTGTAACTAGGCCAATCAGGAACATTCAATGTAATGTTAGTAAGTAACTCCAGTGTATATTCGGCCTCATGTTTTAGGTTATAGTCCTGCTGAAAGGTGAATCTATCTCCCAGTGTCTGTTGAAAAGCAGACTGAACCAGGATTTCCTCAAGGATTTTGCCTGTGCTTAGCTGTATTCCATTTATTTTTATCCAAATGTTTATTTATTTCCGATGACAAGTTAACCCATAACATGATGCAGCCACCACCATGCTTGTAAATATGAAGAGTGGTAGTCAGTGATGTGTTGTGTTGGATTTCCCCCCAAAATAATGTTTTGTTGTAATGAAGAGATTCGGGAGACAGGCGCAAGGAATGCGTAATAGTTTTTAAAAATTAAGCCCAAATTACGGCGTGCCATGTAGAGGCATGGGGACAAAGACCAAACAAACACGTAACAAAACACAGGGTAGAAACCCAAAATGAAAGAGCGAGGAGTACCTCTAATAAATAACACACGCGCACAATGATTAACACATGGGACGAGACCCGTATAATCATCTGTGCAATCCACAAGGACACGAAAGCCCAAAACACACAGTGCAGGTACTCACACGCACCAGAAGACGTAGTAACAAGAATGGACTGCCCAATGGAAACCAAAGGGCACACTTATACAATACTAATCAGTGGGAATAGGGGACAGATGTGCGTAATGACAGTTCCTGGAAGGATCCATGACATTTATATTCGGGACATGAAGGAAATTTCTTTGCCACATTTTGTCTCAGTTTTAGTTTAGTGCCTTATTGCAAACAGGATGCATGTTTTGGAATG
This sequence comes from Oncorhynchus gorbuscha, assembly GCF_021184085.1. Classification (NCBI taxonomy): domain Eukaryota; kingdom Metazoa; phylum Chordata; class Actinopteri; order Salmoniformes; family Salmonidae; genus Oncorhynchus; species Oncorhynchus gorbuscha. Next base: position 60,616,981 of record NC_060175.1, on the reverse strand, counting down.
TTTTATTCTGTACAGGCTTCCTTCTTTTCATTCTGTCATTTATGTTAGTATTGTGGAGTAACTACAATGTTGTTGATCCATCCTCAGTTTTCTATCACAGCCATTAAACTATTTAAGTGTATTTAAGTCAACATTGGCCTCTTGGTGAAATCCCTGAGCTGTTTCCTTCCTCTCCGGCAACTGAGTTAGGAAGGTTGTCTCTTTTGATACACCATCCAAAGTGTAATTAATAACTTCACCAAAGGGATATTTAATGCCTGTTTTTTGTTTTTTTGTTCTCATCTACCAATAATCGCCCTTCTCTGCGAGGCATTGGTAAACCTCCCTTGTGTTTGTGGTTGAATCTGTGTTTGAAATTCACTGCTTGACTGAGTGACCTTATAGACCTTGTATGTGTGGGGTACAGAGATGCGATTGTTATTCCAAAATGATGTTAAACAACTTTTGCACAGAGAGTGCAACTTATTATGTGACTTGTTAAGCACATTTTTACTCCTGAACATATTTAGTTCTGCTGTAATAAAAGGGTTGAATAATTGACTTAAGACACTCCAGCTTTTCATGTTTAATTAGTTTGTAAAAATGTCTAAAACATAATTCTACTTTAAAATGAATATTGTGTGTAGACAATCTCAATTTAATACATTTTAAATTCAGGCTGTAACAACAAAATGTGGAAAAAGTCAAGGGGTTTGAATACATTCTGAAGCCCTAAATAAGAATATATTGCCACCCACTTCTTTCCTGTTGGAATCGTGGTATTTTCTCTCTGCTGTAGGCTTTCGTGTTTAGGTGTATTGGTCTATGTAGTGATCCACATTTTGTTTGACCTTAATCCATGACAGTATCGATAATGTTGAGCAGACATTCAGACACACTCTCTCATTATCCAGAAGTCAGACAGACATCCAATACATGTCTAACCAGACTGCAATGTGATAAACTACAGCAGTTGTAACCAGTTAAAGGAATACTCCGTAGCTTCTTTCCACTGCAACTAAACGTCATTCAATTTAGACCTATCAGGACACTAGCGCACACATGTCACCAGCGTTAGGCGCATAATGACACTCACCTGGACTCCATGACCTCCTTGATTACCTGCCCTATATATGTCACTCCCATTGCTTTCTTCCCCAGTCGTCATTGTTTCTGTTCCATGTTGGTGCGCTGTTTGGGGTTCTTGTTTTGTTCATTTATTTATTAAATGTATTCAGTCCCTGAACTTGCTTCCTGACTGTCAGCATACATCGTTACACACCAGTCCTTCAAAACAGACACAAACAAGTGACAGGGCCACACTGTTGGCCAGAAATAGAAGCTATAAAGTGCACCTTTAGTGCACAGAACTAGATATTGATGATTTCTAGCTAAACCTCCACACCTTATGTCAACCCCCACCTCCCATTTAACCCAGCGAACAGACTATTATTCTGTGAAAGAACACGGCTAGAGACAAGCACAATTTCAGTGCTTTCAAATTCCACATTGATAAATCCACATATCTTATTCCACATTACACTGTGTTACAGTGTGATTTCAGAATTGGTTAAATCAAAAATTCTCTCCCATCTGCACACAATAGCCCATAATAAGAAATTGGAAACATGTTTTTAGACATTTTTGCACCTACAGATTTGAGTCATCTTGTGTACTGTATGTCTGTATCAGCTTTGAACATCTAGATCTTCTCAAATTTTTCCTTGCAGATTTTCTCATGCTCTGTTAACTTAGATGTGGAAGACTTGGTTTCATTTCTGGGCTTTTGCTGGGCCAGTCAATAACTTTCACATTCTTGTTCTGAAGCCATTCCAGCGTTGCTTTGGCTGTATGCTTGGGGTCATTGTCCTGTTGGAACTTAAATCTTCACCCCAGTCTGAGGTTGCACTCTGAAACAGGTTCTCATCAATTATTTATCTGTATTTGGCTCCATTCATTGTTCCCTCTATCCTTACCAGTCTCCCAGTCCCTGCCACCGAAAAGCATCCCCATAGAATGATGCTGCCACCACCATGCTTCACAGTAGGGATAGTGTTAGACAGGTGATGAGCTGTGCCTGGTTCACCAGACATAGCACTTTGCATAAATATGAGACTACAGAATGTTTTGCCTTATGCGCTCAGTCTATCACGTGCCTTCTTGTAAACCAGGCATGATTTCATGTATCTTTTTCTCAGAAGTAGCTTCCGTCTGGCCACTCTCCCATAAAGCCCAGATTGGTGAAGTGCCATAGAGACTGTTGTCCTTCTGGAAGGTTCTCCCATCTCAGCCAAGGAACTTTGTAGTTATGTCAGTTGGGTTCTTGGTCACCTCCCTGACCAAGGTCCTTCTTGCCCGGTTCTCAGTTTGGTCAGACGGCCAGCAGAATCTGGGTAGTTCCATATTTTTTGCTCAACATTCTAGAAATTGTTCTCTACCCTTCCCCAGATGTATGCTTCATCACAATTCTATCTGGGAGATCTACAGACAATTCCTTGGACTACATGGTATAGTTTCTGCTCTGACATGCACGGTCAACTGTGGGACCTTACTGTATATAGACAGGTGTGTTTCTTTCTAAATCATGTCCACACAATGAAATTGGCCACAGGCGGAATCCAATCGAGTTGTAACGTCCAAGGAAAGTGGATGGAACTGAGTTCAATTTGAAGTGTCATAGCAAAAGGGCATGAATACTTATTTAAATTAATGATCAATAAATTGTCAAAATGTCTAAAACATGTTTTCAATTTGTTTTGTGTGTAGATGTGTGAGAAAAACAGCTAAATGGGGATCAAGTCAATGGGTATGAACACTTTCTGAAGGCACTGTAACACCAAAGCATGTCTGACCTGAAAGGCTTCTGCTGCTGTAGTGGTCTCTGCTTTAAAAAAATATGGTAATTACACTGTGTAAAGACTTACAAGCTGCACAGGGACCAATTAATTAGGCACCCAAGCAGAAGAAAAACTGTGTGTTTGTTGTTGTTTCTAGCCTGCGGAAGGCCAACACTCGCTAACCCTGTAAGACGATGAAAGCGGAGTGGTAGTTTGATTCATTCTGTGATCATTTGAAGCATGTGGAAAAGCAGAAGATTGAATTCAGGGTGTAACAACAAAATGTGGAATAAGTCAAAGGGTATGAAGAAGTTCTGAAGGCACTGTATATGCAGGCATTTAGTAACACAACATAGGATTATTCTAATCTAGAATACTTGGTCTCTCATCTAACCCACCTACGGAGTATAATAACAATATGTAATGTAGTTATAACACTCTTTCTGTATAACAATTCTATGATTTAGATATTAAAATATATGCATTGAGAAAAATACTCAAATGTACCCTTTATGTTACTGTAGGCCCAGACTAATCTCCCCCACATGTTACGTGCACTTGTTGGGAGTTGCCGTTTTGGACAGTCATACGTTTTGGCAGTTGCGCTCTGTCCCTGGTGGAGTTCCCTTGTGCTATGCTTACAGGCACTAGACCACGTGTGTCTGCAGATTTTCCCTCCTCCCTTGTACTTGATTGAGGAACCGGTTTTCTAGGTCTTAATTGAAAGGAAAAAAATAAATTCAGCAGACACTAGGCCCTCCATGGAATGAATTTGTCACCCCTGCACTGGACTATAATTAAGGCAAGCGCTGCCTTTTGACCTCTCAATAAGACCCAGGAGGCAGCAGGGTTGTTAAAAATGGGGATTCATAACAATTAGAGAGCAGGTTCTACGGTATGTGCTGACAAAGAGGACATCATGAATATACCCTCTGTAATTTTTATTTATTTATTTCACCTTTATTTAATCAGGTAGGCTAGTTGAGAACAGGTTCTCATTTGCAACTGCGACCTCGTCTTACTCAATGTCCACTGTTTACTTTTCCCCTGTCCTTGTTATTAATTATCTTAAAACTTCTTGGTGACAGGGGGCAGTATTGAGTACCTTGGATGAATAAGGTGCCCAGAGTAAACTGCCTGCTACTATAGATGCTAATATATGCATGTTATTAGTGTTATTAGTAATATTGGTTAGAAAAAACTCTGAAGTTTCTAAAACTGTTTGAATGATGTCTGTGAGTATAACATAACTCATATGGCAGGGGGAAAACCTGAGAAAAATCCAACCAGGAAGTGGGAAATCTGAGGTTTGTAGTTTTTCAACTCTTTGCCATTCCAATATACAGTGTAAATGGGGTCATATTGCACTTCGTAGGGTTTCCACTAGATGTCAACAATTTTGTTTGAGGCTTCTACTGTGAAGTGGGGGCGAATGACAGGGGATTGAGCCAGGCGTCTGGCAGAGTGCCACAGGCTCGTGACGCGCGTTCACGAGAGAGTTAGCTCTCATTCCATTGCTTTTCTACAGACATAGGAATTCTCTGGTTGGAACATTATTGAATAATTATGATAAAAACATCCTAAAGATTGATTCTATACGTATTTTGACAAGTTTCTATGGGCTGTAAACGAAACTTTATGAACTGTTGGTCCGACGTTCGGCTGGACCTGAACGCGCGTTTGGATTTGTTTATCAAACGCCCTAAAAAAAGAAGCTATTTGGACATAAATGATGAACTTTAGCGAACAAATCAAACATTTATTGTGGAACTGGAATTCCTGGGAGTGCATTCTGATTAAGATCATCAAAGGAAAGTGAATATTTAGAATGCTATTTCAGACTAATGTTGACTACACAATATGGAAGATATCTTTTTGGCTGCTTTGTTGTCTGATCTCTGTACTCGGATTATAGCATGCTTAGATTTTTCTGTAAAGTTTTTTTTAAATTTGGCACAGAGTGTCATGTTTTGTCTTATATTGTCTTGTCATTATGCTTTCCCTTCTGTTCGTTTCCCCCTGCTGGTCTTATTAGGTTCGTTCCCTTTTTCTATCCCTCTCTCTCTCCCTCCCTCTCTCTCCTCTCTCTATCGTTCCGTTCCTGCTCCCAGCTGTTCCTCATTCTCCTACTCACTCATTTAGTCTTTCCACACCTGTTCCCTATCTTGTCCTCTGATTAGAGTCCCTATTTCTCCCCTTGTTTTCCGTTTCTGTCCTGTCGGATCCTTGTATATTGTTCGCCGTGCTGTGTCTTTGTCTCGCCCTGCCGTGTCTTGTTTCCCTCAGATGCTGCGTGTGAGCAGGTGTCCGAGTCTGCTACGGTCGGTGCCTTCCCGAGGCAACCTACAGTTTATGGTCGAGTCTCCAGTCTGTCCTCGTCACTACGAGTGGAATTAGTTTTTTATGTTTTGTTTTCTGCTCTGATTGTCCAGGAGTATTGCCTATTTCCTTTACTGGAATAAAGACTCTGTTTTCGCCAAGTCGCTTTTGGGTCCTCATTCACCTGCATAACAGAAGGATCCGACCAAGAATGGACCCAGCGACTATGGATTCTCTCTACTCTACTCTCGAGTTCCAGGGAGCGATGCTCGGCAGACACGAGCAGGAATTGTCTGCTGCTCGGCATGCCGTTGAGACCCTGGCCGCTCAGGTCTCCGACCTCTCAGGACAGTATCAGAGTCTTCGTCTCGTGCCACCAGCTACTTCCTGGTCTTCCGAGTCTCCGGAACCTAGGGTTAATAACCCACCATGTTACTCTGGGCAGCCCACTGAGTGCCGCTCCTTTCTCACCCAGTGTGATATAGTGTTCTCTCTCCAACCCAACACATACTCAAGATAGAGAGCTCGGATTGCCTACGTCATATCACTCCTTACTGGTCGGGCTCGGCAGTGGGGCACAGCTATCTGGGAGGCAAGCGCTGAGTGTACTAACGATTATCTGAACTTTAAAGAGGAGATGATAAGGGTTTTTGATCGTTCAGTTTTTGGGAAAGAAGCTTCCTGGTCCCTGTCTTCCCTATGTCAAGGTAATCGATCCATAACGGATTACTCTATAGAGTTTCGCACTCTTGCTGCCTCCAGTAACTGGAACGAGCAGGCGTTGCTCGCTCGTTTTCTGGAGGGACTCCACGCTAAGGTTAAGGATGAGATTCTCTCTCGGGAGGTTCCATCCAGTGTGGATTCTTTGATTGAACTCGCTATTCGCATTGAACGACGGGTAGATCTTCGTCACCGAGCTCATAGAAGAGAGCTCGCGTTAACTGTGTCTCCCCTCTCTCCGACACTACCATCTTTCCCCACTGACTCAGGTGTTGAGCCCATGCAGCTGGGGGGTATTCGCATTTCGACTAAGGAGAGGGAACGGAGAATCACCAACCGCCTCTGTCTCTATTGCGGTTCCGCTGGTCATTTTGTCATTTCATGTCCAGTTAAAGGCCAGAGCTCATCAGTAAGCGGAGGGCGACTGATAAGCGCTACTAGACGGTCCTCTCCGTCAAGTACCTGTACTACCTTACCGGTCCGTCTACGCTGGATCGGATCGGCAGCTTCCTGCAGTGCATTAATAGACTCTGGGGCGGAGGGCTGTTTTATGGACGAAGCCTGGGCTCAGGAACATGACATTCCTCTCAGACAGTTAGGGGAGCCCACGGTCATGTTCGCCTTGGATGGTAGTCCTCTCCCCAGTATATTATGTGAAACACTACCTTTAACCCTCACTGTATCTGGTAACCATAGTGAGACCATTTCTTTTTTGATTTTTTGTTCACCTTTTACACCTGTTGTTTTGGGTCATCCCTGGCTAGTGTGTCATAATCCTTCTTTTGATTGGTCTAGTAATTCTATCCTTTCCTGGAACGTTTCTTGTCATGTGAAGTGTTTAATGTCTGCTATTCCTCCTGTTTGTTCTACTCCCTCTTCACAGGAGGAACCTGGTGATTTGACAGGAGTGCCGGAGGAATATCATGGTCTGCGCACGGTCTTCAGTCGGTCCAGAACCAACTCCCTTCCTCCTCACCGGTCGTATGATTGTTGTTCTGATCTCCTCAAGAAGCGTTTTGCATCCGCTCCTATCCTTGTTGCACCTGACGTCACTAAACAGTTTATTGTCGAGGTTGACGCGTCGGGGGTGGGCGTGCTAGCCATTCTGTCCCAGCGCTCCGATACTGACGATGGGGTCCACCCTTGCGCGTATTTTTCTCATCGCCTGTCACCGTCGGAACGTAACTATGATGTGGCTAACCGTGAACTGCTCGCCATCCGTTTAGCCCTAGGCAAATGGCGACAGTGGTTGGAGGGGCGACCGTTCCTTTTGTCGTTTGGACTGACCAAAGGAACCTTGAGTACATCCGTTCTGCCAAACGACTGAATGCGCGTCATGCTCGTTGGGCGTTGTTTTTCGCTCGTTTCGAGTTCGTTATTTCTTATTGCCCGGGTACTAAGAACACCAAGCCTCATGCTTTATCCCGTCTCTTTAGTTCTTCTGTGGCTTCTACCGATCCCGAGGGGATCCTTCCTGTTGGGCGTGTTGTCGGGTTGACAGTCTGGGAATTGAAAGACAGGTTAAGCAAGCACTCACGCACACTGCGTCGCGCGCGCTTGTCCTAGTAACCTTCTTTTCGTTCCTGTTTCTACTCGTCTGGCTGTTCTTCAGTGGGCTCACTCTGCCAAGTTAGCTGGCCATCCCGGCGTTCGAGGTACTCTTGCTTCTATTCGCCAGCGCTTTTGGTGGCCTACTCAGGAGCGTGACACGCGCCGTTTCGTGGCTGCGTGTTCGGACTGCGCGCAGAATAAGTCTGGTAATTTTTTTTTCTGCTTCTGCTCCTGGTCTTGCTGGGTCTCAGTCTGTTCCCTGCCACCGCATCTCTCCTGTTCTTGTTCCTGCCCTTGCTGTGTCTCAGTCTGTCCCTAGTTGTTACTCTCCTGGCCTGTTTGGTCCCGTTTGCTCTAAAGCTTTCAGTTCTCTACCCGTGTCTCATTTTTTTTTAGAGTAGTACCCTAGTTTCCCTTTTTATCGTTTTCCGTTACGGTCCTGAGGAGAGGAGTTGGGTTCTTTCTCGGGACATGCTGGACCGTTTGTGATTTATGATTTCCTCCGTTGCCGCCAGTGTTCCTCCTCGAGTGCGCCAGGAGGCGCTCGGTGAGTGGGGGGGTACTGTCATGTTTTGTCTTATATTGTCTTGTCATTATGCTTTCCCTTCTGTTCGTTTCCCCCTGCTGGTCTTATTAGGTTCGTTCCCTTTTTCTATCCCTCTCTCTCTCCCTCCCTCTCTCTCCTCTCTCTGTCGTTACGTTCCTGCTCCCAGCTGTTCCTCATTCTCCTACTCACTCATTTAGTCTTTCCACACCTGTTCCCTATCTTGTCCTCTGATTAGAGTCCCTATTTCTCCCCTTGTTTTCCGTTTCTGTCCTGTCGGATCCTTGTATATTGTTCGCCGTGCTGTGTCTTTGTCTCGCCCTGCCGTGTCTTGTTTCCCTCATATGCTGCGTGTGAGCAGGTGTCTGAGTCTGCTACGGTCGGTGCCTTCCCGAGGCAACCTACAGTTTATGGTCGAGTCTCCAGTCTGTCCTCGTCACTACGAGTGGAATTAGTTTTTTATGTTTTGTTTTCTGCTCTGATTGTCCAGGAGTATTGCCTATTTCCTTTACTGGAATAAAGACTCTGTTTTCGCCAAGTCGCTTTTGGGTCCTCATTCACCTGCATAACACAGAGGTTGCATTAAGGAGAAGTATATCTCTAATTCCATGTATAACACTTCTTTTTATCAACATTTATGATGAGTATTTCTTCTGTAAATTGATGTGGCTCTGCAAAATCTCCGCATGTTTTAGAACTACTGAACATAATGCGCCAATGTAAAATTAGATTTTTGAATATAAATATACACTTTATCGAACAAAACATACATGTATTGTGTAACATGAAGTCCTATGAGTGTCATCTGATGAAGATCATCAAAGGTTAGTGATTCATTTTTATCTCTATTTGTGCTTTTTGTGACTCCTCTCTTTGGCTGGAAAAATGGCTGTGTTTTTCTGTGAGTTGGTGGTGACCTAACATAATCATTTGTGTTGCTTTTGCTGTAAAGCCTTTTTGAAATCAGACACTGTGGCTGAATTAACGAGAATTGTATCTTTAAAATGGTGTAAAATACTTGTATGCTTGAGGAATTTTAATTATGAGATTTTTGTTGTTTTGAATTTGGCACCCTGCACTTTCACTGGCTGTTGGCGTGGTAGGACTCTACCGTTCCACATATCCAGAGAGGTTAAGTCGTGAGGAAGTTATGCTGTCCTCTTGCAGATCTGATAAGCGTTCATCTAGATCAGTGGTTACCACCTGGTCGATCTTCAAGGCATTCCTAGTCGATCACCATTTCTATAGAAAAGCCAACGATAAATGCTTCAATCAATCAATCAAATTTATTCATGAAGTCCTTCTTACATCAGCTGATGTCACAAAGTGCTGTACAGAAACCCAGCCTAAAACCCCAAACAGCAAGCAATGCAGGTGTAAAAGCACAGTGGCTAGGAAAACTCCCTAGAAAGGCAAGAACCTAGGAAGAAACCTAGAGGAACCAGGCTGTGAGGGGTGGGCAGTCCTCTTCTGGCTGTGCCAGGTGGCGATTATAACAGAACATGGCCAAGATGTTCAAATGTTCATAGATCACCAGCAGGGTCAAATAGGGGTCACAGTGGTCACAGTGTCAAAGTGGTTAAAGAGGGTGCAACAGGTCAGCACCTCAGGAGTAAATGACAGTTGGCTTTTCATCGTCGATCATTCAGAGTATCTCTACCGCTCCTGCTGTCTCTAGAGAGTTGAAAACAGCAGGTCTGGGACAGGTAGCACGTCCGGTGAACAGGTCAGGGTTCCATAGCTGCAGGCAGAAGAGCTGAAACTGGAGCAGCAGCGCGACCAGGTGGACCTTGATGCAGCAGCCCTGCTCACAGGGTAGTCAAAGTGTTCCCATTTGAACCATTTCATTTGACTGAAAAAACTAACTCCGTCTAAATTGAGTGCGCTTACTGCACTGCCCAATCGGATAGCTCAAATCACCGTCCCTACAGTTTCCACTACCCCGGCCGCAGCTAAATTTGATACAAGCCTATGTGAGATTCATAACTTTTATGAATCTGTATTCTTTGACAGACTGTCAAAAAATACAGAAAATAGCTGCTGTTTTTACGAGTGAGTTCATGTCTATGTCTTTATTCAGCACTGTCAACACTATTTTTATTGAACACTAATCGCCCTACAAAACATACTTCCACTGGCACTGCAATGAATGAGAAGCCAGGTGTATCGATAGCACTGTGTTTGTATTATTATTAGCAGCTCGTGAGACTAATGCTGTGTTCAAAACAACTGGGAACTCGGAAATCTCCGACTTCATTGTGTTCAAGACAACTGGGAACACATTTTTTTTTTGATTTGACTGGAAAAAATAGTTTTGAACTCAGAATTCCAAGTCGGAAACTTTGGTATATTTTTAGAGCTCAGACTTTCCGAACAGAAGATCACTGGCGTCATGATTTGAACTTGTTTTTTCTGAGTTCCCAGTTGTCTTGAAAGCACCATTACCATCAAATGCAGGGACCATCAGTCAGGTAAAATAAAACAGCTAATAATTTCAGTTCATGTTCAGCTGTGCCTTTCAAGTGCCACACCAACTGATCTATTTTGTTATCAAAGCTCGAGTTTTGAAATATATATTAATTTTTATAATAATAATAATAATAATATTCAAAAGTTTGGTGTCCACTGATCTAGCTAAAATTGGAAGTTGAACACAATCAATCAATGGGCGGCGCACATTTGGCCCAGATTAGGGGAGGGTTTGGCCGGGAAAGGCCGTCATTGTAAAATATGAATTTGTTCTGAACTAACTTATCATTTTTTGGGGTTGTAGGCTATCATCTTGTAGACAGATAATGTTCTAGACAACGTCACACCTCTTCCAAACTTAATGAACACCTCGGGCTGCATCCTACAGCCCCAGACTGTTCACAGCTTCAATAATGATAGGTGAGTCAGAAAGAGAGGTGGCAAATTTCCCTAAAGTTCCTGAAGCCTAAATTGTGGGTGTAACAGGGATGCAGACAGTTGGAACCCAACCGAGAGAGAGGGAGCGAGATGGAAAATGAACACAGTAGTCTACATGAAGCAGTCAGAGGTAAGAAAGACTAAAAAGACACATTACCATACAGCTGCCAAGGACAGAAGGCTAACTGTGTGGTTTCTACCAGCTGCAGAGAGATAGACAGGCCAGAAGAAGACGGATTCAAAGGTAGTGAAAGTCAACAAACATACAGAAGAGCCGGCTATGGATATTGTTGATGTGACACCCACCTCTCCCCCTGGCACTGACACTGCCCTGTCAGTGGTCCCTGTGGCTGGGTGTGAGTGATGGGTACATGCCCTGGTCATGGCGGTGACTGGAAGTAGGGGACTGGTGATTGGGCAGTCTCTGGACACTGAGGTCGGGGGGGGGAGGGGGGGGGGGGGGCTGGAAAGCTGGTTGTTCGCTGTAGCCTTTGTAGTTTTCTAATACACTACAGACTTCGAGTCAAACCCAAGACACCCAGTGTTAACTAAATATGGACTGTTGGGCTGATAGAGGGTAATGGAGCAAGTAGGCTAGTGGTTAAGTGTGTTTGGCCAGTAAAGTAAAGGTCACCGGTTTGAATCCCCAAGCCGACTAGGTGTAAAATCTGTCGATGTGCCCCTGAGCAAGACACTTAATTGCTCCTGTAAGTTGCTCTTCTAAATGACTAAAATGCCATGACCATTAATTGTTAAGACCAAAGGTTGTGAGAAAGACTTTATTGCTATCTCTGTATTGTTATTATAATCAAATAAAGTGTTATTGGTCACATACACATAGTTAGCAGATGTTTATGCGAGTGTAGCGAAATACTTGTGCTTCTGGTTCCGACAGTGCAGTAATATCTAACATGTAATCTAACAGTTCCCCAACAAATACCTAATACATACAAAGCTAAAAGAGGTGAATGAGAATATGGAACATATAAATATACACTACCATTCAAAAGTTTGGGGTCACATAGAAATTCAATACATTTTACCCATAAAACACCAGTCTCAACATCAACAGTGAGAGGCAACTCTGGGATGCTTGCCTTCTAGGCAGAGTTGCAATGAAAAAGCCACATCTAGCCTTTAAAAGGAAAAGACTAAGATGGGCTAAAGAACACAGACACTGGACAGAGGAACTCTGCCTAGAAGGCCAGCATCCCGAGTCGCCTCTTCACTGTTGACAATTGAGACTGGTGTTTTGCGGGTACTATTTAATGAAGCTGCCAGTTGAGGACTTGTGAGGCGTCTGTTTCTCAAACTAGACACTCTAATGCACATATGTCAGAGTCAAGGCCCGCGGGCCACATCCGGCCCGCGAGAAGGTTTTTTACGGCCCCTGGGATGATCTTGATTTATTATTAGAACCGGCCCGCAGACCGCAGCAAGCCGGCAGCCCGCAGATCTTTTACACGCACCAATACTACATTTCCCACAATGCAACGGTGACGCACCGAGCAGTAGGCTGCTTCATTTCAATATTTATTGGCACAGCAGTTGTCAGCATCACAGTAAAATTAACTTTCAGATACCCATCAAAAATGGCAAAACGGAAGGTGGACACTGAGAACCGGGGTTTCAAACAAGGTGGGAGTCGGAGTATTTGTTCACGGAGGTAGCTGGAAAACCTGTGTGTCTTCTGTGTGGAGAAAGTGTGGCGGTACTGAAAGAGTATAATCTGAGACGACATTATGAAACGAAACACGCGGACAAAAACAAGAATATGGACATGGAACAAAGGCTACAAAAGGCAGAGGAATTAAAACGAGGCCTCAAATCTCGACAGGCTCTGTTCAAAAAAGCCAAATCACAAGGCCAGGCTGCTGTCAAGGCCAGTTTTATTTTGGCAGAAGAGATCGCTAAATCAGCCCGGCCATTTACGGAGGGGGATTTCATCAAAAACTGCATGATTAAAGTTTGTGACGAAGTTTGCCCAGAAAAAAGGCAACTCTTTTTAAATGTGAGTCTGAGCAGAAACACCATTGCCGAGAGAGTAGACCAGTTGTCCATCAATCTAAAAGAGCAGCTTGTGAAAAAGGGAAAAGATTTCATTGCATATTCCTTGGCTGTGGATGAGAGCACCGACATTTCTGACATTGCCCAGTTGTCAATTTTCATCCGCGGAGTGGACTCCAGCCTAAGCGTGACAGAGGAGTTTTTGGCTTTACGTCCTATGCATGGCACAACTACGGGGCATGATGTGTATGAAGAGGTGTCAAGATGTGTAAATGAGATGGAGCTGCCTTGGGAAAAACTCGTGGGTTTGACAACCGACGGAGCACCTGCGATGTGTGGACACAGGAGCGGACTGGTGACGAAGATACGGGAAAAGATGCAAGAGGAAAACGCGACAGGTGAGCTGACAGCTTATCATTGTATCATACACCAGGAAGCGTTGTGCGGTAAAGCCTTGAAAATGGAGCATGTAATGAGCATCATCACGCGCACAGTTAACTTTATCAGAGCCAAAGGTTTGAATCACCGCCAGTTCAAGGCATTTCTGACGGAGTTAGAAACGGAGCATGGTGATTTGCCTTATCACACAGAGGTGCGATGGCTAAGCCAGGGAAAGGTGCTTCAAAAATGTTTCGAGCTTCGTGAGGAGATTTGTCTGTTCTTGGACAGCAAAGGGAAAGACACAACACAACTCCGAGACGAAATGTTTCTGTGTGAAATGGCTTTTCTGTGTGACATTACGAGTCATCTGAATGCAATGAACTTGCAGCTGCAGGGTCGGGATCGTGTCATCTCTGATATGTACAGTACAGTGAAGGCATTTAAAACCAAACTGACTCTGTGGGAGACGCAGATGCGGAAAGAAAATTTGAGCCACTTTCCCAGCTGCCAGACCATGAAAGAGAAGCTCTCTACCAGTGCGTTCCCGAGCGCACAGTTGGCTGATAAAATAGGTATGCTTGCCGCTGACTTTCGACGCCGATTTGCTGACTTTGAAGCACAAAAAGCAGGTTGGAACTGCTCGGTAACCCATTTGCTGTTGACGTGGAAAGCTCACCACCAAACCTCCAAATGGAGTTGATTGACCTCCAATGCAATGATGCACTGAGGGCAAAATATGCGGCAGTGGGTGCTGCGGAGTTCGCCCGTTTCCTCCCCGACACAATGCCCCAGCTGCGCATCCAGGCTGCTCAAACGTTGTCTATGTTTGGCAGCACATACCTGTGTGAACAACTGTTTTCTTTGATGAACTTGAACAAAACATCACACAGAAGTCGACTTACTGCTGAACACCTCCACTCAATTCTGAGGATTTCCTCAGCTCAGAGCCTTACCCCGAACATTGATGAACTTGTGGAAAAGATGGGACACCACCAAGTATCACCCTCAACCTCAAACAAGTGAACATTACTGTGCAATCACATATTTAGAGTTTTTACTCAGTTCAAGTTTAAAAGTTAAAGTTTAATATTTGTTTTCACTGCATGTTACTTCTCCTTAAACAAAGTGTTGTTTTTGATTAATAGATTTTTGCACTTTATTTTATTGTATTTCAATCCAATTATATTTTAAAAATATTTCAGTTGAGTGGATGATAGAAAATTGCTATTATTGTTTTTTTCTTTGAAGTAAATTTAGCCCACTTTTGCTAAAATAGAAAATATAGGCTACTGATGGTGCCTTGAATACCGGTTTCTTTCATTTAATGTTCATGTTATGGGGATTTTTATATAAAGGAAATTTGTCTTTTGTGTCTGTTGAAAATTAAAGATTACTGACAGAGCCATAAGAAAATATTGCTTTATTTATCTGATCATATTGGAATATATTTGTTAGGTTTTCAGTAGGTTCAATTAGGTTCACTAGACTATATGCGTCATTTAAAAAAATTTCAATGAACATTCGAACAGTCCGGCCCTCGGCTTGTAGCTAAATTTTTTATTTGGCCCTCCGTCCATTTGACTTTGACACCCCTGCTCTAATGTGTCTAGCTCAGTTGTGCATCGGGGCCTCCCACTCCTTCTATTATATTCTGGTTAGAGCCAGTTCTGTTCTGCAAAGGGAGTAGTACACAGCGTTGTACGAGATCTCCAGTTTCTTGGCAATTTCTTGCATGAAATAGCCTTTCTTTCTCAGAAAGTTATTTGTTTCTGGCCATTTTGAGCCTGTAATCAAACCCACAAATGCTGGTGCTCCAGATACTCAACTAGTCTAAAGAAGGCCAGTTTTATTGCTTCTTTAATCAGCAACAACAGTTTTCAGCTGTGCTAACATAATTGCAATAGGGTTTTCTAATGATCAATTAGCCTTTTAAAATGATAAACTTGAATTAGCTAACACAACGTGCCATTGGAACACATGAGTGATGGTTGCTGATAATGGGCCTTTGTACGCCTATGTAGATATTCATTAAAAATCAGGCGTTTCCAGCTACAATAGTCATTGACAACATTAACCATATTGACACTGTATTTCTGATAAATTTGATGTTATTTTAATGGACAAAAGATGTGTTTTTCTTTCAAAAACAAGGACATTTCTAAGTGACCCCAAACTTTTGAATGGTAGTGTATGGATGAGCGATGGCCAGGCGGCATAGGCAAGGTGCACTAGATGGTATAAAATACAGTATATACATATGATATGAGTAATGTAAGATATGTAAACATTATTAAAGTGGCTTTATTTAAAGTGTTATTGTTTAAAGTGACGAGTGATCCATTTGTTAAAGTGGCCAGTGATTGGGTCTCCATGTAGGCAGCAGCCTCTCTGAGTTAGTGCTTCCTGTTTAGCATTCTGATGGCCTTGAGATTGAAGCTATTCTTCAGTCTCTCGGTCCCAGCTTTGATGCACCTGCACTGACCTCGCCTTCTGGATGGTAGCACCTGCACTGACCTCGGTGGTTGTTGTCTTTGATTATCTTTTTTGCCTTCCTGTGACATTGTGTGCTATAGGTGTCATGGAGGGCAGGTAGTTAGCCCCCGGTGATGCGTTGTGCAGACCTCACTACCCTCTGGAGATCCTTGTGGGCGAGGCAGTTGCCGTACCAGGTTATGATACAGCCCGACTTGTTGATTGAGTTGGAGGCGTGCATGGTCACTCAGTCATGGGTGAACAGGCAGTACAGGAGGGGGCTGAGCATGCACCCTTGTGGGGCCCCAGTGTTGATGATCAGTGAGGTGGAGATGTTGTTTTCTACCTTCACCACCCGGGGGCGGCCCGTCATAAAGTCCAGAACCCAATTGGACAGGGTTGAGGCCCAGGGCCTCCAACTTGATGATGAGCTTGGAGGGTAGTCAATGAACTGCATTCTTACATAGTTATTCCTCTTGTCCAGATGGGATAGGGCAGTGTGAAGTGATTGCATTGTCTGTGGACCTGTTTAGGGCGGTATGCAAACTGAAGTGGGTCTAGGGTGGCCGGTAAGGTGGAGGTGATATGATCAAATGTGCTAAAGGTTATGTTTTTTTATTTTATTTTTCCCCTTTTCGTGGTATCCAATTGTTAGTAGTTACTATCTTGTCTCATCGCTACAACTCCCGTATGGGCTTGGGAGAGACGAAAGTCGAAAACAATGCATCCTCTGAAACACAATCAACCAAGCCACACTGCTTCTTAATACAGTGCGCATCCATCCCGGAAGCCAGCCGCACCAATGTGTCAGAGGAAACACTGTGCACCTGGCGACCTGGTTATCCTGGCCCGCCACAGGAGTCGCTGTGCGCGATGAGACAAGGATATCCCTACTGGCCAAACCCTCCCTAACCCAGACGACGCTAGGCCAATTGTACGTCGCCCCACGGACCTCCTGGTCACGGCCGGCTGCGACAGAGCCTGGGCACGAACACAGAGTCTATGGTGGCACAGCTAGCACTGCGATGCAGTGCCCTAGACCACTGCGCCACCTGGGAGGCCCTCAAAGGTTATTTTTTAATTACAGGTTTTGCATTTTCCATTGATTGTGGTGGGGATGAACAGATGTAGCCTACTCAAACTACTGCTTGTGTTTCATTATTATGTAGTTATGACTCCAACACATCATTACTTTTGCTGATCACTGATGACAATGAGACCACCTATAGAGAGGAGGTCAGTGACCTGGATGTGTGGTGCCAAGACAACAGAAAGGAGCTGATCATGGACTACAGGAAACGGATGGCCGAGCATGCCCCCAACCACATTGACAGGGCCGAGAGCTTGAAGTTCCTCGGTGTCCACATCACCAAGGAAATAACAGGGTCCACACACACCAAAGGGTAGGAGGGTAGTGTATTAAAGCAGTACTCTCTCAGGTGTATGTTATGCCTGGTGTAGCCATAGGGAGTTACAGCACACCCATCCATTAGGAAACCCCATTGGGGCTGGACACAAGGTTTCCCAGACTGTCATGTGGAGATCGACAGAGCTCTAAAAGGACCTCATCGGACTTGTTTGCTGGTGTGTCTCTCTCCTGTGAGGTGACGGGTGAGGGATGGGGGGGGGGTCTCTCTCAATCTTTCATCACACCCAAGGGTGCACTGGAATCCTAACGCACAGAGAGAGACAAACCTAAATTTGCATTATTTATCTTTAGATTTCATCGCTGTCTTAAGCTGTGTGGCGGGACTCTGAGAATCCCATTATCTCTCAATAACCTGAGAGGCGGCTGTATGTTTCTCCAGATGGAGACCATGATTAGCTATCCTCCACCACATGCTACAGCTCACTGATCATCACTCTCTAAACTATCTCTCTCCTCCTCTCCATCTCTGTCCCCCGCTGTCTCTCCCTCCCTCTGTCATAGTCAGGTAATGTCTGACACCATGTGTAATAGAAGATTGAGCTGATCTTTCCCTCTCAATGCCTGAATCAATTGCAGATGTATGCATGCAATATGTACAGGGTAACAGGGTTCTTTTGAGCAGAAATTCTAGGAATGAATGAGAGTTGATTGGGCACAAAGTAAGTCTAGCAGCCACACACGGGTATGCCCAAAGCCATGACATCACTGGATATGGCATAAGTCTCTCCGCATAACCACTGCAAAGTGTCAGAATATGATTAGGCTGACCCTAGATCTGGGACGAAGGTCAACTTCCAAATGCAGCGTACTGAATCATTTTGGCTTTAGGGAATGGTCAGTCAGCCATAGCCATGACCCTGTGACCCTTTGATCTGTCAGTTGTCAGGGAGATGTCCTCCCTTGTTCCCAGACTGTCAGAGAGGTCTGTTAGAGCCTTCACAGTGTCATGGTCAGCTGTCTAACTTGACCTTGGTTGAGTGGCGCAGTGGTCTAAGGCACTGCATCGTGGTGCTAGCTGTGCCACTAGAGGATCTTGGGTCGAGTCTAGGCTCTGGCGCAGCTGGCTGCGACCAGGAGACTCATGGGGTGGTGCACAATTGGCCCAGTGGTGTCTGGGTTAGGGGAGGGTTTGTCCGGCAGGGATGTCCTTGTTCCATCGCACACTAGTGACTCCTGTGGCGGGCCGGGCACAGTGCACACTGACATGGTTGCCAGGTGCATGGTGTTTCCTCTGACACATTGGTGCGGCTGGCTTCCAGGTTAAGTTGGCACTGTGTCAAGAAGCAGTGCGGCTTGGTTGAGTTCTGTTTCTGAGGATGCACTGCTCTCAACATACGCCTCTCCCGAGTCCGTACGGGAGTTGCAGTGATGAGACAAGATTGTAACTACCAATTGGATACCATGAAATTGGGGGGTTAAAAAAAATTAATTACTGGACCTTGGTTGACGTCACCTATTGTCACCAATTCTTCTTATGTCTGTGGACTTAAGGATTTTTTTATTTTTACTTTTGTGTCAAAGGGCATTTTTACCAGCTGCTCACATCCCATCCACAATAGTATAATCCTCTGAAGATCTCCCCAATCAATTTTAAAGGTTCATTTTTCAAATTAAAATGATCCTGATGTTTGTAATCATTCATGGCTTAAGTGGCCCTTAACCTAACCCTAACCACTAACCCTAAAACTGACCCTGGCCCTTAACCTAACCCTAACCACTAACCCTAACCCTAACCCTAACCACTAACCCTAACCTTAACCCTAACCCCTAACCCTAACCAGTAACCCTAAAACTGACCCGGGTCTTAACCTAACCCTAACCCTAAAGACAAACTCCTTACCCTAACTGCTCATTCTAAACCTAGTTGGAAGCATAACCCAAAACTAAATAAACACACACACACACCTACACCTCTCTATCTGCAGCATTTTTGTTGTTTACTCAATCAGAAGCTGGACCGAGGGGAGTTATACTCCTTGATTGTGTCTTTGTGGGCCAGAGCGCAAGTGGCTAGTTATGCCTGCCCCAGTGATCGATGGGAGATACAGAGCCCCTGGGGGGCCTGATAAGCGGGACACAGGCCTGAGATCTGAGCTCCCACCAGGGAAAAAGGAGATGTGGTCATGCTTTACGTCACACACTTGTGGAGGAAGAAATCACACACCAGCTCATTGAGCTGCTGACTGAGAGAAACAATCAGTTATCAGGAGCTGTGTGTGTGTGTGTGTGTGTGTGTGTGTGTGTGTGTGTGTGTGTGTGTGTGTGTGTGTGTGTGTGTGTGTGTGTGTGTGTGTGTGTGTGTGTGTGTGTGTGTGTGTGTGTGTGTGTGTGTGTGTGTGTGTGTGTGTGTGTGTGTGTGTGTGTCAGAACGGGAAACAGCCTGAAATAAAAAGATATGGGCTCCTGGTGACAGAGAAGCATATGTGATTCAAATCATGATGGTTGAAAATGAATCTCAACAGGTAATGTCTTAAAACCAGCAGTGTTTCAAGTGACTCAATTTTATGCCTGAATGGGAAAAGCCTTTACCAATTGCTGAATTGAGGGGTGCTTGGTCAGTTTTAGGACTTCTCTTAGAGGCATGGAAAAGTTTCCACAAGTAAATCATATGATCGGTTTTCATATGAAGTGTTTTGTCAGGAAAAGGCAAAGTTGTAAAATGAGATGCCTTCCAGACTCCCAGCTCTCATTCATTACTGGCTCTAGGGAAGGGAAGATGGTACTGAGGAGGTGTAGCCACCCTGGCATTTTTGTGCACCTGATGTACCCACTAGTTTTTAGCACATTTGAACACCTAATGTACAGTACCACTGTCTCTGACTTAGAGCTGGGATGATGAACCAAAAATTACAGACACCGACATTGCCTTCCTTTTAACGAAAGCATTTTTCTACCATCTGTAATTTTAGGTGATTTTGCTTCACAATGTTCCTGTAGATTGTTCTAAAAACATTATTTGGTCAACACTAATAGCCAATGAATTATGTTGATTCCTGTTAAAAAGGTATCAGCCTGTCACTATTTTGAATATCAATCATGCATTTCCTGGATATGTTAGATGAAATAGCTGGCTTTTTGAATCATAGGCTAACATCTCAATAGTCTTAATTGGCAGTGTAAAACAATTGCCTATAGCCTTGCCACTAATGTAAAGTAACTGTCCAGTCTGTGATAAATGTCTCATGTCTGTCTATGGTGTCTCTTACTCTCCAGAGACATGTCTGTACTGTATCACTACTAATGAACTTATCATTAAGTAAGGATGAAACAAAGCCATGTCACATTGTGTTGCCACTATTGTTCCTAATACGGTTGCATTCAATCATGGATTGGTGTAATGTCTTGAAGCTATCGTGGCAGTCAAAATGTGGTCAGTTTAGCTTGCCTTAGACCGCAGTCTTTGAATGAAGATATACTGCCTGGAAATGTTTCAACGGTCAGACAGAGAAGTTAATACTGTTCTGGTGGGATTTTGTATTGGGTTTGGTCTTCAGTGTCTGGCCTGTGGAGTCAGGAGGAGAGGTGTGGGGGTCTGTTCATTAAAACATCCGCTAAACTTTTACTGTGAATACTACTGGAAAATAAAGATCTCTCAGATTTCAGGAAAGCACACTATAATAGTTCTACCACCTGCACACGTGCACACTAAATACAGCGCTTCCGTAAAGTAATGAGCTGTCAGTCATCATCAGTGTTCTCATTGTGGAAGTAATGTTCTCAATCCTGAGGCGACAATCTACTTAAGGCTTGAACCCCAATGATTTACATTCAGCCTAAATGATTCTCTCTTGAAGACAGCCTGTTTTGGTGGAGGCACTGATTGATCCAGGGTCTTTGTGTGTGTGCTCTTGCCTGAAATGGAGCCCTTTGGGGGGGCTAACTGAGGCTGGGGTGTGAGGGGAAAAGAACAGGGAGTCAAAGAGTAGGACAGATGGTTCCACATCTGGTTGTGTGTCTAACTGAATCACATCATTACTGCAGTCCCAGGCCTTTTGTTGCTGGCCAGACTGTGTCAAGCCAAAGAGAATGTAAGCTGATTTCAGTATTATGGCAACCAGAGGATGGACAATAAGATATAGACTGCAGGGGTTGAGGTGCCCCCATCTATATCTTTCTCATTGTTCATAAAGTACACTCAGTAGAAATGTCCACACACACACACACACACACACACACACACACACACACACACACACACACACACACACACACACACACACACACACACACACACACACACACACACACACTTATTTACCTGTGAGTGACATATTCCTCCTGTCTTGGCATCATACAGTTTATTCCCACATGCCAAAAGTTCAAATATCACAGTAGAACCCTCTCTTTCTACCATCTCTCTCCTCCCCCATTGGCGATGTCTCTGCTCAAAGGGAACCCTACGGGTCTGATGGAGTGAGGTAAGGTTCAGGATTGTCTCTGACAGTACAATTGAGGGCTGAAACTCTCTCTCTCTCTTTACATTTAATTCTCACTCCATCTACAGAATAATTTTACCTTATTTACTTCTACTTATATTACTCTGTCTTTCTCTATTTCTCTAGTTAGTGATTGAATTATGTTTGAGATTTAAACTGCGACATCTCTGTCTGAGTCATGTTGGACAGTAAATTGCATCTGTGATGGTATAGTAGGTAGAGGTAGAGACTGAGTACACACACACAATGCTCAGAGATTCACTCAGAGTGGAGAAATAATGGTCTTTGTGATCAGGTCCAGTGCCCAAGAGCAGACCTCCAGTCAGATAGATGGTACTCAATCACCAGAGAGACGCCCCCCACAGCCCCAGAGAGAAGGACTCTTGGGGGCCCCTGTCAAACCCAGACAGCACCCCTTGTTGAGGGCCCGCTGAAGTGAGAAGTTCAGTAACTCATTTTTTAAAAGGCTACTTGGATGGATGATGGCGGTCAGCGTTCAGACATTTAGGTCTACTGGTTCTTACTAAATGGCTGAGGTAACATCACATAATACTGTATAATAGAAGAGGTTTGTTCTTCTGACTCTGGGGTCGATGGTGGATTTCATTTTGAATTTATCTCAGTTGTTTATAAGAGTCAGAATGTGAATGACCTCATCATGTAGTGCTGGAAATAGTAAGAATATGTAAAAATATAAGGGGTAAAGGGATAAAGCCAAAAGGATTAATCAGAAAAGAAGTGGAACTTTGATGAATGTAGCCAGTAGACATTATATTGAAAAGAAACAAGCTAAATTAATTTTATCAACACATCAAAAGAAAGAAGCTTAATTAACTTCAGGTAATTTCCATGTATAATTACCCTTGAGCACCAACATATTAAGTCCATAGGATAATATCAAATTAGTTGTCAAATGGTACAGAATTAACAAAATATCTGTAGCAGAATTACTGCAATTGAATTGGCTACAATGGGAAATCATAGTAGTCACAAACCACAATTGGGTCACCTGCTACTGCTCTCTGTTCCACTGGCATACTGTTATGTTCAGCTAATAACTGTTTTCTTTCTTTTTCTGTTGTCTGGTGGTCAAAGAGATATTGTGAAAGCAGTCTGGACAACCTCTCCCTATCTCTCTCAGCATCTCTCCCTCTCTCTTCCTTCTCTCTTCCATTTACTCTTACCAGCATCCGCAACCACTGATCCCCGACCAACAGGTGACGTCCATGGACATTGAAAAGTCCATGGCCTTGATTTCACCGTCCATAGATGTACAGTAGATTACAGTAAAGAAACGTTGAGTAGAGTTCAGTACCGTATAGTAGAGCACACAAGAGTAAAGGACAGTATAATGTACTGTACTGAACTGAACTCTACTGTACTGTACTGAACTATACTGTGATGTGCTATGCTGTACTGTGATGTCCAAACTTGTCAAACATACAGTAGACATCTATGATTGGTTCAGATTTGGTCTGGTCCGGAACCAACCAAATGTGTTCTTGTTTGGGGGCAGAGGGCATTAGAATAATAGCCAGTGTGTAGAATAATACCCATATATGCGAAGAATAATGTTTAATATTTATGCCTATGTACCTATTTAAGTTAGGAAACATAATTATTTGTTTAGGATACATCACCGTGAGGAGAATGATATTCATATACGTAATTATGCATTTTTGTGTAGTACAGATCACGGACCCATGATGTAATTCTGTTCTGTTACTGGGTGTAAATAGTGTTTAACCAAAACAGATTTTTTTCTAACTCAAAGTGTCATGCCATAACTGGCACCCGATTATTCCTACAGACATCTTTGAATCTTAGTTAAAGAATATATATTTTACAGAGTTTTTGCGAAAACGCGATCGCATAAAAAACTGAGGAAGATTTTACTGTAATTCTGGTACCAAACATTGCATCTGCACAGTTCATCCAGCAAATGTGTTTTTGTGCGATTTTGTGTGGAAATTCTTCACAGTAGAGCTTGTGCAACTTGGAAATCAATGGTTTTTGTTTGGCATACACTTTAAGGTGGAAAATCGGAGTAATTTCATTACCGTGGAATTGCCCTTCAACAACATATTAAAAGAGCGTCCCCATCCACCCACTCCCTGCCTTGGTGCTCTACTGGAAATGGGCAACATTAAAAAAATTCTGGCCAGTGTTTCCCTGTGCATGACCAGGGAGTGAAGGCACTGTGCTATACGCTGCTCTGGTGTCCCTTGCTCCCTGTCAGATCCCAGTCAGATGTTCCTGTCACAGACAGGCCTGCTGCGTAGCCACAGAATGATGGTGCTGAGAAGCTGACAGTCAGCGTGACACACCATCCCCAACCAGGCAATGAAACCGACACACACTCCGAATACATGCCGTGAGTACATACTCTGAATACCTTCCTGAATACACGCCATGAATAAACAGTCTGAAAAACACACTTTGGATTTACACTCTAAATATACACTCTGATTACATGTCATGAATGCAAACTGAATACACAGCTCAAATACAGAGTGATTTACTGCAAGAGCATTCAAATAAGGAGGCTGAAACAACAATATGAGCATCGTAAATCAAATATTATTTAATGTGTTAGTAACAAACTGTGCTAAAATGAGAATAAGATGCATTGTAAACAAAAAAAGTGACATTTTTAGGCTACAGTCTAAAGTATCCATATTAATGTAAGCGGTCAACACGTCAACATGTGAGTGATAGCCATAGTATCCTGGGACTGATCTACTTGGATTCAATTTGCACCCTTTATTTACTGCTGTGTTGTCATTACAAATGTGGGCTGTGCTTCGGTTTTGAAGCTCAGATGTAACACACACTTCTCAGAAGTTCTGTGGAGAGTGTTTTGGGGTCCTGACCCTTCTCTGGGATGGTGGTTTGTCTGAAGTGTTAGATTATGCTGTGGCTACATGTATTCCTGTACATGATGTACTGAAGTTGTTATGCAGGTGAATGAGGACCCAAAAGCGACTTGGCGAAAACAGAGTCTTTAATCCAGTAAAGTAAATATTCAATACTCCTAGACAATTCGGAGCGGTAAATAAAGCATAAAGAACAACTCGAGAACAGACTGGAGACTCGATCATGAACTGCAGGTTGCCTCGGGAAGGCACTTGACCGTAGCAGACTCAGACACCTGCTCACCACGCAGCATCTGAGGGAAACACGACACGACAGGGCGATACAAAGACACAGCACGGTGAACAATATACAAGGATCCGACAGGACAGAAACGGAAAACAAGGGGAGAAATAGGGACTCTAATCAGGGGAAAAGATAGGGAACAGGTGTGGGAAGACTAAATGATTGATTAGGGGAATAGGAACAGCTGGGAGCAGGAACGGAACGATAGAGAGAAGAGAGAGAGGAAGGGAGAGAGAAAAAGGGGAACGAACCTAAAAAGACCAGCAGGGGGAAAACGAACAGAGGGAAAAGCAAAATGACAAGACAATATAAGACAAAACATGACAGAAGTACTGGTAGTGCTGGTTACATTACCTCAGTGAAAACAATGTACTGAGCAAAACTCAAATGAGCTTTTTACCAAATTACTGTACGACCAACCATGTATTCAAACAAACCAAAACAAAGGCAAAGTCTGTTTTGTTGACTCAATGAGGGTCTGCTACAGAAATTGATGGAAAGCGATGTTGGGAGAAAAATACAGTGAGGCAAAAAAATATTTAGTCAGCCACCAATTGTGCAAGTTCTCCCACTTAAAAAGATGAGAGAGGCCTGTAAGTTTCATCATAGGTACACTTCAACTATGACAGACAAATGTTTAATTTTTTTAATTTTTAATTTCACCTTTATTTAACCAGGTAGGCAAGTTGAGAACAAGTTATAATTTACAATTGCGACCTGGCCAAGATAAAGCAAAGCAGTTCGACACATACAACGAAACAGAGTTACACATGGAGTAAAACAAACATACAGTCAATAATACAGTATAAACAAGTCTATATACGATGTGAGCAAATGAGGTGAGATAAGGGAGGTAAAGGCAAAAAAAAGGCCATGGAGGCAAAGTAAATACAATATAGCAAGTAAAACACTGGAATGGTAGATTTGCAGTGGAAGAATGTGCAAAGTAGAAATAAAAATAATGGGGTGCAAAGGAGCAAAATAAATAAATAAATAAAATAAATACAGTAGGGAAAGAGGTAGTTGTTTGGGCTAAATTATAGGTGGGCTGTGTACAGGTGCAGTAATCTGTGAGCTGCTCTGACAGTTGGTGCTTAAAGCTAGTGAGGGAGATAAGTGTTTCCAGTTTCAGAGATTTTTGTAGTTCGGTCCAGTCATTGGCAGCAGAGAACTGGAAGGAGAGGCGGCCAAAGAAAGAATTGGTTTTGGGGGTAACCAGAGAGATATACCTTCTGGAGCGCGTGCTACAGGTGGGTGATGCTATGGTGACCAGCGAGCTGAGATAAGGGGGGACTTTACCTAGAAGGGTCTTGTAGATGACATGGAGCCAGTGGATTTGGCGACGAGTATGAAGCGAGGGCCAGACAACAAGAGCGTACAGGTCGCAAATGGTGGGTAGTATATGGGGCTTTGGTGACAAAACGGATGGCACTGTGATAGACTGCATCCAATTTGTAGAGTAGGGTATTGGAGGCTATTTTGTAAATTACATCGCCGAAGTCGAGGATTGGTAGGATGGTCAGTTTTACAAGTGTATGTTTGGCAGCATGATTGAAGGATGCTTTGTTTGCGAAATAGGAAGCCAATTTTAGATTTAACTTTGGTTTGGAGATGTTTGAAGTGGGTCTGGAAGGAGAGTTTACAGTCTAACCAGACACCTAGGTATTTGTAGTTGTCCACGTATTCTAAGTCAGAGCCGTCCAGAGTAGTGATGTTGGACAGGCGGGCAGGTGCAGGCAGTGATCTGTTGAAGAGCATGCATTTAGTTTTACTTGTATTTAAGAGCAATTGGAGGCCACGGAAGGAGAGTTGTATGACATTGAAGCTTGCCTGGAGGGTTGTTAACACAGTGTCCAAAGAAGGGCTAGAAGTATACAGAAAGTATACAGCAGAGGTGGATCAGAGACTCGCCAGCAGCAAGAGCGACCTCATTGATGTATACAGAGAAGAGAGTCGGTCCAATAATTGAACCCTGTGGCACCCCCATAGAGACTGCCAGAGGTCCGGACAGCAGACCCTCCGATTTGACACACTGAACTCTATCAGAGAAGTAGTAGGTGAACCAGGCGAGGCAATAATTTGAGAAACCAAGGCTGTCGAGTCTGCCGATGAGTATGTGGTGATTGACAGAGTTGAAAGCCTTGGCAAGATCAATGAATACGGCTGCACAGTAATGTTTCTTATCGATGGCGGTTAAGATATCGTTTAGGACCTTGAGCGTGGCTGAGGTGCAACCATGACCAGCTCTGAAACCAGATTGCATAGCAGAGAAGGTATGGTGAGATTCGAAATGGTCGGTAATCTGTTTGTTGACTTGGCTTTCGAAGACTTTAGAAATGCAGGGTAGGATAGATATAGGTCTGTAGCAGTTTGTGTCAAGAGTGTCCCCCCCTTTGAAGAGGGGGATGAGAAAAATGAGTGAAAAAAATCCAGAAAATCACATTGTAGGATTTTTTATGAAATTATTTGCAAATTATGGTGGAAAATAAGTATTTGGTCACCTACAAACAAGCAAGACTTCTGGCTCTCACAGACCTGTAACTTCTTCTTTAACTTCTTGCGTCGAGCCATCCAAGACCCGGTATCGTGACTACAGCCTCAAGCTCATTACCATAACGCAACGTTAACTATTCATGAAAATCGCAAATGAAATGAATCTATTTGCTCTCAAGCTTTGCCTTTTGTTAACAACACTGTCATCTCAGATTTTCAAAATATGCTTTTGAACCATAGCTAAACAATCATTTGTGTAACAGTATTGATAGCCTAGCATAGGATTATGCCTGGCTTTCAGCATACAACATTTTCACAAAAACCAGAAAAGGATTCAAATAAAATAATTTACCTTTGAAGAACTTCAGATGTTTTCAATGAGGAGACTCTCAGTTAGATAGCAAATGTTCCGTTTTTACAAAAAATATGATTTGTGTTGACAAATCGCTCCGTTTTCTGCGTCACGTTTAGCTACGAAAAAAACCTGTATCCAGGATTGTGTAAATCTATCCGTAAGCTCATTAGCATAACACAATGTTAACTATTCATGAAAATCGCAAATGAAATTAAATTAATCTATTTGCTCTCAAGCTTAGCCTTTTGTTAACAACACCGTCATCTCAGATTTTCAAAATATGCTTTTGAACCATAGCTAAACAAGCATTTGTGTAACAGTATTGATAGCCTAGCATAGTATTAGTCCTGGCTTTCAGCATGCAACATTTTCACAAAAAAAACAGAAAAGGATTCAAATAAAATCATTTACCTTTGAAGAACTTCAGATGTTTTCAATGAGGAGACTCTCAGTTAGATAGCAAATTTTCCGTTTTTACAAAAAATATAATTTGTGTTGACAAATCGCTCCGTCATTCTTCATCACGTTTGGGTAAGAAAAAAAATGAAAATTAAGTCATTAAAACGCAAACTGTTTTCCAAATTAACTCCATAATATCGACAGAAACATGGCAAACCGATGTTTAGAATCAATCCTCAAGGTGTTTTTCACATATCTATCGACGATATATCCTTCGTGGCAGTTGACTTTCTCTTCTGAAGAAATGGAACGCGCATGGACCTACAGATTACGCAATAATTTCGACACAGGACACCGGGCGGACACCAGGGAAATGTAGTCTCTTATGGTCAATCTTCCAATGATATGCCTACAAACACGTCACCATGCTGCAGACACCTTGGAGAAACGACACAAAGGGCAGGCTCATTCCTGGCGCATTGACAGCCATATAAGGAGACATTGGAACACAGCGCCTTCAGAATCTGGGGCATTTCCAGTATGAAACTTCATCTTGGTTTCGCCTGTAGCATTAGTTCAGGGGCATTCACATATAATATCTTTGCAGTTTTAGAAACGTCAGAGTTTTGTCTTTCCAAAACTGTCAATTCCATGCATATTAGAGCATCTTTTCGTGACAAAATATCTTGTTTAAAACGGGAACGTTTTTTATCCAAAAATTAAAAGAGCGCCCCCTATCTCGAAGAGGTTAAGAGGCTCCTCTGTCCTCCACTCGTTACCTGTATTAATGGCACCTGTTTGAACTTGCTATCAGTATAAAAGACACCTGTCCACAACCTAAAACAGTCACACTCCAAACTCCACTATGGCCAAGACCAAAGAGCTGTCAAAGGACACCAGAAACAAAATTGTAGACCTGCACCAGGCTTGGAAGACTGAATCTGCAATAGGTAAGCAGCTTGGTTTGAAGAAATCAACCGTGGGAGCAATTATTAGGAAATGGAAGACATAGAAGGGCACTGATAATCTCCCTCGATCTGGGTCGCCACGCAAGATCTCACCCCGTGGGGTCAAAATGATCACAAGAACGGTGAGAAAAAATCTCAGAACCACACAGGGGGACCTAGTGAATGACCTGCAGAGAGCTGGGACCAAAGTAACAAAGCCTACCATCAGTAACACACTACGCCGCCAGGGACTCAAATCCTGCAGTGCCAGGCGTGTGTCCCCCTGCTTAAGCCAGTACATGTCCAGGCCCGTCTGAAGTTTGCTAGAGAGCATTTGGATGATCCAGAAGAAGATTGGGAGAATGTCATATGGTCAGATGAAACCAAAATAGAACTTTTTGGTAAAAACTCCACTCGTCGTGTTTGGAGGACAAAGAATGCTGAGTTGCATTCAAACAACACCATATCTACTGTGAAGCATGGGGGTGGAAACATCATGCTTTGGGGCTGTTTTTCTGCAAAGGGACCAGGACGACTGATCCGTCTAAAGGAAAGAATGAATGTATCGTGAGATTTTGAGTGAAAACCTCCTTCCATCAGCAAGGGCATTGAAGATGAAACGTGGCTGGGTCTTTCAGCATGACAATATCCCAAACACACCGCCTGGGCAACGAAGGAGTGGCTTCGTAAGAAGCATTTCAAGGTCCTGGAGTGGCCTAGCCAGTCTCCAGATCTCAACCCCATATAAAATCTTTGGAGGGAGTTGAAAGTCAAAATTTGCCTGTCATAGTTGAAATGTACCTATGATGAAAATTACAGGCCTCTCTCATCTTTTTAAGTTAGAGAACCTGCACAATTGGTGGCTGACGAAATACTTTTTTGCCCCACTGTGTACGACATTAAAAAATCCATGCACACAAACAACTATTGTGCAGTTAAAATTGGCAGACAACACACATTTCTTTACCAGGGCCGTGGGATGAGACAGGGATGCTGTCACGCCCTGGCCACAGAGAGGCTTTTATTGTCTATTTTGGTTAGGCCAAAATGGGTGTGACTAGGGTGGGCATTCTAGTTTCTTTATTTCTATGTTTTCTATTTCTTTGTGTTTGGCCGGATGTGGTTCTCAATCAGAGGCAGCTGTCTATCGTTGTCTCTGATTGAGAATCTTATTTAGGTAGCCTTTTTCCCACCTGGGTTTGTGGGTAGTTGTTTTCTGTATAGTTTTAGTTACCTTACAGAACTGTTAGTTTTTCGCTTTGTTATTTTGGTCTAGTGTTCAGATTTAAATAAATATCATGAACATGTACAACGCTGCGCTTTGGTCCACTCCTTCTTCATCAGACGAGCGTGACAGAACTACCCACCACCAAGGGACCAAGCAGTGTGGTAAGGGGGAGCAGCGCTAGCTGGAGAAATGGACATGATAGGAGATACTGGACGGTAAGGGGCCCTGGAGGCAGGCTGGGGAGTATCGGCGTCCACGGGAGGAACTGGAGGCAGCTAAGGCGGAGCGGCAGCCTTATGATATGAGGGAACACGGCTGGCAAGGAAGCCGAGAGGCAGACCTGGGCCCTGACCGTAAATCTCAGTAAGAAAAATAATGATGGTGTTCCAAAAAGATCCAGTTGCCAGGACTACAAATACAAATTCCATCTAGAGATTGTTATCCTAGAGCATACTAAACATCATCACTGCAGGTAACTTCTACAAAGCTAGCGATCTGAGAGACAAGGCAATAAGGGCATTGTGCACCATCAAAAGGGACATATTATTCGACATCCCAATTAGGATCTGGCTAAAAATACTTGAATCAGTTATTGAACCCTTTATGGTTGTGAGGTCTGGGGTCCGCTCACCAATTAAGAATTCAGACACTGCATGCAGAATTCTGCAAAAACATCCTCTGTGTACAATGTAAAACACCAAATAATGCATGCAGAGCAGAGCAGAATAAGGCTGATAACCTCTTAACTAAATCTAAACCTTCCATAACAAAGCCAACATCTACAGAGAGATTAACCTAGAGAAGAGTCCCCTAAGCAAGCTGGTTCTGGGGCTCTGTTCACAAACACAAACAGACCCAAAAGAGCCCCAAGACAGCAACAGCGACACAATTAGACACGAACAAATAATGAGAGAACTAAAAGATAAACATTGGAAAGAATTTACTCAAAGAAATGAGCAAACTGGAATGCTATTTGGCCCTACATAGAGAGTACACTGGCTGACCCAAAATGTTTGAAAGCTTTGACTATGTACAGCCTCAGTGAGCATAGCCTTGCCATTGAGAGAGGCCCCCATAGGCAGACCTGTCTCTCAAGAGAACACAGGCTTTGTGCACATTGCCCACAAAATGGGGTGGAAACTGAGCTTCACTTTTGTTTATTATCCATTTCACTTGCTTTGGCAATATTAACATATGTTTCCCATGCCAATAAAGCCATATATGAGAGTGAGAGAGATAGCTAGTATCACAGTGCTCTGGCTGACTCCCCAGTATGTGGTCTCCAAGAGAGAAGATGCATCAGTAATAAAATGTTGAAACTGAGCAGTCGTAAACCGTTGGAGACACTGCTTAAATTATTTAAGCTCTACATTATTTAACTTAATACTGGAATCTGGATGTTTCTATGGAATGTAGGACTAATATCACCCATCTACCAAAAAGTAGCCAAATTTGACCCCGATAACTACAGAGTCATCTGTGTGTGCAGTAATCTGGGGAAGATATTTTACATCCCCAGGCCTCACCCTACATGACACACAGATTTAAGTCCTTGTTGTACTCTGACGATTTAGTTTTGTTGTCATCCAAAGAACAAGGTTTACAACCAGCCGAATCTCAGACTAGACATATGTCAATGGTGTATTGGACGCAAAGTCAGGTGCAGGAGAGCAGAGTACAATGAACAAGCACACTTTTATTATAGTTCCAAAAAACGAGAGCACGACATAAATCAAACGTGCTCAAAAAATGGAACATAAAAGTAAAGCGCGTAAACTAACACCACCTAACATGAAACAATTACACACAAAACATGATGGAAAACAGGGGGTTAAACACAAGTAGATTGATTGGGGAAATGAAAACCAGGTGTGTATGGAAAAAAGACAAGACAAATGGATTTATGAAAAATGGAGTGGTGATGGCTAGAAAGCCGGTGACGCCGAACGCAGACCAAATAAGGAGAGGACCCGACTTCAACGGAAGTCATGACAACAAAGCATAGTAAATATAAATCCAAGACACTCAAATTAATATAATATGTTACTTTTGGTATGGTTACATACAGGGGCACTGTACTCCAAACAGCCTACCTGACTCCTCAGAGGCATTCGCATGGTCCTAAAACACACAGTTACCAGATTTGTATCACATTCCAATGATAAAACTAGGGGGACAAATGCTATTTTAAAATGTGGACATGTCCCCCTTGTCCCCAGTGAAAATTGCACCCCTGGTTACATAAGGCAGAAGGTTACCTAATGCAAAAAAAACTAAAGTAGGGTAGTTGGTCGGGGTGGATGGGTAGGCATTTAATGCAAACATCTAGCAACCCAAAGGTTGCATGTTTGAATCTAGTCATGAACAATTTGAGCTAATTAGCAACTTTGCATCGACTTACTAGTTTTTAGCTATTTTGCAACTACTTAACATGTTAGCCAACCCTAACCTAACCTAACCCCTAATCCCTTACCCTAACCCCTAGCCTAGCTAATGTTAGCTGCCTAGTTTAGGTTATTTTATTTTTACAGGGACAGTGCACATTAATCAACGTTTCAGTAAAAGTGCCGGTTTTAGCCAGCCTAGCGTTAGCTACCCAGATAACGTTGACCACAAGAAATTGAATTAGTAACATATCATAAGTTTAGCAAATTCGTAACATTTTGCATCAATTGCAATTCGTAACACATCATACCATTTGTAATTTGTAACATGGATGGACATCCACAAATTAATACACACCATACGAGTGTCTCAGATTTACTTTTACTACATTACCTTTACCCCTGATTCCAGGTGTCACGTTCTGACTATAGTTCTTTTGTGTTTTCTTTGTTTTAGTGTTGGTCAGGACGTGAGCTGAGTGGCCATTCTATGTTGTGTGTCTAGTTTTCCTGTTTCTATGTTTGGCCTGATATGGTTCTGAGGCAGGTGTTAGTCATTGTCTCTGATTGGGAACCATATTTAGGTAGCCTGTTTTGTGTTGGGTTTTGTGGGTGGTTGTCTTCTGTCTTCGTGTGTCTGCACCAGACAGAACTGTTTTGGTCTTTTCACATTTGTTGTTTTTGTATTTTGTTGTGTTCACGTTTATCGTCTTTATTAAACATGATGAATACTAACCACGCTGCGCTTTGGTCCTCTCCTTCGTCCACAGAAGAAAGCCGTTACACCAGGTTGTTTACAACAGAGCTTATCCCTTGTTGAGCAGTACCTCCAAAGATGGGCTCTTACTTAGAAAAATGTAAATCATGATCAGAAGAAACCCAGATCCCAGGGAAACTGGCACCAGTTTACCTACATTGGAACTACATTAAAGCAAAGTGCCAGCTATGGTTGCCTGGGCCTGGAGATAAGCTCATCGTGGAGTGCCAGCCTAGCTATAAAGGCACAGAGTGAAAAAAACAAGATAATTTTTATGCTATCAAATACAAATTCAGCAATACAAATATTCCAATAAAATTGTTGCTCAAATTGTTCTATTCTATTTTTGACCCCAATGCTACTGTATGGTAGCGAAGTATGGGGACCCATCTCTGATCATAACTTAAGCAAATGGGAAAAAAGACCCATTGAGATATTTCTGTTAGAATTCATGAACAAATATTTTAGGTGTCCTCTGAAATACTCCAAACAATGCCTGCAGGGCAGAACTGGGACTTTTCCCGCTACACATTCAAGTGCAGAAAATAGCATTCTGGCAGCATTTAAATCTAGCAGACCAGAGCTCTATTAAAAACAAAGCTCCATTAAGAGTAAACATTTCTCCCAAAAGGACAAGGCCGGACCACTCATTAGGCAGGGTTAGGTGGCCGCCTGTGGCAGCAGATTGAGAGCAGAATTTTCTGAGCTATATTCACCAAGGCGCACCTCCAACAATACATAAAACCTCACATATTTCTGCCCCAAAACAGTGACTATCTCTTTCAACCAGTGGGATATGGGCTTTTTAGGTGAGCGCTGATGCCGCCCTATGATATGCAATGCCCTATTTTGTCCATTCACAGGGTGCTGTTGGAGAGACATCACTGTGGCGCTCCACCAACATCCCGCCCCAAAAATGTGCTAACATAAATCATGAAGGAAATATAGCATATGGTAGAAATAGTACGTGGCTTTTTCTGTAGCCTACTGGCTGGAGATAAAATGTGTGAGAATGTGATGAGACAGAAACGTTTTACATCATGCAAAATTCTCCTATCAAATAGCCTAACTTCAAAGGAGCCCAATCAAATAAAAGATGTGCTGACATTTAAAAAAATAACATATCCTAAAAACGGGGAAGGTCAAAGTGAAATGGACAATATGGAATGCATATAATCAGGTAACTCACAAATGCTGTCCAGGAGAGGCTAAATTGTTATGATCAGTGGTTTCAAGTTTGTATACGTAAATTGTTTACAAGCTGATCATAGCGAAAAAATAAGATACTTCTGCATTTCCTGCTGTGCAAACACATTGCAAATAGGCTCAGGATAACTCAGAGCTCAAATAGCCAACTTGATTAGTCACAGGAATCATGACTAATAGAGCCAGTGCAACAGCTTGTTTCACAAACGGTGGGCCAAACATGGATGGGCATTCATGAAATGTGATTGTGGCGACATGGCTACACCCAAATAAACACAACGCCCCTGTCTTTTTTCAGTCCTGTCCGGACCAGCAGTCTTTTTTGGTGTGTTTTTAAAATTGTAGGCCTACCACATACACTGAACAAAAATATAAACGCAACATGTAAAGTTTTGGTCCCATGTTTCATGAGCTGAAAAAAAAGACAATTTCCATACGCACAAAAGCTTATTACACCCCCAAAAATGACAGCCTGTTAGTGAGCATTTCTCCTTTGTCAAGATAATCCATCCACCTGACAGGTGTGACATGTCAAAAAGCTGATTGAACAGCATGACCATTACACAGGTGCACCTTGTGCTGGGAATTATAAAAGGCCACTCTAAAATGTGCTGTTTTGTCATGCAACCCAATGTCGCAAATGTCTTAAGTTTTGAGGGAGCGTGCAATTGGGATGCGGACTGCAGGAATGTCCACGAAAGCTGTTGCCAGACTAATTTAATGTTACCTTCTCTACCATAAGCTGCCTCCAACGTAATTTTAGTTAAGTTAGCAGTACGTCCAACCGGTCTCACAACTACAGACCACATGCATGGCGTTGTGTGGGTGAGTGGTTTGCTGAGAGTGCTCCATGGTGGCGGTGGGGTTATGGTATGGGCATAAGCTATGGACCACAAACACAATTGCATTTTATCAATGGAAATTTGAATTCACAGAGATACTGTGACTAGATCCTGAGGCCCATGCCATGCCATTCGTCCTCCGCCATCACCTCATGTTTCAGCATGATAATGCACTGCCCCATGTCGCAAGAATCTGTACACAATTCCAGGAAGGTGAAAATGTCCAAATCTTTGGCCAAGTCAATAAATATAGCAGCACAATATTGCTTAGAATCAAGGACAATGGTGACATCATTGAGGACCTTTAAGGTTGCAGTGACACATCCATAACCTGATTGCATACCTGAGAGAATACTATAGACATCAAGAAAGCCAGTCAGCTGATTATTGACAAGTTTGTTCAACACTTTTGATAAACAGGGCAAATTAGAAATAAGCCTATAACAGTTAGGATCAGCTTGATCTCCCCCTTTAAATAAAGGATGAACCGTGGCTGCCTTCCAAGCAATGGGAACATTCCCAGAAATGAAGAGACAGGTTAAAAAGGTCAGGGATAGGCTTGGCGATGATAGGGGCAGCAACCTTAAAGAAGAAAGGGTCTAACCCATCTGACCCAGATGTTTTTTGGGGGTCAAGTTTAACCTCTTCAACCTATGGGAGCGCTATTTCATTATTGGATAAAAAAACGTGCCCGTTTTAAGTGCAATATTTTGTCACAAAAAGATGCTTGACTATGCATATAATTGACAGCTTTGGAAAGAACTGCAAATATATTATCTGTGCGTGCCCCAGAACTGATGCTACAGGCGAAACCAAGATGAAACTTCAAACAGGAAATGAGCAGGATTTTTGATGGTCTGTTTTTCATTGTCTCCTTATATGGCTGTGAAAGCGCCACGAATTAGCCTGCCCTTTCTATCGTTTCTCCAAGTTGTCTGCAGCATTGTGACGTATTTGTAGGCATATCATTGGAAGATTGGCCATAAGAGACTACATTTACCACGTGTCTGCCCGGTGTCCTTTGTTGAAATTGTTGCGTAATCTCCAAGCTGCTCGCATTCATCCATGTGATTGAGACAGAGATGAGACTTCCAGGAATGATATATCATGAAGAGATATGTGAAAAACACCTTGAGGATTGATTCTAAACAATGTTTACCATGTTTCAGTCGATATTATGGAGTTAAGGTGGAAGAAAGTTTGGCGTTTGGATGAATTAATTTTTGTTTTTTTTGGTAGCCAAACATGACGCAGAAAACGGACCGATTTCTCCTGCACAAATAATCTTTCAGGACAAACTGAACATTTGCTATCTAACTGAGAGTCTCCTCATTGAAAACATCCGAAGTTCTTCAAAGGTAAATTATTTTATTTGAATGGTTTTCTGGTTTTTGTGAAAATGTTGCCTGCTGAATGCTAACGCTAAATGCTATGCTAACTATCAATACTGTTACACAAATGCTTGTTTTGCTATGGTTGAGAAGCATATTTTTGAAATTCTGAGATGACAGTGTTGTTAACAAAAGGCTAAGCTTGAGAGGTAGCATATTTATTTAATTTCATTTACGATTTTCATGAATAATTAACGTTGCGTTATGGTAATGAGCTTTATTATTATATTATATATTATTATTATATTATATTATTATTATATTATTATTATTATATTAGCTTGAGGCTGTAGTCACGATCCCGGGATGGCTTGACGCAAGAAGTTAAGGAGCTCTAGCACCTCGGACTCAGTGACCGCCTGCAGGGAGAAACTTTGCCTGCAGGGAAAAGAGGGAGAAGCATTGGGAATAGTCGCATTAGAAGGGGTGGGAGATTAGGAAATGTTGGATGGGCAAGGAGGTATGGCTGAGCCCCAAATATGAATCCTGACTCAATTAAGTGTTGATTAATGAGCTCAGCCATGTGCTTGCTGTCAGTAACAACCACATCATCAATATTAATGGACATGGGCAGCTGTGAAGAGCAGGCTTTATTCTCCAGGTATTTACCCATGGACTTTACAATGTCCCAAAACGTTTTGGAATTAGTGCTACAGGATGCAAATTTCTGTTTGAATAAGCTCACCTTTGCTTTCCTGACTGACTATATATATTGGTTCCTGACTTTCCTGAGAAGCTGCATATCGCGGGGGCTATTCGATGCTAATGCAGTACGCCACAGGATGTTTTTGTGCTGGTCAAGGGCAGTCAAGTCAGGAGTGAACCAGGGGCTATATCTGTTCTTAGCTAAAAAAAAATTGAATGAGGCATGCTTATTTAAGATGGTGAGGAAAGCACTTTTAAAGAACAACCCCAGGCATCCTGAGTCTAAAGGACAGTGGCGGCTCAGGTGAGAGACATTATCAAGGGTCATCCACTTTGAACATGTGCCATTAAAAATACGAACTGAAACACTATCCAAAGAAGAACATGAATAAATGCCAGGAATGGAAGGATGAGCGCCGGGGACAGGGGACAGGGGTCAACCGTGCCCGTACTTGATTTAGGCTTACTCACTATTGTTTATTTGGGGTATCAGGTTGATTGTGGAGGTCTACACACGTCATATAGTATAGTAATTAAAATTTTGCATTGAAATACATGTTGCACTAAAATACCAATCTGTCATTACCACAAGTGATGAGAAAAGCGAGAGTGTCAGGGTTTACCAGAATTGGACCCAGAAGCAGACCAGGACAAGGTGAGTATAAATATGGTGAGTATTTATTAATCAATGAGAACGTGGAGGTAGATAGTTCTGGGTGGAGGAGCGGGCAGCAGAGGTGGGTTGATGGGAGTAGATAGGCAGATCCAATGGATAACAACACACTGGCGACGAGCAGGCAGGGATGGGGTATGGGTTCCGGGTGAATGGCTGTAGACAAAACAAACGGCGGTAAGTTAAAGGCAAGCAAGACGTACAAAACAATACAACAAACTCTATAAACTGGAGGCTGGTTCGTGGGCACAACATACTGTTCATGGCTAACGATCCGGCAGGGAATGGATGTCAGGTCAGAGCTTTTGAAGGGGAGAGGTGATGATCAGGACAGGTGTGCAGATTACTGATGGGATACAGGTGCGGGTGAACATCGATCTCCCAACAAGCTAATTCGCCCGGCAACCAGACAGGGTGCGTTCCAGGACACCGGAAACACACTCCAGGACAGAAACACAGGCAAACACAGACTCAGGAAGCGGGATTCGTGACAGAGAGTCTTAAATTAACGTGATAGAACCAACATGAAGTACTTAGGACTGTCATTCTAAATTTGGGTTAGATCCTTTATTAATAGTTATAATTATGATTTGGAAAGGCAAGGTTTCTAGAGACAAGAGCTGTGTCCTAAAAATGTGAGGAGGGACACTAGATTGTAGCTTGGGAAATTCTTGTCCCAAACTCATTCTTAACCAGGTTGGTGTGTTCTAAGATGTGTTCTCTCTCTCTCTCTCTCTCTTACCTGTGAATTGTTATTAAACCCTTAACCGGTTTACATTATGTGGAACACTGATCTGATGAGCATGCACCAACATTTTGAATGTCTTAGCGGAATTGATATACAACTGGGTTTTATTCTTTGACTAAGTTGTTGTCCTAGGGACAGTTAGTGAATATTGAAATGGAAGGAGTATCAGACCACTGCAAATCTACCAAGACCTGGCAGTCCCTCTATAAACTTTCAGCTCATACAAGGAGAAGACTGATCGGAGATGCAGCCAAGAGGCCCATGATCACTCTGGATGAACTGCAGAAATCTACAGCTGAGGTGGGAGACTCTGTCCATAGGACAACAATCAGTCGTATATTGCACAAATCTGGCCTTTATGGAAAACTTCTTGCGTCGAGCCATCCCGGATCCGGGATCGTGAATACAGCCTCAAGCTCATTACCATAACGCAACATTAACTATTCATGAAAATCGCAAATGAAATGAAATAAATCTATTTGCTCTCAAGCTTAGCCTTTTGTCAACAACACTGTCATCTCAGATTTTAAAAATATGCTTCTAAACCATAGCAAAACAAGCATTTGTGTAACAGTGTTGATAATTAGCATAGCATTTAGCAATAGCATTCAGCAGGCAACATTTTCACAAAAACCAGAAAACCATTCAAATAAAATCATTTACCTTTGAAGAACTTCGGATGTTTTCAATGAGGAGACTCTCAGTTAGATAGCAAATGTTCAGTTTTTCCTGAAATATTATTTGTGCAGGAGAAATCGGTCTGTTTTCTGTGTCATGTTTGGCTACCAAAAAAAAAACGAAAATTCATTCATCAAAACGCCAAACTTTTTTCCACATTAACTCCATAATATCGACTGAAACATGGTAAACATTGTTTAGAATCAATCCTCAAGGTGTTTTTCAAATGTCTCTTCATGATATATCGTTCCTGGAATTCTCCTCTCTGTCTCAATCACATGGATGAATGCGAGCAGCTTGGAGATTATGCAGCAATTTCAACAAAGGACACCGGGCGGACACCTGGTAAATGTAGTCTCTTATGGCCAATCTTCCAATGATATGCCTACAAATACGTCACAATGCTGCAGACAACTTGGAGAAACGATAGAAAGGGCAGGCTAATTCGTGGCGCTTTCACAGCCATATAAGGAGACAATGAAAAACAGAGCCTCAAAAATCCTGCTCATTTCCTGTTTGACGTTTCATCTTGGTTTCGCCTGTAGCATCAGTTCTGGGGCACTCACAGATAATATCTTTGCAGTTTTGGAAACGTCAGAGTGTTTTCTTTCCAAAGCTGTCAATTATATGCATAGTTGAGCATCTTTTTGTGACAAAATATTGCGCTTAAAACGGGCACGTTTTTTTAAACCAATAATGAAAG
Organism: Oncorhynchus gorbuscha; assembly: GCF_021184085.1. NCBI lineage: Eukaryota > Metazoa > Chordata > Actinopteri > Salmoniformes > Salmonidae > Oncorhynchus > Oncorhynchus gorbuscha. The sequence continues at coordinate 60,576,791 of NC_060175.1, read as the reverse complement.
AGCGCCCCCATAGGTTGAAGAGGTTAAAGATATCCATAAAAAGTGTTGTTTAAAGTTTGCCACAAGCCACCTGGGAGACACACCAAACATGTGGAAGAAGGTGCTCTGGTCAGATGAAACCAAAATCAAACTTTTTGGCAACAATGCAAAACGTTATGTTTGGCGTAAAAGCAACACAGCTCATCACCCTGAACACCTTCCCCACTGTCAAACATGGTGGTGGCAGCATCATGGTTTGGGCCTGCTTTTCTTCAGCAGGGACAGGGAAGATGGTTAAAATTGATGGGAAGATGGATGGAGTCAAATACAGGACCATTCTGGAAGAAAACCTGATGGAGTCTGCAAAGGACCTGAGACTGGGACGGAGATTCGTCTTCCAACAAGACAATGATCCAAAACATAAAGCAAAATATACAATGGAATGGTTAAAAAATAAACATATCCAGGTGTTAGAATGGCCAAGTCAAAGTCCAGACCTGAATCCAATCGAGAATCTGTGGAAAGAACTGAAAACTGCTGTTCACAAATGCTCTCCATCCAACCTCACTGAGCTCGAGCTGTTTTGCAAGGAGGAATGGGAAAACATTTCAGTCTCTTGATGTGCAAAACTGATAGAGACATACCCCAAGCGACTTACAGCTGTAATCGCAGCAAAAGGTGGCGCTACAAAGTTTTAACTGAAGGGGGCTGAATAATTTTGCACGCCCAATTTTTCAGTTTTGATTTGTTAAATTTTTTTGAAATATCCAATAAATGTCGTTCCACTTCATGATTGTGTCCCACTTGTTGTTGATTCTTCACAAAAAAATACAGTTTTATATCTTTATGTTTGAAGCCTGAAATGTGGCAAAAGGTCGCAAAGTTCAAGGGGGCCAAATACTTTCTCAAGGCACTGTACATTACATGGCTTTGAGGTGGGCCCCCATACACATAAGTTATCACTTTCTGCGAACAACCTTATTTCTAATTAATCTAGAACATTCCCTCTCTCACTTACTGAACCTATTATAATTATGTATCTGGATATAAGGTCAATTTTGATTAAAACAACTAAATCTTACCGTTGTCTGTCTTTGACCATCATACCATCAAGCATAAGCTTCCATTTAGATGGTTGCCTATGGGCTTCACATATTTGGGTATAATGGTGGATGGTAACCTGAGCAACATTTTATATAAACTCAATCTGGCCAGCTTGTTGCAAAAGGTGGAGGGTGACATTTGTAAATGGATGGACTTGCCTCACTCTACTGGGTAGAATTAAAGTAATTAAATTAATGTCCTACCCAGATTTCTATGTTTGTTTTAATCTCTCCCCATCCCTGTGCCCGCAGGATTCTTATCCTCTCTTGACATGCTGACCAGCCATTTTTTTATGGCACAGAAAAATCCCTAGGATTAGTCTGGACAAACTGACCCTTGATTACAGTCAAGTGGGCTTAAACCTCCCCAATTTCAGAATGTATTGCTGGGCTGCACAGTCTAGGTTTCTGGCTCAGAGGTTTGACAATGGTCCTTCTCCCTCATGGTTGAACATTGAACAGTTTGAGGTAAATGAGGACTCTGGGCCAGAATTGTTTTAGAAATACGACAGGAAATCTATAAAAACTACCACAACCCTTTAATTATACATTCTGTCCTGGAATGGTGCAAACTGCATGAGCTGTTCAGACGAGAGCGATTTATTTCCCCTAAAACCTGTAAGAATATTTGAAAGATAATACACAACACAGAGGATGAGAGGTCAATAGAGTACTAACGATGTCATGTTCTGACCTTAGTTCTTTTGTTATGTCTTTGTTTTAGTATGGTCAGGGCGTGAGTTGGGTGGGTTGTCTATGTGGTGTTTTTTTGTTTGGCCTGGTATGGTTCTCAATCAGAGGCAGGTGTCGTTAGTTGTCTCTGATTGAGAATCATACTTAGGTAGCCTTTTCCCACCTGTGTTTTGTGGGTGAATATTTCCTGTGTCTGCGTGTTCCACACGGAACTGTTTCGGTTTTTGTTATTTCACGTTGTTATTTTGTATTTTTCTGTGTTCTATTACAAGAATCATGAACACGTACCACGCTGCGCATTGGTCCTCCGATCCTTCCTACTGCTCCTCGTCAGAGGAGGAAGAAGACCGTTTACAAACGATCAATGGAAATAGTGTTTTTTATGTAATATCAATGGGTCAGAGACATGGGAGGAATTTCAGTCTGGGACTCATGAAAAGTTCTCATTGGTCTAAATTGTTTATACATTGAATCTGAAATAGGATACTTGTTGTTTGGTCATTGGCCCAGTTTTATTGCAAGGAAGTCTAATTGGTCAACCACATGCTAGGGCTGTTATAAACTACATCCTGTCCCTTTGTTCTGTGGAGAGAATCACAGGGGTGATTCACTGAGGACGGGGGAGCATGAACATCTACCATCTACCTCCCTGCACGATTTGTTCTCTTTGAATAAACCTATTTTCCTCCCCCTGATTTGCTTTGGGGTCTGTGTTATTGAAGAATAACATCAACTGCTATCACCTTGTGCTGTGCCCGAGATGAATTTGGTCTGAACAACAACAAGATAACTCATCAACTCTGTGTTGATCCAGAGCAAAGAGAGAAGGCTGCACACAACCCACTTTGAGAGTCAACTCTTATTCTCCTGACTGATGGCATAATTGCTGGGTGAGTCTAGACCAATATCATTTTAAAAGAACCAAATCAGGTTAAAATTAGTGCTGCATATCAGAGCAAAATGATATATATATATATATATAAATAAATATATATGGGTTAAATAAATATATAAACATGGAGATATATGTGAAGTTATATATGAACCACTCTGGAACAGGGCAGAACCGCTCCTCCGGATGTGAGCATGAAAGAGATTTAAATTCACTGTCTAGTGATATGAAGAACCATTTCAAAGTAGAGAAGTGTAGGCAAGAGATAATAAAGAAATATTCCATCATTGTTGACAAAGACGGAGTATGGCATCTGTCTGATATACAAAAAGTTTCTGGAACAATACAGAGAATGTCTAATTCCTTGGCAAAGACACAATGGTCTTTAACTGTTTTAGCCGAAGTAAGAAAACGGCATGGGAAATTCTTTCTGGAGAATCATGTCAGGACATTGCAGAGAAATAAATAATGTTTAAGGGCTCTTGGTGAACAGAACAAAAACTTGAAAGAAATAATTCAACAATTACTGGCAAGGGTCGTAAAAAAACAGACTTGACCCCACCTGTGGACAATTTTTGCAATCAAGGATGATCAGGTTTTAAGCATCTGGTCAGCATTGTCTCGCTTTGAGTCAACAGATTCTGACAGCAGTGATGAACGATGTCTTAGGCCAACCAGAACACAGGCTGTAAAGGGTAGTAAAGACACACATAAATCAGCCTCTCCAAAACAGTTGGATGAATGGTCAAAAACTTTGAAACATCCCAGAGAAGTGGGTATGAGAACATGGGACCATTTGAAGCATTATAAGAAACTCTGCAATCTACATCCTTATGATGGGTTTCAGTTATTATTACGTGAAGAAAATATTTATAGAGCTGTGGGTGGTGAAGAGCAAGATGTGGCCGATGGATGGAGAGCCATACATGTTTTCCTTAAGGGTCTGACCAATGCAGCCAACAATTGGGGAGAGATAACTTAATGTGTACAAAAACTGAAAGAACAGTTTGGTGAATTTGAAGAAAGGTTTAGAGCAGAGGTGGTTAGACACTGGGTTACCCGACATGAAAGATGAAAATACACTCAATTACTCAAAAAATGGAGCAATCTGTCATGCCCTGACCTTAGAGAGCCTTTTAATTTCTCTATTTGCTTAGGTCAGGGTGTGATTTAGGTAGGCATTCTATTTTTTCTATTTTTTTGTTTGCCGGGTATGGTTCCCAATCAGAGGCAGCTGTCTATCGTTGTCTCTGATTGGGGATCATACTTAGGCAGCCGTTTTTTCCACCTTTAGTTGTGGGATCTTGTTTGTGTATAGTTGCTTTCTGCACTGCATGTAGCTTTACGTTCGTTTTGTTATATTTTGTTGTTTTTTCGGTGTCATTTAATAAAAGTAAAATGTATGCCTACCACACTGCACCTTGGTCCAATCCATCTCTAAATGATTGTGACACAATCACCCATCAGCTGATGTAATCCATATATGATGATTTGCGAAAAACTTTTGTTTCCACAACTAATGACTGAGAGAGACAAAGCTACGGCGACATCATCGACAGACTGTCACGGCTGGACAGAGACATCAATCAACACAATAAACTGGCTGTTATCAAAGAAACTTGGTGTATGAGACAGAGACAAATATGAAACAGACAATCATTATCAATTTATATTGGTCCAATGAAGATTGATGCAGGGGTGTGGATAAGCTCATTTGAACAACCTATTTTAGGCCTTGATGTTATTATGCAACTTGACTCTACACTGAACATCTCTGAAAGGAAGGTGATGTGACAAATTAGACAACTGCGGGGATCTACAGTTCAGAACCATCCTATTTGGACTATGTAGAACATTTTGGATATGGAACCAGTGTGCTTGACAGGTATTGCCCCACCTTGCACAAAACAATATCCCATTAGCAAGCACACTATGGATGCTACTAAAGTAGTGGGGGCTCTTAACATCATCATACAACGTGGCACACCATGTAATCCAGCTACTCTGATGCTTCCTCCAGATACCACATTACTTGAACACGACTGTTGTGAGTCGGTTTTGGATCAGCTCTCTGATGGGTTTATTAAGAGTCATCCATTGGAAAACCCTGAGTTTCTTATACACAGATGGTTCAAACATTGTTAAGGGGGGTGTGAGGAAGGCAGGCTGGGCAGTTTCTACAATGGACAATGTGATAGTGACTGGCACATTACCTGCAGGAACATCAGCACAGGTGGCGGAATTGATGACTTTGACAGAAGCATGCAAACGGGCTGAAGGATCATATCTACAGTACACAGGCTCAAGGTATGCTATTGATTTTACCCATGATTTTGGAAAAATATGGACAAACAGAGGATTCATGACATCACTGGGAGCTCCTGTGAATATGGTACCAGAGGTGAGAGCTCTACTGAATGCTCTCCAGTTACCTGGACAAGTTGCAATTTTTAAAATGAAAACACATGAAAAACTCTTGTTTTGTGTAGTGTCGAATGCACTCTTATCCTACTTGGTGACACAGATCCACTCTTTGGGACACATTGGCGTGGACAATATAGTTTGTAGTTTTGTGGGTAAATTGTGGAATGCTGGTGTGAGGAAATAGGCTGAGGCTGTAGCGGCAAAATTGCAACATTTGTATGGAAAACAACGTCAAAGGACAAGTGAATGTAGACATGACGAGTGCCTGCCCCACCAGGACCCTTCTTACATCTACAGCTTGATTACATCATGCTGCCCAAATGTAAAGAACAGGAAGAAGTGCTGGTCATTGTTGATTGTTTCTCACGATGGGTTGAAGCCTACCCTACTAAGAAAGGAACTGCACAACACACTAAAATTCTGATACAAGAAATCATTCCCAGATGGGGATTTCCGGAACAATTAGATTCCGACCAAGGCACTCATTTCACAGGAAAAGTGTGTCAGAAGGTAGCTCGTCTTCTGAACATAGACTGGCAACGACACTGCCCTTATCATCCTCAATCGAGTGGACAGGTAGAATGCACAAATTGAGTTTTGAAAGAGAGACTTTCAAAGATGCATCAAGAAGGGATGGCATGGGGGATACTGTTTATGTTTTGAGTTAGTGGTGTTGTCACGGTTCGTTATTTGTTAGTTTATTGTTTCGTCTTTGCATTGCCTACGGTATTATGTAGTATACGGGAAACACATAACAAAACCAGAGGGTTAAGTCCATTTGAGGTCGTCACAGGTCGACTCATGTCACTACCAGGCATGTTAGATTTGAGAAAAGCAGACATTCACTTCATGAGTGACACAAATATTAACTATTGCATACAACTCTCTAATGCAGTAAGGGAAGCAGAAAGACAAGTAAAAGAGGCGTAGGGAATAACTCCCGAGGGGGAACATGACGTAGTACCAGGACAGTGGGTGATGGTAAAAACAAATATGTAACAGGCTCTTTAGGGCGAAAATGGGAAGGTCCTTGTCAAGTTTCGCTCATAACGAGGTCAGCAGTAAAAGTCCAGGGAAAATCACGATGGATACATGTTACTCTTGCAAGGTTGTCCAATATGATGACAAAGCGGAGGCTGGAGAATAAAGAACTGATTGATTAGAAATTGGGGGCCAATCTCGGGTGAAGAAGCATAGTAAGATGATCAAAATCTGATAAGCTTCTATGTTGTACACCGCAGTCATCATATTAGGGACATCTAGGAGAAATGTTCAACTTTTTCAAAAAAATCGGGACATGCTTACTTAGGGAAATCTATGTGAAATATCCATTTCTATTGAAACCAGGACATCAAATTTTCACTTTTTTGTTTCCTTCATTACAGGTTATGAGAATACCCAAGGACTATACCTGAAATGATACCAGATCATGATACCAGATCACTATTCCTCACTACCGGCAGACTGTCAGAACATACAGTTGAAGTCGGAAGTTTACATACACCTTAGCCAAATACATTTAAATTAAGGTGAAATAAAAAAGAAATAAAAAAGAGAAGGGAGCTGGCAATACTACTGTAGGTTCTGGTAGGAGTGTGTTTAGCTTGCTTTCCAGTGAACTTAAATCATTGACCAAGTCTCGATGGTTAGCAGTGTGACGCTAGCTATCACCAAAGACTGGAGATTAGAAAACAAATTCAAATTCTGCTTCAGTACTCAAAACTGTAGAAGGGAACTGAGGTTCTACTTTGACAGCGTTAATCTTGCAGTTCCACGTGAGAACTGTTAAGTAGGAAGACATGATTCAAGTCTTGTTGAGGAGAGCTTCAGGTGCCGTACTGATACTTCCACAAGGAAGAGCAGTGAGAATGCCAAGAGAACGGTCGCGTGGCGCTCCTGATTCGCCATTCTACCTGTCTGTCTCCGAGCGAAACCTCTATGTGATACATCGAAACAAATATTTGAAAGATTATTTTTTCCAAGATCCAAAGCCTATTTATACATTTTATTTGGAAAAACAGTATCCCAAGGGTTCGAATTGGCCTTCTATACTTACCATGCGAAGCAGGAGGTTTGGGTCTATCCCAACCGAAACTGTACTACTGGGATGCTCAGTTAAGCAGTTAGACAATGAGTAGTGGAATCATTGGAGTCCTGGGTAAAGATGGAAGCCCCCTGAGTTAATAAATCATATTGTTCACTTTGGGACCAAAAAAGGGAAAGTTATTACTATAATCGTAAAGAGATTCATGAAATGGGACCCCCCTTTATAGCTCTATCTGGAATAATCAATTTCTACTTAAGATATTAATCTTCTTGTTAAATTGGAAGCAGACAGGGTAAAGTATTATAAATGATGAATGGGAAAATATCTGGGATATCACACACTCACACTCTTACAATCTGAGGCATAAAATGTTGCAATATAAGATTCTACATAGAGTATATTTTACCCATGCATCTAAGTTTTGGGACTCCGTAATATCCGAAATATATCTGTGTGTGAGAATCCACTTACCAAGTTCCCCTTACATATGTATTTTGGGCACTACAAACGTGGGCGACCTCTATCAACAGAACTCCTGTTGACCTTATAGGGGCCTTTTTTTCACTCTGCATTGAAAGTCACCTGATCCTCCAACAGTTGCCCATTGGTTTGTAGAGTTATCAAGCAATGTTCCCTTAGATCATGTGCATTATAACATTACAGGTAATATTAATACAAGCTATTTGAATGTATATGGGAAGAATTTCTGGAATATGTTGAACATAAAGGGATCAACGCATGACTACATATTTACCAACAACAATCTACTTAGACAAGTTCCTCCAGGTCCAGCCATCACGGTCCCCGGCTGCTCCGGATGCTCGGTTCGGCCTGGTCTGTCCACACCAGATTCAACAAGCCACTTAATTAGCAAGCCCTTTACCTACAGGGTCTGGTGTGCTGGTGTTGGAGTATATCGGATATGTGGATTGGCCGGGGGTCACGGAGGCCGGGTTGGGAGGCACGGGAATATATGGTTGGGGTTATAGGTGAGAGGGTAGAAGTGGAGTTGGGTGGTCTTAAAGGTGGGTGGGTGTGAATGAAAAGCTAAATTCCTGTATTATGAATTACTGTGCAATATAATTTATTGTGTATGAATGATTATAAAAGCATAATAAATATGTATTCAAAAAAGTGGCTCTCTGGAAATGTATGTTTTTGACCTTGCCTCACTCGGGAGGAATTGTCTTACCTGAGAATTACCTAATGAAACATGTAGTCATTAGTTCTGTTCCCTTGCAATCACTTCACACACCGAATAAGAAACTCCTACTTACACACGCACGCACACACACTTTGGTTTCACTCGGTCTCTGCCTCTGTATTCTGAATGCACCAAGAACAACTAAGCCTTTGATAAGGTCAGGATCCCCCCCAGTGTTAAGGCATTGCTGAGGTGACACAAATCCTAATGAGGCTAATTTCAGTCTCTGAAGCGGAATTAGCATTTAGTGTGACCATTGACAGGCGGCCGGGAAGAGCAGAGCAACCCAGGTTAGCACTAATAGATGCTAGGAGGACACTAGGATAAAGATCATGTTAATTAAGAAAGATCATGTTAATGATCCCAGCTAGCACTTAATGTTCTGAGAACCAAATGTTTCTTAGAGCTTGGTGAGAGCATGGTTGTCCTATGGATATTTTGCATACGACCTTCCTACAACTTTCTGGGAATGGTGCAAGATAGTTGCTTGGCTTTGGAACATTCTCAGCACATTTAAGGAACTTGACAAAAAAAAATTCTTGGCATTTTCATACTTAAATCTTTTTAGGGAGTTGGTTCCGCTGTCGGGATCAAATCAGCGGAATTTCAAGAGCGCCACGTATAGTTTTTGATAAAAATCAAACTTTCATTAAAACACACATACAAGGTACTGAATTAAAGCTACACTCGTTGTGAATCTAGCCACCGAGTCAGATTTGTAAAATGCTTTTCGGCGAAAGCATGAGAAGCTATTATCTGATAGCATGCACCCCCAAAGTACTGGAACTTCAATCTAAAATGACAGATTTTGCGGTAGCCGGCGCTACCCAAAACGCAGAAATAAAATATAAAACATTCATTACCTTTGACGAGCTTCTTTCTTGGCACTCCTATATATCCCATAAACATCACAATTGGGTCTTTTTCCCAATTAAATCCGTCATTGTATAGCCAAAATGACGTTTTCTGAAGACCGGTCTGATCCAGGAATATTCCCTTTTACAAGACGCAACGTCACTTTTTAAAATGACAAAAGTTGCCTATATACTTTTACAAAACACTTCAAACTACTTTTCTAAACCAACTTTAGGTATTAATAAATGTTAATAATCTATACAATTCATCACGGGGCGATCTGTATTCGATAGCAGCTAGTCTTGAAATCAGCGGCCATATTTTCCATTTTAATAACATCATGTTGAGAGACTGAAACAGGAAAGGGTAAAACGTCATACAACCAAGGATTAAGTCTGCTCGAAATGCCAGCACTGGCGACATCATGTGGAAGCTGTAGGCGTTTACAGAACATCTTCATGTATTTGCAGTCGCCTTAAACAATACATTGACTGGCGGATTGATCTATTTTTTGTGTTTTGGGAGAACAGTTTTTCGAGGGATTTTTACTCCTAAACACGTTGTGTTATAGCCACAGACACGATTTAACCAGTTTTAGAGACTTCAGAGTGTTTTCTATACACACATACTTATCATTTGCATATACTATATTCCTGGCATGAGTAGCAGGACTTTGAAATGTTGCGCGATTTTTAACAAAAAGCTGCAAAAATTTGCATGATCCTTAAGAGGTTTTAAACAGAACGTTTCCTAAAAGTTCAAACATGGTACATTAAATTTCAATTTTGGTAATGTCCTAGAACGTTCTCCAATTGGTTTAACATTAGGAATGTTCTCAAATAGTTTAGAGCGCATTAAGAAATAACAATCATCTGTGGGAATTTCAGCATACCATTGTTCAGAGAACGTTAAAACCTCTCTAGGGTATGCGTCCCACCTGGCCAACATCCAGTGAGATTACAGATTCAAATACAGAAAAACTCTTTGTAAAAATTCAGAAAAGATATAACTATTTTGCATAGGTTTAAAGATGAACTTCTTATGAATCCAACCACGGTGTCAGATTTTTAAAATGCTTTACGGCGAAAGCATACCTTACGATTATTTGAGAACATAGCCCAGCAGACAAATCATTACAAACAATAACCAGCCAAGTAGAAGAGTTAGATAAGTCAGAAATAGAGAAAATCAATCACTTACCTTTGATGATCTTCATATGGTTGCACTAAGAAGACATTCATTTATTCAATAAATGTTCCTTTTGTGCCATAAAGTCTCTCTTTATATCCAAAAACCTCCGTTTTGTTCGTGTGTTTTCTTCAGTAATCCACAGGCTCAAACGCAGTCACAACAGACAGACAAAAAATCCTAATTGTATCCGGAAAGTTCATAGAAACATGTCAAACTATGTTTATATTCAATCCTCAGGTTGTTTTTAACCTAAATAATCGATAGCATTTCAACCGGACAATAAGGTCATGAATATAAAAGGTAAACAAGAAAGGCACTCTCTTGGTCACGAGCATGAAAATGCTCTGTGACATGGCAGGGTCCACTCATTCCAATTACTCTTACTCCCTCATTTTTCAGAATACAAGCCTGAAACAATTTCTAAAGACTGTTGACATCTAGTGGAAGGCATAGGAACTGCAATTTGAATCCTAAGTCAATGGATACTGTAATGGCATTGAATAGAAAACAACTACAACAACAAAAAATCCTACTTCCTTAATGGATTTGTCTCAGGTTTCCACCTGCCAAATCAAATCAAATCAAAACAAATGTATTTATATAGCCCTTCGTACATCAGCTGATATCTCAAAGTGCTGTACAGAAACCCAGCCTAAAACCCCAAACAGCAAGCAATGCAGGTGTAGAAGCACGGTGGCTAGGAAAAACTCCCTAGAAAGGCCAAAACCTAGGAAGAAACCTAGAGAGGAACCAGGCTATTTACATTTACATTTAAGTCATTTAGCAGACGCTATGTGGGGTGGCCAGTCCTCTTCTGGCTGTGCCGGGTGGAGATTATAACAGAACATGGCCAAGATGTTCAAATGTTCATAAATTACCAGCATGGTCGAATAATAGTAAGGCAGAACAGTTGAAACTGGAGCAGCAGCATGGCCAGGTGGACTGGGGACAGCAAGGAGTCATCATGTCAGGTAGTCCTGGGGCATGGTCCTAGGGCTCAGGTCAGTTGAAACTGGAGCAGCAGCATGGCCAGGTGGACTGGGGACAGCAAGAAGTCATCATGTCAGGTAGTCCTGGGGCATGGTCCTAGGGCTCAGATCCTCCGAGAGAGAGAAAGAAAGAAGGAGAGAATTAGAGAACGCACACTTAGATTCACACAGGACACCGAATAGGACAGGAGAAGTACTCCAGATATAACAAACTGACCCTAGCCCCCCGACACAAACTACTGCAGCATAAATACTGGAGGCTGAGACAGGAGGGGACAGGAGACACTGTGGCCCCATCCGAGGACACCCCCGGACAGGGCCAAACAGGAAGGATATAACCCCACCCACTTTGCCAAAGCACAGCCCCCACACCACTAGAGGGATATCTTCAACCACCAACTTACCATCCTGAGACAAGGCTGAGTATAGCCCACAAAGATCTCCGCCACGGCACAGCCCGAGGGGGGGGGGGGTGCCAACCCAGACAGGATGACCACAACAGCGAATCAACCCACTCAGGTGACGCACCCCCTGCAGGGACGGCATGAGAGAGCCCCAGTAAGCCAGTGACTCAGCCCCTGTAATAGGGTTAGAGGCAGAGAATCCCAGTGGAAAGAGGGGAACCGGCCAGGCAGAGACAGCAAGGGCGGTTCGTTGCTCCAGAGCCTTTCCGTTCACCTTCCCACTCCTGGGCCAGAATACACTCAATCATATGACCCACTGAAGAGATCAGTCTTCAGTAAAGACTTAAAGGTTGAGACCGAGTTTGCTTCTCTGACATGGGTAGGCAGACCGTTCCATAAAAATGGAGCTCTATAGGAGAAAGCCCTGCCTCCAGCTGTTTGCTTAGAAATTCTAGGGACAATTAGGAGGCCTGCGTCTTGTGACCGTAGCGTACGTGTAGGTATGTACGGCAGGACCAAATTAGAGAGATAGGTAGGAGCAAGCCCATGTAATGCTTTGTAGGTTAGCAGTAAAACCTTAAAATCAGCCCTTGCTTTGACAGGAAGCCAGTGTAGAGAGGCTAGCACTGGAGTAATATGATCAATTTTTTTGGTTCTAGTCAGGATTCTAGCAGCCGTATTTAGCAATAACTGAAGTTTATTTAGTGCTTTATCCGGGTAGCCGGAAAGTAGAGCATTGCAGTAGTCTAACCTAGAAGTGACAAAAGCATGGATACATTTTTCTGCATCATTTTTGGACAGAAAGTTTCCGATTTTTGCAATATTACATAGATGGAAAAAAGCTGTCCTCGAAATGGTCTTGATATGTTCTTCAAAAGAGAGATCAGGGTCCAGAGTAACGCCGAGGTCCTTCACAGTTTTATTTGAGACGACTGTACAACCATTAAGATTAATTGCCAGATTCAACAGAAGATCTCTTTGTTTCTTGGGACCTAGAACAAGCATCTCTGTTTTGTCCGAGTTTAATAGTAGAAAGTTTGCAGCCATCCACTTCCTTATGTCTGAAACACATGCTTCTAGCGAGGGCAATTTTGGGGCTTCACCATGTTTCATTGAAATGTACAGCTGTGTGTCATCCGCATAGCAGTGAAAGTTAACATTATGTTTTCTAATAACATCCCCAAGAGGTAAAATGTATAGTGAAAACAATAGTGGTCCTAAAACGGAACCTTGAGGAACACCAACATTTACAGTTGATTTATCAGAGGACAAACCATTCACAGAGACAAACTGATATCTTTCCAACAGATAAGATCTAAACCAGTCCAGAACATGTCCGTGTAGACCCATTTGGGTTTCCAATCTCTCCAAAAGAATGTGGTGATCGATGGTATCAAAAGCAGCACTAAGGTCTAGGAGCACGAGGACAGATGCAGAGCCTCGGTCCGATGCCATTAAAATGTAATTTACCACCTTCACAAGTGCCGTCTCAGTGCTATGATGGGGTCTAAAACCAGACTGAAGCATTTCGTATACATTGTTTGTCTTCAGGAAAGCAGTGAGTTGCTGTGCAACAGCCTTCTCTAAAATTTTTGAGAGGAATGGAAGATTCGATATAGGCCAATAGTTTTTTATATTTTCTGGGTCAAGGTTTGGCTTTTTCAAGAGAGGCTTTATTACTGCCACTTTTAGTGAGTTTGGTACACATCCAGTGGATAGAGAGCCATTTATTATGTTCAACATAGGAGGGCCAAGCACAGGAAGCAGCTCTTTCAGTAGTTTAGTTGGAATAGGGTCCAGTATGCAGCTTGAAGGTTTAGAGGCCATGATTATTTTCATCATTGTGTCAAGAGATATAGTACTAAAACACTTGATCCTAGGTCCTGGCAGAGTTGTGCAGACTCAGGACAACTGAGGTTTGGAGGAATACGCAGGTTTAAAGAGGAGTCCGTAATTTGCTTTCTAATAATCATTATCTTTTCCTCAAAGAAGTTCATGAATTTATCACTGCTAAAGTGAAAGTCATCCTCTCTTGGGGAATGCTGCTTTTTAGTTAGCTATGCGACAGTATCAAAAAGGAATTTCGGATTGTTCTTATTTTCCTCAATTAAAGTTAGAAAAATAGGATGATCGAGCAGCAGTAAGGGCTCTTCGGTACTGCACGGTATCGTCTTTCCAAGCTAGTCGGAAGACTTCCAGTTTGGTGTGGCGCCATTTCCGTTCCAATTTTCTGGAAGCTTGCTTCAGAGATCGGGTATTTTCTGTGTACCAGGGAGCTAGTTTCTTATGAGAAATGTTTTTAGTTTTTAGGGGTGCAACTGCATCTAGGGTATTGCGCAAGATTAAATTGAGATCCTCAGTTAGGTGGTTAACTGATTTTGTCCTCTGGCGTCCTTGGGTAGGCAGAGGGAGTCTGGAAGGGCATCAAGGAATCTTTGTGTTGTCTGTGAATTTATAGCACGACTTTTGATGGTCCTTGGTTGGGGTCTGAGCAGATTATTTGTTGCAATTGTAAACGTAATAAAATGGTGGTCCGATAGTCCAGGATTATGAGGAAAAACATTAAGATCCACAACATTTATTCCATGGGACAAAACTAGGTCCAGCGTATGACTGTGACAGTGAGTGGTTCCAGAGACATGTTGGACAAAACCCACTGATTCGATGATGGCTCCGAAAGCCTTTTGGAGTGGGTCTGTGGACTTTTCCATGTGAATATTAACCTGTTAGGGGGTTATATTCCTGTGCGAGTAGCGTGACTACAGCTCAAGCGCATTACCATAACGCACAATGCGCAAAAATATTCCTAAAAATATTTAACCTCCACACATTAACAACTAAAATAGCTCAAATGAAAGATAAACAAGTTGTTTATCTAGCCAGCAAGTCAGATTTCTAAAATGTTTTACGGCGAAAACATAGCACATATTTATGTCAAACCACCACCGCAGACATAGCTCATTAGCATAGCCAAGTAGGAAAAAATATGCAATCAACAAACGCAGGATTAAAAAAAATCATTTCACTAACATTTTGAAATCTTCATCAGATGACAGTAATATAACATGTTACACAGTACATTCATTTTTTTTCAATAATATGCTATATATATCCATAAATCTCTGTTTACAATGATGCATCGTTCAAAAAATGCTACTAAAATGTCCGGAGAAATTAAATAGCTCCGGCAGATAACGTCAGCTAACAAGGAATACACATCATAAACTTTGACTAAATATGCATGTTTTACATATGTATAGGAAGATACACTTCTTCTAAATGCAAACGCTGTGTTACTTTCATTTATAACATTACATTTTGCGTTTACTGGGCTATAATAGGGAGTCGGCGCTCCCACATTAGCATAATGACTCCTCTATCTTGGAGTCGACAGAAACCCAAAATTAACACATACATATTCCCTTACCTTTGCTGTTCTTCCATCAGAAGACCTGGAAGGGATTATACTCACCAAATTAGCGTTCAGTTTTCAAGTCTGCGTCTTTCGGTTCTCAAAATAACCACTTTTCGGTCAAAATGTAGGCAAATTTCAAGTGGATGCGCACCAAAACGTCGAAAATATATATCATATGTCGAGTAAACTTGTCAAACTATGTTCATAATTAAGCTTTAACATGTTATAAAGGTCTACAGCAATTGTGAGGACGAAGCGAAACACACACGTCTTTTAATCGATCCTGAGGGAAAGAGAGAAAATGTGCAGAGCGCGCAAATAAGTGCACTGTTTTTTGGCGTGACCAAGACCTTTCGGCACGCTCAAAGTCTCGTGAGCGCGCGATTCTCACAGTTACACGCCTCATTGGAAGCAGGCTTCGCGCTGAATACATACAGACTCTTCCCAGGCTTGTAACTGCTTGGTAAGTGCGTATACGATGACGTCAAAGTGGTGCCAACTTTTTCCATTACAAGAGAGACTTTGGGAGAATGCATGCCCTGACACTTCTGCTTTACATAGAGACAAAATTTAAACGATTTTAGAAGCGTTAGAGTGTTTTCTATTCGATAATATTTTTTATATGCATATATTAGCAACTTTTGAAAAAAAATTATCCTGTTTTATATGGGTACCCAAATCCTCCAGAAGGGGCAGTAAACCGTGGTATCCTGAACAGGTTTTAAAGTCACCAAAGATTAGAATATTATCTGCTATGACTACAAGGTCCGATAGGAATTCAGGGAACTCAGTGAGAAACGCTGTATATGGCACAGGAGGCCTGTAAACAGTAGCTATAAAAAGTGATTGAGTAGGCTGCATAGATTTCATGACTAGAAGCTCAAAAGACGAAAACGTAATTTTTTTTTTGTAAATTGAAATTTGCTATCGTAAATGTTAGCAACACCTCCGCCTTTGCGGGATGCACGGGGGATATGGTCACTACTAGTGTAGCCAGGAGGTGAGGCCTCATTTAAAACAGTAAATTCATCAGGCTTAAGCCATGTTTCAGTCAGGCCAATCACATCAAGATTATGATTAGTTCATTGACTATAATTGCCTTTGAAGTAAGGGATCTAACATTAAGTAGCCATATTTTGAGATGTGAGGTATCATGATCTCTTTCAGTAATGACTGGAATGGAGGTGGTCCTTATCCTAGTGAGATTGCTAAGGCGAACTCCTCCATGTTTAGTTTTGCCCAACCTAGGTCGAGGCACAGACACGGTCTCAATGGTGATAGCTGAGCTGACTACACTGACTGTGCTAGTGGCAGACTCCACTATGCTGGCAGGCTGCCTGGCCTGCACCCTATTTCATTGTGGAGCTAGAGGAGTTAGAGCCCTGTCTATGTTGGTAGATAAGATGAGAGCACCCCTCCAGCTAGGATGGAGTCCGTCACCCCTGCAGGCCAGGCTTGGTCCTGTTTGTGGGTGAGTCCCAGAAAGAGGGCCAATTATCTACAAATTCTATCTTTTGGGAGGGGCAGAAAACAGTTTTCAACCTGCGATTGAGTTGTGAGACTCTGCTCTAGAGCTCATCACTCCCCCTAACTGGGAGGGGGCCAGAGACAATTACTCGATGCCGACACATCTTTCTAGCTGATATGCACGCAGAAGCTATGTTGAGCTTGGTGATCTCTTACTGTTTCATCCTAACATCGTTGGTGCCGACGTGGATAACAATATCTCTATACTCTCTACACTCGCCAGTTTTAGCTTTAGCCAGCACCATCTTCAGATTAGCCTTAACGTCGGTAGCCCTGCCCCCTGGTAAACAGTGTATGATCGCTGGATGATTCGTTTTAAGTCTAATACTGCGGGTAATGGAGTCGCCAATGACTAAAGTTTTCAATTTGTCAGAGCTAATGGTGGGAAGCTTCGGCGTCTCAGACCCCGTAACGGGAGGAGTAGAGACCAGAGAACACTCAGCCTCTGACTCCTACCCGCTACTTAATGGGGAAAACCGGTTGAAAATTTCTGTCGGATGAATGAGCGACACCGGTTGAGCTTTCCTACAGCATTTCCTTCCAGAAACCGTGAGAAAGTTGTCCGGCTGCGGGGACTGTGCCAGGGGATTTATACTACTATCTGTACTTACTGGTGGCACAGACGCGGTTTCATCCTTTCCTACACTGAAATTACCCTTGCCTAACGATTGCGTCTGAAGCTGGGCTTGTAGCACAGCTATCCTCGCCGTAAGGCGAGTACAGCGACTACAAATAGTAGGCATCATGTTAATGTTACTACTTAGCTTCGGCTGTTGGAGGTCCTGACGAATCGTGTCCAGATAAAACGTCCGGAGTGAAAAAGTTGAGGAAAAAATAAATAAATATATGAACGGTAATTAAAAAGTGAAAACTGTAAAGTTGTCAGGTAGCAAAATAGGTTGGCAACAAAACGCACAGCAACTCGAAAACAAGCCTGCAAGTTGTGACCGGAAATGACGTCAGTTATACTCACAGACACTATTTTAACAGTTTTGGAAACTTTTGTGTTTTCTATCCAAATCTACCAATTATATGCATATCCTATCTTCTCGGCTGAGTAGAAGGCAGTTTAATTTGGGCACACTTTTCATCCAAAATTCCAAATGCTGCCCCCTACCCTAGAGAAGTTAAGAAAACTTTACACAATAACCACAAGAAACGTTTAGTAATGTTCGGAGAACATTCTAAGATTGTTATTTAAAAACAATCTTAGCATCAACAAAACTGTCCACACCTGATCTGAATGCTTGTTTCCTTTGAAACAGGGTCTGTTTGAATTTACTAAAATGAACACTTTGTATGCGTTAAAAACTCCATCCTGGTGGTGCAGTGGACTAAGACAATTAATAGAGATCAGACTGAATCTCACTGATGCCATGTAACAATAAAAAGGAAATGTGTATTATTTACAAGTATGTGGTACATTTTCACAACTCTTAGAAAAAGATTCACACTTAGTCACATTTGTAACGCAGCCAGTATTTCATTCAAAACCTGTCATTGTGCATTAACCTCTTCAACCTATGGGAGCGCTGTGTCATTATTAGATAAAAAGACGTGCCCATTTTAAGCGCAATATTTTGTCGCGAAAAGATGCTCGACTATGCATGGAATTGACAGCCTTGGAAAGACAAAACTCTGACGTCTCCAAAACTGCAAAGATGCCCCAGAACTAATGCAACAGGCGAAACCAAGATGAAGTTTCATACAGGAAATGCCCCAGATTCTGAAGGCGCTGTGTTCCAATGTCTCCTTATATGGCTGTGAATGCGCCAGGAATGAGCCTGCGGTTTCTATCTATTCCCCGAGGTGTCTGCAGCATTGTGACGTGTTTGTAGGCATATCATTGGAAGATTGACCATAAGAGACTACATTTACCTGGTGTCCCGCCCGGTGTCCTGTGTGCGTAATCTGTAGATCCATGCGCGTTCCATTTCTTCAGAAGAGAAAGTAAACTGCCACGATGGATTTTATCGTCGATAGATATTTTTTTATTTTTTTTATTTCACCTTTATTTAACCAGGTAGGCTAGTTGAGAACAGGTTCTCATTTGCAACTGCGACCTGGCCAAGATAAAGCATAGCAGTGTGAGCAGACAACACAGAGTTACACATGGAGTAAACAATTAACAAGTCAATAACACAGTAGAGAAAAAAGGGGAGTCTATATACAATGTGTGCAAAAGGCATGAGGAGGTAGGCGAATAATTACAATATTGCAGATTAACACTGGAGTGATAAATGATCAGATGATCAGGTACAGGTAGAGATATTCTTGTGCAAAAGAGCAGAAAAGTAAATAAATAAAAACTGTGGGGATGAGGTAGGTGAAAATGGGTGGGCTATTTACCATTAGATTATGGACAGCTGCAGCGATCGGTTAGCTGCTCAGATAGCTGATGTTTGAAGTTGGTGAAGGAGATAAAAGTCTCCAACTTCAGCGATTTTTGCAATTCGTTCCAGTCACAGGCAGCAGAGTACTGGAACGAAAGGCGGCCGAATGAGGTGTTGGCTTTAGGGATGATCAATGAGATACACCTGCTGGAGCGCGTGCTACGGATGGGTGTTGCCATCGTGACCACTAATTTTAAATTTTTTTTTAAAACAATCTATTAAAAATGAAATCAAGTATTTACAAAGTGTACAGGGTGCCAAGATCGTTTAGCTGAGATAAGGCAGAGCTTTGCCTAGCATGGCCTTGTAGATGACCTGGAGCCAGTGGGTCTGGCGACGAATATGTAGCGAGGGCCAGCCGACTAGAGCATACAAGTCGCAGTGGTGGGTAGTATAAGGTGCTTTAGTGACAAAACGGATGGCACTGTGATAAACTGCATCCAGTTTGCTGAGAAGAGTGTTGGAAGAAATTTTGTAGATGACATCGCCGAAGTCAGTTTTAGTCAGTTTTACTAGGGTAAGCTTGGCAGCGTGAGTGAAGGAGGCTTTGTTGCGGAATAGAAAGCCGACTCTTGATTTGATTTTCGATTGGAGATGTTTGATATGGGTCTGGAAGGAGAGTTTGCAGTCTAGCCAGACACCTGGTATGGCAACTGCTCCGCCCTCAACCGTAAGGCTCTCCAGAGGGTAGTGAGGACTGCACAACGCATCACCGGGGGCAAACTACCTGCCCTCCAGGACACCTACACCACCCGTTGTTACAGGAAGGCCATAAAGATCATCAAGGACATCAACCACCCGAACCACTGCCTGTTCACCCCGCTATCATCCAGAAGGCGAGGTCAGTACAGGTGCATCAAAGCTGGGACCGAGAGACTGAAAAACAGCTTCTATCTCAAGGCCATCAGACTGTTAAACAGCCACCACTAACACTGAGTGGCTGCTGCCAACACACTGTCATTGACACTGACCCAACTCCAGCCATTTTAATAATGGGAATTGATGGGAAATGATGTAAATATATCACTAGCCACTTTAAACAATGCTACCTTATATAATGTTACTTACCCTACATTATTCATCTCATATGCATATGTATATACTGTACTCTACATCATCGACTGCATCCTTATGTAACACATGTATCACTAGCCACTTTAACTATGCCACTTTGTTTACTTTGTCTACACACTCATCTCATATGTATATACTGTACTCGATACCATCTACTGTATGCTGCTCTGTACCATCACTCATTCATATATCCTTATGTACATGTTCCTTATCCCCTTACACTGTGTATAAGACAGTAGTTTTGGAATTGTTAGTTAGATTACTTGTTGGTTATCACTGCATTGTCGGAACTAGAAGCACAAGCATTTCGCTACACTCGCATTAACATCTGCTAACCATGTGTATGTGACAAATAACATTTGATTTGATTTGATTTGATTTATAGGTGTCCACATATTCAAGGTCGGAACCATCCAGTGTGGTGATGCTAGTCGGGCAAGCGGGTGCAGGCAGCGATCGGTTGAAGAGCATGCATTTGGTTTTACTAGCGTTTAAGAGCAGTTGGAGGCCACGGAAGGAGTGTTGTATGGCATTGAAGCTCGATTGGAGGTTAGATAGCACAATGTCCAATGAAGGGCCGAAAGTGTATAGAATGGTGTCATCTGCGTAGAGGTGGATCAGGGAATTGCCCGCAGCAAGAGCAACATCATTGATATACACAGAGAAAAGAGTCGGCCCGAGAATTGAACCCTGTGGCACCCCCATAGAGACTGCCAGAGGACCGGACAACATGCCCTCCGATTTGACACACTGAACTCTGTCTGCAACGTAATTGGTGAACCAGGCAAGGCAGTCATCCGAAAAACCGAGGCTACTGAGTCTGCCGATAAGAATATGGTGATTGACAGAGTCGAAAGCCTTGGCAAGGTCGATGAAGACGGCTGCACAGTACTGTCTTTTATCGATGGCGGTTATGATGTCGTTTAGTACCTTGAGTGTGGCTGAGGTGCACCTGTGACCGGCTCGGAAACCAGATTGCATAGCGGAGAAGGTACAGTGGGATTCGAGATGGTCAGTGACCTGTTTGTTGACTTGGCTTTCGAAGACCTTAGATAGGCAGGGCAGAATGGATATAGGTCTGTAACAGTTTGGGTCCAGCGTGTCTCCCCCTTTGAAGAGGGGGATGACAGCGGCAGCTTTCCAATCCTTGGGGATCTCAGACGATATGAAAGAGAGGTTGAACAGGCTGGTAATAGGGGTTGCGACAATGGCGGCGGATAGTTTCAGAAATAGAGGGTCCAGATTGTCAAGCCCAGCTGATTTATACGGGTCCAGGTTTTGCAGCTCTTTCAGAACATCTGCTATCTGGATTTGGGTAAAGGAGAACCTGGAGAGGCTTGGGCGAGGAGCTGCGTGGGGGCCGGAGCTGTTGGCCGAGCTAGGAGTAGCCAGGCGGAAGGCATGGCCAGCCGTTGAGAAATGCTTGTTGAAGTTTTCGATAATCATGGATTTGTCGGTGGTGACCATGTTCCCTAGCCTCAGTGCAGTGGGCAGCTGGGAGGTGGTGCTCTTCTGCCTGAAGAATCTGGCCTTAGCTTTCCTGACTGACTGCGTGTATTGGTTCCTGACTTCCCTGAACAGTTGCATATCGCGGGGACTGTTCGATGCTATTGCAGTCCGCCACAGGATGTTTTTGTGCTGGTCGAGGGCAGTCAGGTCTGGAGTGAACCAAGGGCTGTATCTGTTCTTAGTTCTGCATTTTTTGAACGGAGCATGCTTATCTAATATGGTGAGGAAGTTACTCTTAAAGAATGACCAGGCATCCTCAACTGACGGGATGAGGTCAATGTCCTTCCAGGATACCCGGGCCAGGTCGATTAGAAAGGCCTGCTCACAGAAGTGTTTTAGGGAGCGTTTGACAGTGATGAGGGGTGGTCGTTTGACTGCTGCACCGTAGCGGATACAGGCAATGAGGCAGTGGTCGCTGAGATCCTGGTTGAAGACAGCGGAGGTGTATTTGGAGGGCCAGTTGGTCAGGATGACGTCTATGAGGGTGCCCTTGCTTACAGAGTTAGGGTTGTACCTGGTGGGTTCCTTGATGATTTGTGTGAGATTGAGGGCATCTAGCTTAGATTGTAGGACTGCCGGGGTGTTAAGCATATCCCAGTTTAGGTCACCTAACAGAACAAACTCAGAAGCTAGATGGGGGGCAATCAATTCCCAAATGGTGTCCAGGGCACAGCTGGGAGCTGAGGGGGGTCGGTAGCAGGCGGCAACAGTGAGAGACTTATTTCTGGAGAGAGTGATTTTCAGAATTAGTAGTTCGAACTGTTATGGACCTGGAAAGTATGACATTACTTTGCAGGCTATCTCTGCAGTAGACTGCGACTCCTCCTCCTTTGGCAGTTCTATCTTGACGGAAGATGTTATAGTTGGGTATGGAAATCTCTGAATTTTTGGTGGCCTTTCTGAGCCAGGATTCAGACACGGCAAGGACATCAGGGTTAGCAGAGTGTGCTAAAGCAGTGAGTAAAACAAACTTAGGGAGGAGGCTTCTAATGTTGACATGCATGAAACCAAGGCTTTTTCGATCACAGAAGTCAACAAATGAGGGTGCCTGGGGACATGCAGGGCCTGGGTTTATCTCCACATCACCAGCGGAGCAGAGAAGGAGTAGTATGAGGGTGCGGCTAAGGGCTATCAAAACTGGTTGCCTAGAGCGTTGGGGACAGAGAATAAGAGGAGCAGGTTTCTGGGCATGGTAGAATATATTCAGGGCATAATGCACAGACAGGGGTATGGTGGGGTGCGGGTACGGCGGAGGTAAGCCCAGGCACTGGGTGATGATGAGAGAGGTTTTATCTCTGGACATGCTGGTTGTAATGGGTGAGGTCACCGCATATGTGGGAGGTGGGACAAAGGAGGTATCAGGGGTATGAGGAATAGGACTAGGGGCTCCATTGTGAACTAAAACAATGATAACTAACCTGAGCAACCGTATACAAGGCATATTGACATTTGAGAGAGACATACAGCGAGGCATACAGTAATCACAGGTGTTGAATTGGGAAAGCTAGCTAAAACAGTGGGTGAGACAACAGCTAATCAGCTAGCATAACAACAGCAGGTGAGATGGCAGTGACTAGGCAACTCGGCCGACAGATAAAACAAACAAGCAGAATGGAGTACCGTGATTAATGGACAGTCAAGCGTGCATCAGCTATGTAGCCAAGTGATCAGAGTCTAGGGGGCAGCGGTGGATGGGGCTGGGCTGGCGAGTGTTATCCAGGTTAAGAAAACTAACAATGACTAAATAGCTTGTAGCTAGCTAGCTGGTTAGCTTCTGGAGGTTCTTGAGTGTTCTAGAAATAAAGATAATAGCGATTCCGTATCACATTGGGTGAGGCAGGTTTCCGGAAGGTATAAACTTTTTTTTTTTTAATCGGGAAGAGAGAGTACATATGGGCCACTGCGTTTTTGGGACGCGGCGATGCAGACGGTTAGCAGACCTGTGCTAACAAGCTAACAGATTAGCAGGCCGGGGTAAACAAGGTAGTAGTTAGCGGACCTGGGCTAAACAAGCTAGTAGTTAGCATGCCGAACTAGCAAGCAAGGAGATAGCGAGGGCTAGAGAGTTAGCCTTTGGAGGACGTCACGATGGGGTAAGTCTGTTTATTCCTCTTCATGCAGTGATATCGATAGACCGGTCGTAGTCAAGGTATTGTAGCCCAGGAGTATGCTAGGAGCTCTGGCCGGGCTAGCTTCAAGCTATGTGGGTGGAAACGCTAGCCAGGAGTAATCAACCAGGGTTGCTGTTTAGCTCGATAGCTAGTTGCGAAGATCCAGCTGAAGAATGTTCTGTTTGTGGTGGGAATCCGGGGGTAAATTTTTTTAAATAGGTCCATTATGCTCTGGTTAGCGTCGCGTTGTTCAAACTGGCGAGAGCTTTCCGAGCTAAAGGTTAGTTGATGACCGGTTAGCTGAAGACCGCTAGCACAGCTGGTAGTTAGCTTCAGTTGAGGGGGTCCGGTTCCGGAGTAAATATAACTACTTTAGGAAAAGTAGCTACATTGGCGGGTTGCAGAAGAGTATTTGGAAGCTTAGGTTTAGCAAACTGTTTTTAAAGATATGCGAAGAAAAAAAATATCTAAAAAATATCTAAAACTAAAAACAGACGATATGTGAAAAACACCTTGAGGATTGATTCTAAACATCGGTTTGCCATGTTTCTGTCGATATTATGGAGTTCATTTGGAAAAAAGTTTGCGTTTTAATTACTTTTTTTTTTTTCCTTAACCAAACGTGATGAACAAAACAGAGCGATCAAATAATATTTTTTGTAAAAACGGAACATTTGCTATCTAACAGAGTCTCCTCATTGAAAACATCTGAAGTTCTTCAAAGGTAAATGATTTTATGATTATTTTCTGGTTTTTGTGGAAAATGTTGCATGGTGAAAGAGAGGCATAATCCTATGCTAGGCTAATACTAATACTGTTACACAAATGCTTGTTTAGCTATTGTTAAAAAGCATATTTTGAAAATCTGAGATGACAGTGTTGTTAACAAAAGGCTAAGCTTGAGAGCAAATAGATTCATTTCATTTCATTTGCGATTTTCATGAAAAGTTAACGTTGTGTTATGCTAATAAGCTTGCGGATAGATTTACACAATCCTGGATACAGGTTTTTTTTCGTAGCTAAACGTGACGCAGAAAACGGAGCGATTTGTCCTAAACAAATAATCTTTCAGGAAAAACTGAACATTTGCTATCTGAAAACATCCGAAGTTCTTCAAAGGTAAATTATTTTATTTGAATGCTTTTTCTGGTTTTTGTTAAAATGTTGCCTGCTGAATGCTAATGCTAAATGCTATGCTAAATGCTACATTAGCTATCAATACTGTTACACAAATGCTTGTTTTGCAATGGTTGAGAAGCATATTTTGAAAATCTAAGATGACAGTGTTGTTAACAAAAGGCTAAGCTTGAGAGCAAATAGATTAATTTCATTTCATTTGCGATTTTCATGAATAGTTAACGTTGCGTTATGGTAATGAGCTTGAGGCTGTAGTCACGATACCGGATCCGGGATGGCTCGACGCAAGAAGTTAATTTGGATTGTAAACATCTCTCACCACACAACCATTGATTTTCAAAAATATAAGTTAATTGTGAAAACATTGGTTTAATCACCAAAACACATACACCGAGGGAGAAACCTTTCGGGCTTTTTGCGAATCTAAACATGACATTGGTCTGCATTGATGTTGTTGAATGCCTCATCGATGGCCAGAAGGAGGGTGCCATTCATGGGGACGGCGATCGTACACCTTCCACCTCCATGGTGAGTAAGATTCCTCAGTAGGGTTGAGAAAAGGACAGTATGGGGCAGGTCGGGGATCGGCCCAAAACTATGCCTGAACCATCTCTGCATGATGGAACGTGATATTGTCCCACACAATGACATAGGTGACCTTGACAGAACTGCTCAATTTCCTTGAGAAACACAATGAGGTGTGCAGCGTTGTAGGATCCCAGTAATTGTCAGGACCCGGTTACGAACCCAGATCTCCGGAGTGAGAAACAGTCACTTAACCAACTGAGCCACGAATAGTCGGCAGAACCCAGAAGATGAGGCAGACACAGCAGTACTTGAGACGGTGTATTTAATGAAGTAAAAAGTGAAGTTCTTCAGGAAAACATGTAACTCCACAACCTCAAAAGGAATTCCACAAGAACAAAGGTAATCCTCCAAGACAAAAAAGGTAAATCCACAAGGTGGAAGGTAAAGCACAAAAAGCCTCAAAAGATACTCAAAAACAAACAAACAAGAACAAAAAACAGAATTCCACAAGAGAGTCCACCGGGATCAACAAAATAATTGCGTGTATGCACACACAGAATCAGCCAAAACAAACAGTTTGTAACCCCATTTAGTTGGTTTGTTACATATGTATTGTTTTAGGCCAATTCATCTATGGAAAGGTTCTGGGTGGGCTGAAAAGAGGTCTTGCAGGCTTCAACGATGTTGTGGTAGAGTGGTTTTATTTTGTAGAGCCTATCAAACCTTGTTGTGCCTTGCTTCTTCTCGTTGTCCTCATCAACTTTTTTGTCACTGATTTGAAACGCCCGTGAGATTGTCAGAAACATTTTGCATGACATGACAGTGGTGGGGAAAAAGGCAGTTGATAAGAGGGGTGCAGATTTCCAGTAGTTCCAGGGGTTTTAGCCTTAATAGACCAATGTAAATGACCATTGAAAGGTAACAAAAAAGATCTGACGTGGAAATGGGCTTACATGTCTCTTTCTTGCCTGCCTGCTTCTTAGCTCCATACTTATTAGTGTTCGACACGAGGAATCAACAACTGACAAGGTGAAAAACAACTGAAAAAGTTGCATGGGGCTGTACCTTGAGGTCATGTACAGCTGAGGTCCTGGTGGCCTTTTTGGTCTGAATATTGGAGGACGTGGCTCCACATCCTCCTCCAGCACAGAGTACCATCGCCCCTCTACCACTCTGCCAGAAGGTTCCACACTTCCCTTCCTCTGCTTCTTTGTCACTTACTTCACACCTCTAGAAGGCCCGGTAGGTGTGGTGGAGGGAACAGCAGGGGTACGGCTGGATGAAGCAGGTTTAGTGGGGGATGGGCACCTTGGCAGTAAGGTCTATGATCTATATCTACATATTGATCAAATAAATATGTAATATATACAGACAGACACACCCACAATGTAGAGCCATATGTACTTTATACATTTCATTACTGACTATATTTTTATATATGGCAAATAAAATACAAATATCTCCAAAACAACTCAAATTAATAATATTTCATATTATTAATTTCAAACAACGGTACTCCCCAGTCCAACACTGCATCTTCTCTGTACAAGAACATCTCCTTGGTTTGCGAGTCAAAGGTATTCACACTATCCGAATCATCTTGAAGTAACTCACTGTCACTTTCCCTATCAATTTCATCGATAATATTGTGTAGATCTGAATACCTAGTCTTTGCCTTTCCAGATTTACTCGCCATAATAATTCAGATAAAATAGAGGAAAATGCTCTCGACACAGTACTGCTACGTGTAACCAGCATGGCTGTTTCAGGTAGAATTTTCAATGGAAAATGGCGGGGGTTTACGCTCAAGCTTTAAACAAAGGATGGTTAGAACCATTACATATTGCTGTTTACCTCAGCTCATTGGCTATCAACCAAGCTAGACTTCAAGACGATCAGTGGTCATTGGGTCAAAATACAATCAATCAACGAAGCACTGGTCACATCATTGGTGTGCAATGAGGTCATTGTTTGGTGTGTTCAAATTTACATTTACATTTACATTTAAGTCATTTAGCAGACGCTCTTATCCAGAGCGACTTACAAATTGGTGCATTCACCTTATGACATCCAGTGGAACAGCCACTTTACAATAGTGCATCTAAATATTTTAAGGGGGGAGGGGGTGAGAAGGATTACTTTATCCTATCCTAAGTATTCCTTAAAGAGGTGGGGTTTCAGGTGTCTCCGGAAGGTGGTGATTGACTCCGCTGTCCTGGCGTCGTGAGGGAGTTTGTTCCACCATTGGGGAGCCAGAGCAGCGAACAGTTTTGACTGGGCTGAGCGGGAACTGTACTTCCTCAGTGGTAGGGAGACGAGCAGGCCAGAGGTGGATGAACGCAGTGCCCTTATTTGGGTGTAGGGCCTGATCAGAGCCTGGAGGTACTGAGGTGCCGTTCCCCTCACAGCTCCGTAGGCAAGCACCATGGTCTTGTAGCGGATGCGAGCTTCAACTGGAAGCCAGTGGAGAGAGCGGAGGAGCGGGGTGACGTGAGAGAACTTGGGAAGGTTGAACACTAGACGGGCTGCGGCGTTCTGGATGAGTTGTAGGGGTTTAATGGCACAGGCAGGGAGCCCAGCCAACAGCGAGTTGCAGTAATCCAGACGGGAGATGACAAGTGCCTGGATTAGGACCTGCGTCGCTTCCTGTGTGAGGCAGGGTCGTACTCTGCGGATGTTGTAGAGCATGAACCTACAGGAACGTGCCACCGTCTTGATGTTAGTTGAGAACGACAGGGTGTTGTCCAGGATCACACCAAGGTTCTTAGCGCTCTGGGAGGAGGACACAATGGAGTTGTCAACCGTGATGGCGAGATCATGGAACGGGCAGTCCTTCCCCGGGAGGAAGAGCAGCTCCGTCTTGCCGAAGTTCAGCTTGAGGTGGTGATCCGTCATCCACACTGATATGTCTGCCAGACATGCAGAGATGCGATTCGCCACCTGGTCATCAGAAGGGGGAAAGGAGAAGATTAATTGTGTGTCGTCTGCATAGCAATGATAGGAGAGACCATGTGAGGTTATGACAGAGCCAAGTGACTTGGTGTATAGCGAGAATAGGAGAGGGCCTAGAACAGAGCCCTGGGGGACACCAGTGGTGAGAGCGCGTGGTGAGGAGACAGATTCTCGCCACGCCACCTGGTAGGAGCGACCTGTCAGGTAGGACGCAATCCAAGCGTGGGCCGCGCCAGAGATGCCCAACTCGGAGAGGGTGGAGAGGAGGATCTGATGGTTCACAGTATCGAAGGCAGCCGATAGGTCTAGAAGGATGAGAGCAGAGGAGAGAGAGTTAGCTTTAGCGGTGCGGAGCGCCTCCGTGATACAGAGAAGAGCAGTCTCAGTTGAATGACTAGTCTTGAAACCTGACTGATTTGGATCAAGCAGGTCATTCTGAGAGAGATAGCGGGAGAGCTGACCAAGGACGGCACGTTCAAGAGTTTTGGAGAGAAAAGAAAGAAGGGATACTGGTCTGTAGTTGTTAACATCAGAGGGATCGAGTGTAGGTTTTTTCAGAAGGGGTGCAACTCTCGCTCTCTTGAAGACGGAAGGGACGTAGCCAGCGGTCAGGGATAAGTTGATGAGCGAGGTGAGGTAAGGGAGAAGGTCTCCGGAAATGGTCTGGAGAAGAGAGGAGGGGATAGGGTCGAGCGGGCAAATCAGTTCCTTTCGGTCAATACGTCCCGGGAAAATAACCATGAAGTATGGCTGTGTTACTAACAGAGGATTGCAATGAAACCAACCATGACTGGATAAACGTCCGTTTAGAGTCAGTAATTACATCAAGTGTGCCGTCGAAAATAGAAGGACACAAGCCGTTTACAATTCACGACACAAGCCGTTTACAAAATGTTTCGTGTTAGGCTATGAAATGGATTTTATCGACCTTTTGTATTGCCAAAAGAATAAGATTTTCAAAGGTAGGTGATGAATTGTATTGCCATTTCTGACTTTCATGACTCCTGTGTTTGGATGGAAAATGTTTATTATGCATTTGTATGATGGGTGCTGTCCTCAGATAATCGCATAGTTTGCTTTCGCCATCAAGCTTTTTTTGAAATCTGACACGTTGGCTGGATTAACAAGAAGTATAGCTTTAAATTGGTGTATTGCACTTGTGATTTTATGAAAATGTAATATTTCTAATAATTTCATTTTGAATTTTGCTCTCTGCCATTTCACCGGATGTTGTCGAGGGGTTCCGCTAGCGGAACGTCTAGCCTTGACAGGATATACAATTCATGAACACGCACCTGTGGAACAGTCGTTAAGACACTAACAGCTAACAGACGGTAGGCAATTCAACTTCTTAATTAAGGCTAGGGGGCACTATTTTCACATCCAGATGAAAAGTGTGCAAAAGTAAACTGCCCAGAAGCTAGGATATGCATATAATTGGTGGATTTGGATAGAAAACACTCTAAAATGTATACAACTGTTAAACGTATGTCTGTCAGTATAACAGATCTTATTTGGCAGGCAAAACCCCAAGGACAAACCATCCAGGATGGGGTCACTCTTGTCAATGGGGGTCACTCTTGTCAATTGGTTTTCTATGTGGATCTAGATTTCTAAGGCACTTGCATGCAGTTCCTATCGCTTCCACGGGATGTCAACAGTCTTTAGAAATTGGTTGATGTTTTTCCTTTGAGAAATTAAGAAGTAGGGCAGTTCAGAAAGAGGGTCGAGTGAAGTGTACTCTTGTGGTTGGGGGGGCACGACCTGAAAGATCACTCCACTTTGTTTTTATCCTCTATTGAACACAGTTTATTCCATCTTAACTTTTATCGATTATTTACGTAAAAAATACCTAAAGTTTTATTAGGAAAGTTTGGATTACAGGTCATTTATTAGATATTTTGTAGTCATGTTGCGCGAGTTGGAACCGGGATATAACGACATAATTAATCGAACAAAGGGACCATTTGTGATGTTTAATGAACATATTGGAGTGCCAACAGAAGAAGCCCTTCAAAGATAAGGCATGAATTATATGTTATTTCTGACTTGTGTCATGCCTGGTGGGTTGAATTATGATTTTCATGTGTATGTTTGATGGGGTGCTGTCCTCAGATAATAGCATGGTTTGCTTTCGCCGTAAAACATTTTTGAAATATGACACTGTGGCTGGATTAACAAGAAGTTCATCTTTAATCCGATGTGTAACACTAGTATGAATTATGAATTATTATGAGTATTTCTGTTTTTGAATTTGGGGCGCTGCTATTTCACTGGGTGCTGTCAAATCAATCCCGTCAACGGGGATCACTAAAAAGTTTAACCGGTTAGTCCTATAGGGGCAGTATTTCATTTTTGGATAAAAAGACGTGCCCGTTTTTAGCGCAATATTTTGTCACGAAAAGATGCTCGACTATGCTTGGAATTGATAGTTTTGGAAAGAAGACACTCTGACGTTTCCAGAACTGCAAAGATTTTCACTGTGAGTGCCTTAGATCAAAACCTACAGGCAAAACCAAGATGTTTGAGCGACCAGGAAATCAACAGGATTTCTGATGGCACGTTTTCCATGATCGCCTTATATGGCTGTGAATGCGACAGGAATGAGCGGACACTTCCTATCGTTTCCCCAAGGTGTCTGCAGCATTGTGACGTATTTGTAGGCATATCATTGGAAGATTGACCATAAGAAACTACATTTACCAGGGGTCCCGCACGGTGTCTGTGTGGAAATTGGTGCGCAAAAGTCAGTTACCAGTATTTTTCCATCCGAATCTGAGAACAATGCAGGCTTCCAGGAATGGCATTTCAATGAAGAGATATATGACAAAACACCTTGAGGATGGATTCAAACAACGTTTTCCATGTTTCAGTCGATATTATGGAGTTAATTCTGAAAAAAGTTTGACGTGTAGGTGACTGAATTTTCGGTTAGTTTCGGTAGCCAAATGCATAGTAACAAAACGGAACGTTGTGTCCTACACAAGCATCTTTCAGGAAAAACTGGACATCTGCTATGTAACTGAGAGTCTCCTCATTGAAACATCTGAAGTTCTTCAAAGGTAAATTATTTTATTTGATCCCTTTGCTGGTTTTTGTGAATATGTTGCGTGCTAAATGCTAACGCTAAATGCTAAGCTAGCTATCACCACTCTTACACAAATTATTGATTTTCTCTGGTTCTAAAGCATATTTTGAAAATCTGAGACGACAGGATTGTTAAGAAAAGGATAAGCTTGAGGATAGGCATATTTATTTCATTTCATTTGCGATTTTTAGAAATCGCTAACGTTGCATTATGGTAACAGTTATGAAAATTTATGAAAATGAACACGTTACCTGTATATAAAACACCTGTCCACACACTCAATCAAACAGACTCCAACCTCTCCACAATGGCCAAGACCAGAGAGCTGTGTAAGGATATCAGGGTTAAACGTTTAGACCTGCACAAGGCTGGGATGGGCTACAGGACAATAGGCAAGCACCTTGGTGAGAAGGCAACAACTGTTGGCGCAATTATTAGAAAATGGAAGAAGTTCAAGATGATGGTCAACCACTCTCGGTCTGGGGCTCCATGCAAGATCTCACCTCGTGGGGCATCAATGATCATGAGGAAGGTGAGGGATCAGCCCAGAACTACACGGCAGGACCTGGTCAATGACCTGAAGAGAGCTGGGTCCACAGTCTCAAATAAAACCATTAGTAACACATTACACCGTCATGGATTAAAATCCTGCAGCACACGCAAGGTCCCCCTGCTCAAGCCAGCGCATGTCCAGGCCCGTCTGAAGTTTGTCAATGACCATCTGGATGATCCAGAGGAGGAATGGGAGAAGGTCATGTGGTCTAATGAGACAAAAATATAGCTTTTTGGTCTAAAATCCACTCGCCGTGTTTGGAGGAAGAAGAAGGATGAGTACAACCTCAAGAACACCATCCCAACTGTGAAGCATGGAGGTGGAAACATCATTCTTTGGAAATACTTTTCTGCAAAGGGGACAGGACGACAGCACCGTATTGAGGGGAGGATGGATGGGGCCATGTATCGCGAGATCTTGGCCAACAACCTCCTTCCCTCAGTAAGAGTATTGAAGATGGGTCGTGGCTGGGTCTTCTAGCATGACAACGACCCAAAACACACAGCCAGGGCAACTAAGGAGTGGCTCAGTAAGAAGCATCTCAATGTCCTGGAGTGGCCTAGCCAGTCTCCAGACCTGAACCCAATAAAAAATCTTGTAGGGAGCTGAAAGTCCGTATTGCCCAACGACAGCCCCAAAACCTGGAGGATCTGGAGAAGGTCTGTATGGAGGAGTGGGACAAAATCCCTGTTGCAGTGTGTGCAAACCTGGTCAAGAACTACTCTGTAATTGCAAACAAAGGTTTCTGTACCAAATATTAAGTTCTGCTTTTCTGATGTATCAAATACTTATGTCATGAAATAAAATGCTAATGAATTACTTAAAAATCATATAATGTGATTTTCTCGTCTTTTGTTTAAGATTCCGTCTCTCACAGTTGATGTGTACCTATGATAAAAATTACAGACCTCTACATGCTTTGTTCACCCCACTGTACATGGGGTACCGGTACAGAGTCAATGTGGGGGGAAATCGGTGTTCGAGGTAATTGAGGTTTAATGTACCTTTAGGTAGAGTTATTAAAGTGACTATGCATAGATAATAACAGGGAGCAGCAGCAGCGTATAAAGGGGGGGGGGCAATGCAAATAGTCTAGGTAGCCATTTGATTAGATTCTCAGGAGTCTTATGTCTTGGGAGTAGAAGCTATTTAGAAGCCACTAGGACAAAGACTTGGCACTCTGGTACCGCGTGCCGTGTGGTAGCAGAGAGAACAGTCTATGACTAGGGTGGCTGGAGTCTTTGACCATTTTTAGGGCCTTTCTCTGACACCGCCTGGTATAGAAGTCCTGGATGAAAGGAAGCTTGGCCCCGGTGATGTACTGGGCCAGAGGCACTACCCTCTGTACTGAGGGTAGTGCTGTACTGTACTGGCAAAGGCAGTGATGCAAACATTCTCTCAATAGTGCAGCTGTAAAACCTTTTGGCATGGGTCATTAGATGCTCAAATCTTTTTAGAATCCTGAGGGGGAATATGTTTTGTTGTGCCCTCTTCATGACACTCTTGGTGTTTGGACCATGTTAGTTTGTTGGTGATGTGGACGCCAAGGAACTTGAAGCTCTCAACCTGCTCCACTGCAGCCCCTTCGATGAGAATGGCCATGCTCGGTCCTCCTTTTCCTGTAGTTCACAATCATCTCCTTTGTCTTGATCACGTTGAGGGAGAGGCTGTCTCCCATGAGGCTGTCTCGTCGTTGTCGGTGATCAGACCTACCACTGTTGTGTCATCAGCAAACTTAATGATGGTGTTGGAGTCGTGCCTGGTAGTACAGTCATTAGTGAAAAGGGAGTACAGGAGGGGACTGAGCACGCACCTCCGTGTTGAGGATCAGTGTGGTGGATGTGTTGTTACCAACCCTTACAACCTGGGGGCGGCCTATCAGGAAGTCCTGGATCCAGTTGCAGAGGGAGGTGTTTAGTCCCAGGGTCGTTAGCTTAGTGATGAGCTTTGAGGGCACTATGGTGTTGAACGCTGAGCTGTAGTCAATGAATAGCATTCTCATTCCTTTTGAATTCCTATTGTCCAGGTGTGAAAGTGCAGTGTGGAGTGCAATAGAGATTGCATCATCTGTGGATCTGTTGGGACGGTTTGGGACGTTTTTTCAAATTGGAGTGGGTTTAGTGTTTCTGGGATAATGGTGTTGATATGAGCCATGACCAGCCTTTCAAAGCACTTCATGGCTACAGACGTGAGTGTTACGGGTCGGAAGTCATTCAGGCAGGTTATCCTTTCTGGGAAGGGGGTACCGCTAGCGGAACACCGGACCTAGAGCCAGTGAAATTGCAGGGCGCCAAATTAAATAAACTGAAATCTCATAATTAACTTTTTATGGCTACAGGGGCAGTATTGAGTAGCTTGGATGAAAAGGTGCCCATTGTAAACGGCCAGCTCCTCAGTCTCAGTTGCTAATATATGCATATTATTATTAGTATTGGATAGAAAACACTCTAAAGTTTCCAAAACTGTCAAAATATTGTCTTTTATTTATTTGATTTATTTCACCTTTATTTCACCAGGTAGGCAAGTTGAGAACAAGTTCTCATTTACAATTGCGACCTGGCCAAGATAACGCAAAGCAGGTCGACACATACAACGACACAGAGTTACACATGGAGTAAAACAAACATACAGTCAATAATACAGTAGAAACAAGTCTATATACGATGTGAGAAAATGAGGTGAGTTAAGGGAGGTAATGGCAAAAAAAGGCCATGGTAGCAAAGTAAATACAATATAGCAAGTAAAACACTGGAATGGTAGATTTGAAATAAAAAATTATGGGGTTCAAAGGAGAAAAATATAATAAATAAATAAATAAAATAAAATAAATACAGTAGGGAAAGAGGTAGTTGTTTGGGCTAAATTATAGGTGGGCTATGTACAGGTGCAGTAATCTGTGAGCTGCTCTGACAGTTGGTGCTTAAAGCTAGTGAGGGAGATAAGTGTTTCCAGTTTCAGAGATTTTTGTAGTTTGTTC
The DNA here is from genome assembly GCF_021184085.1 of Oncorhynchus gorbuscha. Classification (NCBI taxonomy): domain Eukaryota; kingdom Metazoa; phylum Chordata; class Actinopteri; order Salmoniformes; family Salmonidae; genus Oncorhynchus; species Oncorhynchus gorbuscha. The sequence goes on along the minus strand of NC_060175.1, from coordinate 60,541,746 downwards.
CAGTCATTGGCAGCAGAGAACTGGAATGAGAGGCGGCCAAAGAAAGAATTGGTTTTGGGGGTGACTAGAGAGATATACCTGCTGGAGCGTGTGCTACAGGTGGGAGTTGCTATGGTGACCAGCGAACTGAGATAAGGGGGGACTTTAGCTAGCAGGGTCTTGTAGATGACATGGAGCCAGTGGGTTTGCCAACGAGTATGAAGTGAGGGCCAGCCAACGAGAGCGTACAATGGTGGGTAGTATATGAGGCTTTGGTGACAAAATGGATTGCATGGTGATAGACTGCATCCAATTTGTTGAGTAGGGTATTGGAGGCTATTTTGTAAATGACATCGCCAGAGTCGAGGATTGGTAGGATGGTCAATTTTACAAGGGTATATTTGGCAGCATGAGTGAAGGATGCTTTTTTGCGAAATAGGAAGCCAATTCTAGATTTTACTTTGGATTGGAGATGTTTGATATGGGTCTGGAAGGAGAGTTTACAGTCTAACCAGACACCTAAGTATTTGTAGTTGTCTACGTATTCTAAGTCAGAGCCGTCCAGAGTAGTGATGTTGGACAGGCGGGTAGGTGCAGATAGCGATCAGTTGAAGAGCATGCATTTAGTTTTACTTGTATTTAAGAGCAATTGGAGGCCACAGAAGGAGAGTTGTATGGCATTGAAGCTTGCCTGGAGGGTTGTTAACACAGTGTCCAAAGAAGGGCCAGAAGTATACAGAATGGTGTCGTCTGCATAGAGGTGGATCAGAGACTCACCAGCAGCAAGAGCGACCTCATTGATGTATACAGAGAAGAGAGTCGGTCCAAGAATTGAACCCTATGGCACCCCCATAGAGACTGCCAGAGGTCCGGACAGCAGACCCTCCGATTTGACACACTGAACTCTATCAGAGAAGTAGTTGGTGAACCAGGCGAGGCAATCATTTGAGAAACCAAGGCTGTCGAGTCTGCCAATGAGGATGTGGTGATTGACAGAGTCGAAAGCCTTGGCCAGATCAATGAATACGGCTGCACAGTAATGTTTCTTATCGATGGCGGTTAAGATATCGTTTAGGACCTTGAGCGTGGCTGAGGTGCACCCATGACCAGCTCTGAAACCAGATTGCATAGCAGAGAAGGTATGGTGAGATTCGAAATAGTCGGTAATCTGTTTGTTGACTTGGCTTTCGAAGACCTTAGAAAGGCATGGTAGGATAGATATAGGCCTGTAGCAGTTTGGGTCAAGAGTGTGTCCCCCTTTGAAGAGGGGGATGACCGCAGCTGCTTTCCAATCTTTGGGAATCTCAGACGACACGAAAGAGAGGTTGAACAGGCTAGTAATAGGGGTGGTAACAATTTCGGCAGATAATTTTAGAAAGAAAGGGTCCAGATTGTCTAGCCCGGCTGATTTGTAGGGGTAAATGTACATTAATTTATAGTTAAAGTGACTATGCATATAAGATAAACAGAGAGTAGCAGCAGCGTGAAAGAGGGGTTGGGTAGGGCACACAATGCAAATAGTCTGGGTAACCATTTGGTTACCTGTTCAGGAGTCTTATGGCTTGGGGGTAAAAACGGTTGAGAAGCCTTTTTGTCCTAGACTTGGCACTCCGGTACCGATTGCCATACGATGCTCTCAATGTTGCAGCTGTAGAACCTTTAAAGGATCTCAGGACCCATGCCAAATCTTTTAAGTTTCCTGAGGGGGAATAGGCTTTGTCGTGCCCTCTTCACGACTGTATTGGTGTGTTTGGACCATTCTAGTTTGAGGAAGGAATGCTTCCAGTGTATCCCAGATAATAAGTTGGCACACATTCTTATTGACGTTAGTTAATATAAACATCTCCTGCTAGTGGTTAATAAACTTATTTCCCAAAGTAGTGATTAAGCACCATCTTTTAGTGGGGTGTTAAGCACCGTTACACTTCATCTCAAAATACAAGGGAGAACGGTCTGAAATTATTATTGGGAGATATTCACATTCTGAGACAGTGAAAAAGGTTGGATGGGATAAAGAAGAAGCCAATTCTAGAATAGGAATCATGGATCTGGGAATAATAGGAGTAGTCTAGTCTCTGACTGTGGGGTGGAGCGATCTCCACACTTCACAAAGACACAGTTCTATAGCGTTATGACTCAAGGTCTTGGAAATATTAAAGAGAGGGCCTCCGAATGTAGATGAGAGCAACTTCAAGTATATAGTAACTTTAACCCCAGTTAGCATTGAGCTTTAGAAAGGTGCTATAAAAGGCTGGGGTTTCACTGGAACAAGTATATATTCCTCTGACAGAATGTGTTTTTCTTTTGATTTTTACTTTATTCTTGAAAAAAATTCAGTAAAATGGGTTGGATGTTGTGGAGTGACTGTATAGCCCAGAGCAGTTACTAGGATTGAACTTGATAACCTTAAAGCCTCACTGACCTATTATTTTACTCTCTCAGTAATTCAGTAATGACCATGCTCACATACTTTCATTGACCAGTGATTTACTTAATCAGAGAGCATAGCGGTGGCATCACACACACAAGTAGGTTTCCTTGGCTTCACTACATAATAGTATTTTTATGTAAATGCTTGCCTTACTGCCTTAGGAATATAGTGAGCACAATATGAATGTGAATACCTACTGTGTACATACACTGCAGTTCAAAAGTTTGGGGTCACTTAGAAATGTCCTTGTTTTTGAAAGAAAAGCAAAATGTTTTGTCCATTAAAATAACATAAAATTGATCACAAATACAGTGTAGACATTGTTAATGTTATAAATGACTATTGTAGCTGGAAACGGCAGATTTTTCATGGAATATCTTCATAGGCGTACAGATGCCCATTATCAGCAACCATCACTCCTGTGTTCCAATGGCACTTAGTGTTAGCTAATCCAAGTTTATCATTTTAAAATGCTAATTGATCATTAGAAAACCCCTTTGCAATTATTTTAGCACAGCTGACAACTATTGTTCTGATTAAAGAAGCAATAAAACTGGCCTTCTTTAGACTAGTTGAGTAACTGGAGCATCAGCATTGGTAGGTTCGATTTCAGGCTCAAAATGCCCAGAAACATTTAACTTTCTTCTGAAACTCATCATTCCATTCTTGTTATGACCAATGAAGGCTATTCTATGCGAGACATTGGCAAGAAACTGAAGATCTGGTTGTAATGAACACGATGGGAGACAGAGAGCTAGTGTCAAGCTCAGGGCGCAGCAGGCGTTTATTTGTAAAGGACCACCGGAGGAGGCAGGTAGCTGGGTCCATGGGCAGGCAGAATCATACACAGGGTATCCAAAAAGGCAACAGTAAAGGCAGGGGATAGGCAGAAGGCGTCACAAATTACGCGAAAAACAGAGCTCCGAAATAGAAGTGTGTCACAAAACAAACAATACCTTACAATGATGGGGTGCAAAGAACGGAACTTAATTATGTGTGATAATGACATACAGGTGTGTGAACGGGTGATCAGAATTCAGGTGATTGGGATTTGGATAGTGAACTGCGTTCAGAGGATCCACGTGTTTGAGAGTGTGAGCTAGAAAGTGGGCTGGAAAGTGAGCTGCGTTCAGGGGATCTACGTGTTTGAGAGTGGGATTTGGAAGCAGACGTTACACTGGTACAACGCTGTGTAGTACTCCCTTCACAGAACAGCGCAAACTGGCTCCCGGTGCAGATCTGAGCAAGACGACAAGTACATTAGTGTCTAGTTTGAGAAACAGAAGCCTCACAAGTCTTCAACTGGCAGCTTCATTGAATAATACTCGCAAAACACCAGTCTCAACATCAACAGTGAAGAGACGACTCTGGGATGCTGGCCTTCTACGCACTGTCCATCTTAATATTTTAATTTTGTTGGCCAATCTGAGATATGGCTTTTTCTTTGCAACTCTGCCTAGAAGTCCAGTATCCCGGAGTTGCCTCTTCACTGTTGACATTGAGACTGGTGTTTTGCGGGTACTTTTTAATGTAGCTGCCAGTTGAGGACATGTTAGGCGTCTGTTTCTCAAACTAGACACTCTAATGTACTTGTCCTCTTGCTCAGTTGTGCACCGGGGCATCCCACTCCTCTCTCTATTCTGGTTAGAGCCTGGGTCTTGATCCCACCCTGTGCAACTATGTCCTGGACTTTCTGACGGGCTGCCCCAGGTGGTGAGGGTAAGAAACAACCTCTCCACCCCGCTGATCCTCAACACTGGGGCCCCACAAGGGTGCGTTCTCAGCCCTCTCTTGTACTCCCTGTTCACCCATGACTGTGTGGCCATGGACGCCTCCAACTCAATCATAAAGTTTGCAGACGACACTACAGTGGAAGGCCTGATTACAAACAATGACGAAATGGCCTACAGGCTTGAGGTGAGGGCCCTCGAAGTGTGGTGTCAGGAAAATAACCTCACACTCAACGTCAACAAAACAAAGGAGATGATCGTGGACTTCAGGAAACAGCAAAGGGAGCACCCCCTATCCACATCGACGGGACAGTAGTGGAGAGGTTAGTAAGGTTTAAGTTCCTCAGCGTACACATCACGGACAAACTGAAATGGTCCACCCACACAGACAGCGTGATGAAGAAGGCGTAAAAGGGCCTCTTCAACCTCAGGAGGCTGAAGAAATTTGGCTTGTCACCAAAAGCACTCTCAAACTTTTACAGATGCACAATCGAGAGCATCCTGTCGGGCTGTATCACCGCCTGGTACGGCAACTGCTCCGCCCACAACCGGAAGGCTCTCCAGAGGGTAGTGAGGTCTGCACAACGCATCACCGGGGGCAAACTACCTGCCCTCCAAGGCACCTACACCACCCGATGTCACAGGAAGGCCAAAAAAGATAATCAAGGACAACAACCACACGAGCCACTGCCTGTTCACCCCACTATCATCCAGAAGGGAAGGTCAGCACAGGTGCATCAAAGCTGGGACCAAAAGACTGAAAAACAGCTTCTATCTCAAGGCCATCAGACTAAACAGCCATCACTAACATTTAGTGGCTGCTGCCAACATATTGACTGAATCTCCAGCCACTTTAGTAATTAAAAATGGGATGTAATAAATGTATCACTATTCACTTTAAACAATGCCACTTTATCTAATGTTTACATACCCTACATTACTCATCTCATATGTATATACTGTACTCTATACCAGATACTGTATCTTGCCTATACCGTTCGGCCATCGCTCATCCATATGTTTATGTTTACATATTCTGATTAATTCCTGTACAGTTGTGTGTGTATAAGGTAGTTGTTGTAAAATTGCTAGATTACTTGCTAGATATTACTGCACTGTTGGAACTAGAAGCACAAGCATTTCGCAACACTCGCATTAACATCTGCTAACCATGTGTATGTGACCAATAAGATTTGACTTGATTTGATATCAGTCAATTAAAAATGATATTTTCAAGGTTGATTACTTCCAAATATTGACGCTAGAGCACTGTGTTATGTTTGAACTTGTGGAGGGACAGGTCTGACAGAAATGTTCCCACTTGCGTCCTCCTCCATGTCTGTACTTTGTGTTGGCAATGGCACCAAACACACGTCAGGAAGTGAAAATAATGAAGTTGAGAGGTCAAGAACTGAGGACATTGACAAGAATGGTGTACCTTTCCCCAGAGGGTCAGCTGTGGGCTCTCCAGCTGTACCCTCATGAGGCTGGGGGATCAATCCCTGCCTGACCCCTCCCCCACCATGCTCCAGGCTCTTTATTAGGCCAGGCCTGCTGGAGGGGCTCCTGTAATTGGCGGGAGCCGTGGGGAGATGGCATTCACGTCTGGTGTGCTCGGGGAGAGAGGGTCGCTTGGCAGCAGCCGTTCACACTAATGTTTCCCATTATCCACCTCTCTCTGGTGTTGTGAGAGGAAAAACAGACTACTTGTGTGTGTGTGTGTGTGTGTGTGTGTGTGTGTGTGTGTGTGTGTGTGTGTGTGTGTGTGTGTGTGTGTGTGTGTGTGTGTGTGTGTGTGTGTGTGTGTGTGTGTGTGTGTGTGTGTGTGTGTGTGTGTGTGTGTGTGTGTGTGTGTGTGTGTGTGTGTGTGTGTGTTTCTCAGAATGAAGGAGGTACATAGAGGTTAGGGGTAGGGATGACGTCAAAGCTTTCGATCCTTGTCAGCTAGGTGTTTTTGGGACTAGGCATTTGCTAGAAAGCCCTGCCTGTTTTTGTGTTATGTTGTTATTTGTCTGTTCGTCAGGTAGAGTGTTTCTGTCACTCAGCAGCTTGACAAAGTACTTCCTGTTACATCATGAACACTGGAAACCACTGGAGGAGAATGAAGCACTCATCAAGATCTATAACTGTTGGTGTTTCATCTACTAGCTACTAGCCTAACGAGTGTCTGATACATGCATGGCCAATGTCAAGGGTTATGCAACCATGCATTAAATCCATTCAATTAACATTAGATACAACTTATTTTAGGCAGCTCTATAAGTGCAAACCACCTGAGCAACTGAGAACGTAAGACGTAATCACTTTAGGTTTCCAGGAGGGTCAATCATTGACCAAAAGACCCAGTCAATCATATTTCCTCATATCAAAATCAATTTCCTACCCCTTAATCCTTTTAATTTATCATTTTAATTACAAAATTTAAGTCATTTAGAGGGTAGTAATTGCGATTTGCATACTCAATCACTATATTGACAGCATCATGAGAAATAGATTTGGCACAACCTGTCTATTTTTGCTTTGCTTCTACCCTCACATTTAAACATGTTAACATAGTGTGAAGCTCATTCACACACATACAAGGTCATGTCCAAGTAAAAGCACCAACATGTGAAGTCCGTAGGAGCATGTAAAAGGTGGTGGCAATTGAAAACTAATAGTCTATCTATTTATTAATGTTTCAACCATATTGTAAATATTAGATATAATCAATGGCTTTGGTTTCTGGTCAAACAGATGGAAAAGTGGTCTTAGAAAACATCTACCACAAAAAGTTTTAAAGTTAAAGTAAAGACCCCTGCCAACTAAAATCAACACTTTACTTAGTTTTGCATAAATTATTTGCCTTGTGCAAATTGAAGAAACATTGTCCTCTTCCATTACCAAAAACCCCCACATATCTTTAAGATATTTTCTCAGTTCTCTCCCTCGTGAGGAGGGAGGATAATGACATACTATTTGGTTATAGTGTTTTAACTGATATTTATTTAGTTTATGAATTATTAAATTATTTAAACTCTAAATTCTGTTACCAAATTGGTACCGAAATTTCCGAAAAACAATTACGGAATTACTGCAAATGAATTGGCTACGATGGGAAATGATCACAAACCACAGTCACAAACCACAGTTGGGTCACCTGCTACAGTCCTCCCTTCCACTGGCATACTGTTACATTCAACTCACAACTGTTTTCGTTCTCTTTCTGTTGTCTGGAGGTCAAAGCAAGTGTGACTACAGTCTGGATACCACCTCCATCTCTTTAACCCTCTCTCTCTCTATCTCTCTCTCTGCCTCTCTCTCTTCAGTTAATGTCACCTATCCCGGCTCTTACTGACACCTACTCATGAGCCCCCTCTCTTTCCACTATAACCAGCATCCTTACCCACGGAGCACGACCGACACCGGACCTCCATGGATGTTGAAGAGTAGTTGAAATGTGGTCAGTCCACCCTTGCCTTAATTTCAACTTGCAAATACGTTATTTTTGTTTTTTGGTGCGATCAGGAGGATTTGGCACAAACATAGATGTCCATGATTGATTCAATCCGGGCTGGACCAAATCTGAACCAATCATAAACGTCTGTTTAAGTGTGGAGAGCACAGTAGAGTACAATAAAATAACATAAAAAGAGCAGAGTATAGTTCAGTACAGTACAGTTATTTACTGTACAGTACTGTGCAGTATAATAGATTAGAGTAAAGTTTGGTGCAGTACACAGTAGAGCACACTAGAGTTAAGTACACTATAGTATACTGTACTGTACTGAACTGTATATTCTACTGTGATGTACTGTACTGAACTCTACTGTATTGTACTGTGTTGAACTATACACTACTTTAGTGTACTCTACCATTCTCTACTGTACTCTACTATACTGTAATGAACTCTACCCTACTGTACTAAACTCTACTGTTCTGTGCTGTACTGTACTCTGCTGAACTCTACTGAGCTCTAATGTGCTGAACTTCTATGATTAGTTCAGATTAGGTCTGGTCTGGACCAACTAAAGTTGGTCTTTGTTTGGGGCGGAGCTAATTAAAATAATAGCCAGTGTGTGGGATAATGCCCAACAATGCAAGGGAGGATATTGCATATTTATACCTTTGTGTAGCTATTTAGGATACATCACGTGAAGAGAATGACATTCATATCCATAATTATGTATTTCTATGTAGTACAGATCAGGGACCCCGGGTGTTAATCCACTTCACTTACTGTAGTTCAATAACCCCCCCAAAAACTGTTAAATTCAATATGTCATGGCATAGCTGACACTTCATTCTTTCTGCAGACATAACAGCGTTTTTGGAAAACATGTTTTTTTATTGCAGAAATTATTTTACCATACAATTCTTTCAGTACATGTGTTTTTGTGAAATGTTCAGGGTAAACTTTTAAAAGTAGTCCTTGTGATTTGAAATCAATGTTCTTTGTTTGGCATACATTTTTAAGTGGAAAATCCGTTATAATGGAATTGCCCAAAATGGCGAAGTGGAAACAAAGTGGAAACTAACCATGATTTTGGACTACCTGTCCTGCAGCCCGATCAAATCAAATTTCAATCAAATGTATTTATAAAACCCTTTTACATCACCAGATTTCACAATGTCCTGTATAGAAACCCAGCCTAAAATCCCAAACAGCAAGCAATGCAGATGTAGAAGCACGTGGCTAGGAAAAACTCCCTAGAAAGGCAGGAACCTAGGAAGAAACCTTGAGAGAAACCAGGTTCTGAGCGGTGGCCAGTCCTCTTCTGACTGTGCCGGATGGATATTGTAAGAGCACATGGCCATTAAGTCAAAAACAAGGTAGCAGGTCCAGTGAACAGGTCAGGGTTCCATAGTCGCAAGCAGAACAGCTGAAACTGGGGCAGCAGCCCAACCAAGTGGACTGGGGACAGCCAGGAGTCATCAGGCCAGGCATGGTCCTAGGGCTCAGGTCCTTCGGGAAGGGAGAGAGGGAGGGATAGATAATTAGAGAGAGCATACTAAATAAACACAGGAAACCAGATAAAACAGGAGAATTACACCAGATATAACAGACTGACCCTAGCCCGCCGGCACATAGACTATTGCAGCATAGCGGAGGCTGAGACAACGGTGGGTCAGGGGATACTGTGGCCCAGTCCGGCGATACCCCTGGACAGGGCCAACTAGGCAGGATATAACCCCACCCACTTACCAAAGCACAGCCCCCACACCACTAAAGGGATATCAACAGACCACCAACTTACTAACCTGAGACAAGACTGTGACAATGCCGATGATGATGAGGATAATGCCCACTCTTCCTTAGATGTGTTTGCTAGCGACAGTGTATTTTTGCCACTGCTCAGTCTATCTTTGATATGATCGAATGTAAGTGTGCATTATGACCAATAGCCTAACATGTAAACATAATATTCAGAATTGTGTATATTTATTTACTAGGATGGTAGGCCTAAAACTGTAACACACAAGTTAACATATATTTGACACTGTTGCCCTCTGTTGGGCATAGTTGATAACACATGTACATGTCTGTAAGTGAGCTCTGACTCATATACAAACTCATTTCCCACCATCATATTAATTCTCTCATGTTGTCTCTGTATCATACTGTACATTGTAATATGTGACAAAGCATGAAGGACAGATACATAGGAATGAAAACCCTGTGTTCATTGCTGTGCTGTTGAGGTAACAGCTACAGTGCCTTCAGAAAGTATTCACACCCCTTGACTTTTTCCACGTTTTTGTTGAGTTAGAAAGTGCAATTGAAATGGATTGAATTGTTATATTTTTTTTGTCAACGATCTACACAAAATACTCTGTAATGTCAAATTGGAAGAACAATTTTTGAATGTGTAAAAAAACAAATGAAAAAACAAATATATCAAAGATGGACGGGTTAGCTGACGACATCACTAAAACGATGTGTGCATGCTTAATGGGGCAGATGTTCGTGTGTTGTAATTCTGGATGGCAAGATTGACAAGAAACTGCCATGTGGGGAATCGTAAGTGGTTTGTTTCATCTTGATCTTGATTTCATGTCAATGCTAACATGGCTACAATTCACTAGCCATATTAACCAACAACTGTAATGATGTATTTGAGAGACAACAAGTGCTCATTGTGCAAATTCATTTCTGTTTTCAATAAACATTGGAGATTAATTATAGCTTACATTTTGTCAACGATCTAAAGCCAACCCTGTCTGTTTTTCCCCATAGTTGTGCACGCGTCGGTTTTGTTGCTAAACAACCAACCCCTGAATAAGTATTCAACCATATTATTCTACATTGAATAACATAGTAAAAATAAAGAAAAACACTTGAATGAGAAGGTGTGTCCAAACTTTTGACTGGTACTGTATATATTTCTGTGCATGTATACAGTATCATTCAAAAGTTTGGACACATCTACTCATTCAAGGGCTTTTCTTTATTTTTTACTATTTTATACATTGTAGAATAACTGTGAAGACAACAAAACTATGAAATGACACATGAAATCGTGTAGTAATCAAAAAAGTGTTAAACAAATCAAAATATATTTTATATTTGAGAATGTTCAAAGTAGCCGCCCTTGCCTTGATGACAGCTTTGCACACGCTTGGCATTCTCTCAACCAGCTTCACCTGGAATGCTTTTCCAACAGTCTTGAAGGAATTCCCACATATGCTGAGCACTTGTTGGCTGATTTTCTTTCACTCTGCGGTCCAACTCACCCCAAACAGCCTGGAGGTGTGTTGGGTCATTGTCCTGTTGAAAAACAAATGATAGTCCCACTAAGCGCAAATCAGATGGGATGGCGTATCACTGCAGAGTGCTGTGGTAGCCATGCTGTTAAGTGTGCCTTGAATTCTAAATAAATCACAGACAGTGTCACCAGCAAAGCACCCCCATTCCAACACACCCCCTCCTCCATGCTTCATGGTGGGTTCCACACATGCAGAGATAATCCATTCACCTACTCTGCGTCTTACAAAGACACAGCAGTTGGAACCAAAAATCTCAAATTTGGACTCATCAGACCAAAGGACAGATTTCCACTGGTCTAATGTCCATTGCTCGTGTTTCTTGGACCAAGCAAGTCTCTTCCTTTTATTGAAGTCCTTTAGTAGTGGTTTCTTTGCAGAAATTCGACCATGAAGGCCTGATTCAGCAGTCTCCTCTGAACAGTTGATCTGTTACCTGAACTCCGAAGCATTTATTTGGGCTGCAATCTGAGGTGCAGTTAACTCTAATGAACTTATCCTCTGCAGCAGAGGTAACTCTAGGTCTTCCTTTCCTGTGGCGGTCCTAATGAGAGCCAGTTTCATAGCACTTGATGGTTTTTGCGACTGCAAAAGTAATGATGGATTGTCATTTCTCTTTGCTTATTTGAGCTGTTCTTGCCATAATATGGACTTGGTCTTTTACCAAAGAGAGCTGTCTTCTGTATACACCCCTACATTGTCACAACACAACTGATTGTCTCAAACGCATTACAGTTTTTACAATCGCTAGGACCCATTTCACAATACTTAGGTCACTTTTTCAAAACTCTTCACACAGTCTATGTGGGCAAGACTGTGGATAATTTTGTATTGCTTTGGCACAAAATGCTCTCAATGACTACATCTTTCAAATTTCATTAATTATTTTCTCACTCAGACACAACCACCAAAACTCCATGTACCTACAGGCCAATTTACACATGTTAACATGCTCTTTTCAAAACTGTTAAACTTAAGTTCAAAACCTAACATAACACAAAATTAAATAAGACAGTAATACCGAAATATATTCCAAATCTGAAAGATTAAATACTATCAAAACAATTAGACAAACCACAGCTGATTCCCATTGTAGCTGAACATCTACCCAGGTGTCCGTCTTTCAATTTCATTACCATCTATACAAAAGGGGACATTTTAGGAATAATGCTGTACTGTAATGTAAATATGGACCCAGCCAGATATAGAGAAGTGGCTGATAGAGAAAGAAGAGTGGCTGGGAGAAGGAGAGGGAGTACGACCCTGCCTCACACAGGAAGCGGCGCAGGTCCTAATCCAGGCACTTGTCATCTCCCGTCTGGATTACTGCAACTCGCTGTTGGCTGGGCTCCCTGCCTGTGCCATTAAACCCCTACAACTCATCCAGAACGCCGCAGCCCGTCTAGTGTTCAACCTTCCCAAGTTCTCTCACGTCACCCCGCTCCTCCGCTCTCTCCACTGGCTTCCAGTTGAAGCTCGCATCCGCTACAAGACCATGGTGCTTGCCTACGGAGCTGTGAGGGGAACGGCACCTCAGTACCTCCAGGCTCTGATCAGGCCCTACACCCAAATAAGGGCACTGCGTTCATCCACCTCTGGCCTGCTCGCCTCCCTACCACTGAGGAAGTACAGTTCCCGCTCAGCCCAGTCAAAACTGTTCGCTGCTCTGGCTCCCCAATGGTGGAACAAACTCCCTCACGACGCCAGGACAGCGGAGTCAATCACCACCTTCCGGAGACACCTGAAACCCCACCTCTTTAAGGAATATCTAGGATAGGATAAAGTAATCCTTCTCACCCCCCCCCCCCCTTAAAAGATTTAGATGCACTATTGTAAAGTGGCTGTTCCACTGGATGTCATAAGGTGAATGCACCAATTTGTAAGTCGCTCTGGATAAGAGCATCTGCTAAATGACTTAAATGTAAATGTAATGTAAATGAGTACGTATGTGTGGTAGAAGAAGACTGAGAGGAAGATCAAGAGCTGTAGTCAAATCAAATCAAATGTATTTGTCACATACACATGGTTAGCAGATGTTAATGCGAGTGTAGCGAAATGCTTGTGCTTCTAGTTCTGACAATGCAGTAATAACCAGCGAGTAATCTAACCTAACAATTTCACAACAACTACCATATACACACAAGTGTAAAGGGATAAAGAATATGTACATAAAGATATATGAATGAGTGATGGTACAGAACGGCATAGGCAAGATGCAGTAGATGGTATCGAGTACAGTATATACATGTGAGATGAGTAATGTAGGGTATGTAAACAAAGTGGCATAGTTTAAAGGTGCTAGTGATACATGGTGCAGAAAACACAAGAACTATGGTCAGAATGTGACATGGCTAGTGATAGTCTCAGATGAGTTTAGGGCTACTATAATTGATCACGTAATAAATCATGGTCTATCAATGAGAGAGGCTGGTCTGAGAGTGCAGCCAAATCTGCAACGGTCAACAGTGGCATCTATTCTGAGAAATTTCTGGCAAAACAACAGTAAGATAGTAAACAGTAAAACAACAGTAAGAAATGTGATTTGGAAACGAGCCACAGTGGATGTCCTGAGCCAGAGGGATGCCAACATCACAATGTGTGCAGAAATATCCTGTGATGGATTGCTGTTGCACAAACTGATAATTGGGTCTCATTTCATTCCTGGATGACCTCTATGGAAGGGTTGTGACAGGTGAGGAAAGGGTTGCAGTGAGGCGAAATCGGCCAACGTTTGTAATTGTATGGGACAATGTGGCACTTCACCCGTCCCGTGCAGTCACAGAGGGGTTTGCAGCCCATCCCAGGATGGTTTCGCTTTTCCTCCCACCTTACTCTCCAACTCTCTGTCCCTTTCAGGTTTGATGGTAAATTGAGATACAGAGAGTGTCACCGAGCTGGGCTGTATCGGTAAAATGTAAAGATCAATGTCTCCCGTAACCAATTTTTTCATCAGTGTTTTTTACTTATATGACAAATGTCCACATTGTAATACTGTCATACCCTCACCTTCATTGGGGTCACAGTATGGCTACTGCCACGAGGTGACAAAGACCATTAAACAACAACAAGCTGTAGATCAATAAAAATAATAATAATCAAGTTGAATAAAACGTTTTATAATAGATGATGAATCAAATAATTTCAAAACCTGCACAATATTCTGAACATTGTATTTGTTTCAATGACTAATAGAGCTGGAGTAACCTATGTGAATTGAGCATATTTTTCAGCCAACTCCCCTAATCGAAACAAATGGTCTGGTCCGGCCATACGCGTGCCCTCGGCTGCAGTAGCGTACGTCGTGAGTGAAATGCGCTGTCCAAGGGCAGCCTATTGCCACTGTCAGAGGAGGGGTGGATGTGTGTCGGCTGTAACAGTTTTCTCATCGCCCAGGTAAGTGCCAATATACCGCTTAGGTTATCAACTCTAAATATAATGTAAATGTGTATAGTGTGACATTTATTGACTCGGTTCTAGTACATAACTGTTGTTTCTTTCGCAAAAAAAAAATCATAAATCTGGGTTTACAATGACACAATCTAACATGACTTCAAACGCTGTCAATATGCATCTGTTTCAGTGATACAGATTGTCACTCATATTGGGAGAGGATCCGCTATACTGACGCGCCGGGTGCCCAAATGGATAATCTGTGTCGCGCAGTGGAGACGAACGGATTCGGTTTAGTCAGCTAGCTAGTTTGTGCTTGTGGCTGGAAACTTCACCCAGAATTTGAAACTTGTCAGCCGAAGTTGGGACTTGAGTGTAGAATCATTCAGTTTAAATCTGCAATACATGTTATTTACCTGTCACCCTGGCCTGAAACTTGTCAGCCGAAGTTGGGACTTGAGTGTAGAATCATTCAGTTTAAATCTGCAATACATGTTATTTACCTGTCACCCTGGCCTGATATTGGATACACTATTCTAGCTACCCCCCTAGCTACCCCCCTCTCCTGACTGCGGCAACCGGGAGCCAAGGACACTGAGCCCCATGTAGTGTTGCCTGCTTGAGGGCAAACTCTCCCCATTGAGCAGCAGACTGTATCGTGGTGACATCCACATGGTTGCGCTCAGTCTCAAGTAAGAATTAGACGTTGATCCATGTTTCTCAAGCGTCAAACTTCGAAGTGGTTCCAAACTTCAAATGTCGAAGTGTTTAAGGTTAAGTTCAGGCATTAATTCCACATTCTTAAGGTTAGGAATGAACTCAACATGGTTAAGGTTTGGGATAAGCTTAAAACGAAAAATATATTTTAAAAACTTTCTATAGCTGGATTCGAACTTGTATAGGTGGGAAGCAACTGCTGCCTGGTGGGAACAGAAGTAACTCACATCGGAAAGCACCTTGATACAACACCATTACACTGGTAATGGTGACAACCAGATGGTGAACAATACTCCCTTCCCATCAAAATAAACATAACTTTAAGTTTTAACTAGCACCATTGTTGCCAGCTAGCCAGCATGAACTAGGTCCGTGCACAGCCACTGGAAGTAGGGGTGCTGAGAGTGCCGCAGCACCTCCTGAAAAATCAGAATGAAAATATATATATAATCTAATTAAATATTTCACAAAAGTAGTGCACTGGGGCTTTACTTGGTATTAGCAGACCGATATAGATGTCTGTAGTGCCACAGAAAAAATATATATATATTTTCAGCATCTCTGCTTTGGAAAAAAAGGTAGTTGTATAATTAAGAACAGTATCTTGCAGGATTCAAGGATTGTAAGGGTTGTTGCCCTGTTCCTTCCTCTGCAATTGTCATTCTAATGGAATCCAGAAATAACAAAACCCTGTCCAAAAACATTTACATCAAAAGGTGCAAAGCATCTACATCAAATTAAATAATTTTCATGATCAAATAACATATAAAACAACCACTTTTTGTGCAGTATTAATTTACCATCCTTACAAACCACTTCATGTAAATGTACATTACTGTATTGGCTGGTCAGAATGGTCATCTAGGTGTGTACCTGTTGACTTTCCATCGCCATGAAGAAAAACAATGCACAATACAGTGATTGAGTACATTGAGACATCAAATGGTTTGTGATGATGTGGCTCAGTTGTAGAGCATGGCGCTTGCAATGCTACAGTTGTGGGTTTGAGTCCCAAGGGGGACCAGTACAAATAAGTAAGAATATGTATGCACTCACTACTGTAAGTTGCTCTGTATAAGAGTGTCTAGGAAAATGAAAGAATAGACCATTTCAGTTTTCACATAGAAATAAGTTGCATTTGCAAAATATTTCAAGAAACTGGAAAAGGCAAGTGCTTTTATGTTCCACAAGTATTATCAGATTAATTGTTTTGTACATATAAATAAGAGACTCAAGATGCAAATGCTAGTAAACACTCAACTACATTTAGTTTCACAAAAGTAGTGCACTGGGCCTTTACTAGTCCTGTATTAAGCGGTCGGCAAAAATATTACAGCACCCCCACCCCCAAATGACTTCCCGTGGATATTGGTCCATTAGGTAGCTAGCTGGGAAGGGCTCATCAGGAAGTCTGACTGACCCAAATTCATTCCTCTCCACACTCGACTCAGCTGCGCGACATACTGTATGTTATTAATTTGTGCACTAGGCATGTCTGGATAGCCTCTCTCCTCCCTATGGAAAATGGCCACAGAAGAAATGGCAGCAGTTTAACGGGCGCCCAACCAATTGTGCTATTATGTGGGGGGTTTTCGCATTATTTGTAACTTATTTTGTACATAATGATTCTGCAACCGTATTTTAAGGCAAAAAAGAGCTTCTGGATATCAGGATAGCGATCACTGACCTCGGATTAGGCTACATTTTTTCTTCAACAAGCAAGACGCACAGGACATTCTCCAAACACCCTACAAGGCCAATATCCCCGTTATTTGCAAGAGGAAGAAACACGGGTACAGGGGACACGAATATCCTACCAACGGGACATCAAAAACTTTAATATCCTATGTTTCATGGAATCATGGCTAAATGACTACATGGATATTCAGCTAGCGGGATATACGCTGCACCGGCAAGATAGAACAGCACACTCCGGTAAGACGAGGGGGGATGATCTATGCATATTTGTAAACAACAGCTGGTGCACGAAATCTGAGGAAGTCTCTAGATTTTGCTCGCCTGAAGTAGAATATATTATGATAAATTGCAGGCCACACTATTTGCCTAGAGAGGTTTCAGCTACTTTTTGTGGCTGTTTATTTACAACCATAGACAGATGCTGGCACTAAGACAGCACTCAGTCAGCTGTATAAGGAAATAAGCTAACAGGAAACCACTCACCCCGTGGCAGCACTCCTAGTGGCCGGAGACTTCAATGCAGGGAAACTTAAATCAGTTCCACCAATTTTCTATCAACATGTTAAATGTGCATCAGAGGGAAATTCTAGATCACCTGTACTCCACACACAGAGACGCATACAAAGCTCTCCCTGCCCTCCATTTGGTAAATCCGACCACAACTCTATCCTCCTGATTCCTGATTACAAGCAAAAATTAAAGCAGGAAGCACCAGTGAGTGGTCTATAAAAAAGTGGTCAGATGAAGCAGATGCTAAATTACAGGACTGTTTTGCTATCACAGACTGGAACATGTTCCGGGATTCGTCCCATGGCATTGAGGAGTACACCACATCAGTCACTGGCTTTATCAATAAGTGCATTGAGGACGTTGTCCCCACAGTGACTGTACGTACATACCCCAACCAGAAGCCATGGATTACAGGAAACATTCGCACTGAGCTAAAGGGCAGAGCTGCAACTTTCAAGGTGCGGGACTCTAACCCAGAAGCTTACAAGAAATCCTGCTATGCCCTCCGATGAACCATCAAACAGGCAAAGCTTCAATACAGGGCTAAGATTGAATCATACTACACCGGCTCCGACACTCCGACACTATGTGGCAACTATTACAGACTACAAAGGGAAGCACAGCCGTGAGCTGCCCAGTGACACAAGCCTACCAGACGAGGTAAATCACTTCTATGCTCGCTTCGATGCAAGCATCACTGAGACATGCATGAGAGCATCAGCTGTTCCGGACGACTGTGTGATCACGCTCTCTGTAGCCGATGTGAGTAAGACTTTTAAACAGGTCAACATACACAAGGCTGCGTGGCCAGACTGATTACCAGGACATGTGCTCCGGGCATGTGCTGACCAACTGGCAGGTGTCTTCACTGAGATTTTCAACATGTCCCTGATTGAGTCTGTAAAACCAACATGTTTCAAGCAGACCACCATAGTCCCTGTGCCCAATAACACAAAGGCAACATGCCTGAATGACGACAGACACATAGCACTCACGTCTATAGCCATGAACTGCTTTGAAAGGCTGGTAATGGCTCACATCAACACCATTATCCCAGAAACCCTAGACCCACTCCAATTTGCATACCGCTCGAACAGATCCACAGATGATGCAATCTCTATTGCTCTCCACACTGCCATTTCCCACCTGGACAAAAGGCTCAGCTCAGCTCAGCTCAGCTCAGTGTTCAACACCATAGTACCCTCAAATATCATCACTAAGCTAAGG
The DNA here is from genome assembly GCF_021184085.1 of Oncorhynchus gorbuscha. Classification (NCBI taxonomy): domain Eukaryota; kingdom Metazoa; phylum Chordata; class Actinopteri; order Salmoniformes; family Salmonidae; genus Oncorhynchus; species Oncorhynchus gorbuscha. The sequence continues at coordinate 60,523,320 of NC_060175.1, read as the reverse complement.
ATCTTGGGACTAAACACCTCCCTCTGCAACTGGATCCTGGACTTCCTGACGGGCCACCCCCTGGTGGTGAGGGTAGGTAGCAACACATCTGCCACCTCAACACTGGAGCCCCCCAGGGGTGCGTGCTCAGTCCCTTCCTGTACTCCCTGTTCACCCATAACTGCATGGCCAGGCACAACTCCAACACCATCAATAAGTTTGCAGATGACACAACAGTGGTAGGCCTGATCACCGACAATGACGAGACAGCCTATAGGGAGGAGGTCAGAGACCTGGCCAGAATAACAACCTACCCCTCAACGTAACCAAGACCAAGGAGATGATTGTGGACTACAGGAAAAGGAGGACCGAGTACGCCCCCTTTCTCATCGAAGGGGCTGTAGTGGAGCAGGTTGAGAGCTTCAAGTTCCTTGGTGTCCACATCACCAACAAACTAGAATGGTCAAAACACACCAAGACAGTCGTGAAGAGGGCACGACAAAGCCTATTCCCCCTCAGGAAACTTAAAAGATTTGGCATGGGTCCTGAGATCCTTTAAAGGTTATACAGCTGCAAAATTGAGAACTGGTTGCATCACTGCCTGGTATGGCAATTGCTCGGCCTCTGACCGCAAGGCATCACAGAGGGTCGTGCGAACGGCCCAGTACGTCACTGGGGCTAAGCTGCCTGCCATCCAGGACCTCTACACCAGGCAGTGTCAGAGGAAGGCCCTAAAAATTGTCAAAGACCCCAGTCACCCCAGTCATAGACTGTTCTCTCTACTACCGCGTGGAAAGCAGTACCGGAGTGCTAAGTCTAGGACAAAAAGGCTTCTCAACAGTTTTTACTCCCAAGCCATAAGACTATTGAACAGGTAATCAAATGGCTACCCGGACTTTTTGCATTGTGTCCCTCCACCCAAACCCCTCTTTTACGCTGCTGCTACTTTCTGTTTATCATATATGCTGTTACTGTTGTTTTTATTTCTTTACTTACCTATTGTTCACCTAATACCTTTTTTTGCACTATTGGTTAGAGCCTGTAAGTAAGCATTTCACTGTAAGGTCTACTACACCTGTTGTATTCAGCGAACGTGAAAAATAAACTTTGATTTGATTCTATTTTGCTACATTATAAACTTCTATTGATGCAATCCATTCATAGGCTATGATTCCGTTGCCTTGTTGTTGTAAATTTGTTACACTTGTAGTTTAATACCGTCATGTCAACTATGAACGTTATGCGCCATAATCATGAAGATTATCATAATAATCATCCTAGATTATTATCTCCAACTTCTACAGTCATTTTGAGATAAGTTGACTGGCCATAGTGTAACTTCTACACTGTGATATCTGCTTTATGTGTTAGTAGCCTAACATATTAACAAAACACTGAATGCATGTTTTAATGATCTGATAATATGCTGTTTTGTAGATTCAAGATTCAATTTTATTGTAGGTTACATTAGAGAGCTCTATCATCAAAGTTGTACTTTTATTACCTTCTGTTATTTAGCCTACTTTTACTTCACCTCGGTTTTATATATTGTCTTTATGCATATCATCAGACATCATCAGTATATCTGGGGATATGTTAATGTGCATGCCATCCCACTGGGCACGGATGTCAATTCAATGTCTATTCCACGTTAGTTCAACGTCATTTAATTGAAATGATGTGGAAACAACGTTGATTCAAACAGTGTGTGCACACTGGGATGGATATCCCAGATAGCTGCAACCCATGACAAACTTCAAAAATGTGGTTATGTGGGTGACATTGCTGGCCTGTTGAGAGAGAGAGAGAGAGAGAGAGAGAGAGAGAGAGAGAGAGAGAGAGAGAGAGAGAGAGAGAGAGAGAGAGAGAGAGAGAGAGAGAGAGCTTGCCCGCCCCTCTGATGTGGAATTATTTTGAGGATTAGCAGCTCAATTTCTCTCATACAAAAATATATAAAAATCAATTACTTAAAAATCATACAATATGATTTTCTGGATTATTGTTTTAGATTCCATCTCTCACAGTTGAAGTGTACCTATGATAAAAATTACAGACCTCTACATGCTTTGTAAGTAGGAAAACAAAATCGGCAGTGTAACAAATACTTGTTCTCCCCACTGTATATACATGTAAATATATCTGAAGAATATGTAGGATAGACTAGTATATGTAGAGTAATAGTTAATAGGATAGGCCTTGACTGTATATATATAAAAATAAAGGGAACACTAAAATAACACATCCTACATCTGAATGAATGAAATAATCTTATTAAATACTTTTTTCTTGACATAGTTGAATGTGCTGACAACAAAATCACACAAAAATTATCAATGGAAATCAAATTTATCAACCCATGGAGGTCTGGATTTGGAGTCACACTCAAAATTAAAGTGGAAAACCACACTACAGGCTGATCCACCTTTGATGTAATGTCCTTAAAACAAGTCAAAATGAGGCTCAGTAGTGTGTGTGGCCTCCACGTGCCTCTATGACCTCTCTACAATGCCTGGGCAAGCTCCTGATGAGGTGGCGGATGGTCTCCTGAGGGATCTCCTCCCAGACCTGGACTAAAGCATCCGCCAACTCCTGGACAGTCTGTGGTGCAATGTGGCGTTAGTGGATGGAGCGAGACATGCTGTCCCAGATGTGCTCAATTGGATTCAGGTCTGGGGAACGGGCGGGCCATAGCATAAATGCCTTCCTCTTGCAGGAACTGCTGACACACTCCGGCCACATGATGTCAAGCATTGTCTTGCATTAAGAAGAACCCAGGGCCAACCGCACCAGCATATGGTCTCACAAGGGGTCTGAGGATCTCATCTCGGTACCTAATGGCAGACAGGGTACCTCTGGCGAGCACATGGAGGGCTGTGCAACCCCACAAAGAAATGCCACCCCACACCATGACTGACCCACCGCCAAACCGGTCATGCTGGAGGATGTTGCAGGCAGCAGAACGTTCTCCACAGCGTCTCCAGACTCTTTCACGTCTGTCACATGTGGTCAGTGTGAACCTGCTTTCATCTGTGAAGAGCACAGGGCGCCAGTGGCGAATTTGCCAATCTTGGTGTTCTCTGGCAAATGCCAAACGTCCTGCACGGTGTTGGGCTGTAAGCACAACCTCCACCTGTGGATGTAGGGCCCTCATACCACCCTCATGGAGTCTGTTTCTGACCATTTGAGCAGACACATGCACATTTGTGGCCTGCTGGAGGTCATTTTGCAGGGCTCTGGCAGTGCTCCTCCTGCTCCTCCTCCTCCTCCTTTGCACAAAGGTGGAGGTAGCGGTCCTGCTGCTGGGTTGTTGCCCTCCTACGGCCTCCTCCACGTCTCCTGATGTACTGGCCTGTCTTCTGGTAGCGCCTTCATGCTCTGGATACTACGCTGACAGACACAGCAAAACTTCTTGCCACAGCTCGCAATTGATGTGCCATCCTGGATGAGCTGCACTACATGAGCCACTTGTGTGGGTTGTAGACTCCGTCTCATGCTACCACTAGAGTGAAAGCACCGCCAGCATTCAAAGTGACCACCAGCCAGGAAGCATAGGAACTGAGAAGTGGTCTGTGGTCACCACCTGCAGAACCATTGCTTTATTGGGGGTGTCTTACTAATTACCTATAATTTCCACACAATGGTTGTGATGGTTGCTGATAATGGGCTTCTGTACGCCTATGTAGATATTCCATTTTAAAAAATCAGCCGTTCAAATCAAACTATTCCATTTGCACAACAGCATGTGAAATGTATTGTTTTTTAAAATGGAATATCTACATAGGCGTACAGAAGCCCATTATCAGCAACCATCACTCCTGTGTTCCAAAGGCACGTTGTGTTAGCTAATCCAAATGTATCATTTTAAAAGGCTAATTGATCATTAGAAAACCCTTTTGAAATTATGTTAGCACTGCTCGCAAAACACCAGTCTCAACGTCAACACTGAAGAGGCGACTCCGGGATCCTGGCCTTCTAGCCAGAGTTCCTTTTCTTTTGCAACCCTGCCTAGAAGGCCAGCATCCCGGAGTCGCCTCTTCACTCTTCACAGGAAGCTGCCAGCTGAGGACTTGTGAGGTGCCTGTTTCTCGAACTAGACACACTAATGTACTATTGTCCTCTAGCTCAGTTGTGCACCGGGGCCTCCCACTCTTCTTACTATTCTGGTTAGTGCCAGCTTGCACTATTCTGTGAAGAGAGTAGTACACAGCGTTGTACCAGATCTTCAGTATCTTGGCAATTTCTCGCATGGAATAGCCTTCATTTCCCAGAAGAAGAATAGACCAATGAGTTTCCGAAGAAAGGTCTTTGTTTCTGGCCATTTTGAGCCTGTAATCAAACCCACAAATGCTGATGCTCCAGATACTCACCTAGTCGAAAGAAGGCCAGTTTTAGTGCTTCTTTAATCAGAACAACAGTTTTCAGCTGTGCTAACATAACTTCAAAAGTTTTTTCTAATGATCAATTAGCCTTTTTAAAATGATAAACCTGGATTAGCTAACACAACGTGCCATTGGAACACATGAGTGATGGTTGCTTATAATGGGCTTCTGTACGTCTGTGTAGATATTCATTTTTTTTTAAATCAGCCGTCTCCACTTATCAAAGTCATTTACAACATTAACAATGTCTACACTGTATTTCTGATCAACTTGATGTTATTTTAATGGACAAAAAAAAATATTTTTCTTTCAAAAACAAGGACATTTCTCAGTGACCCCAAACTTTAGAATGGTAGTGTACTCTCTCTCTCTCAACGGCAGGGCTGACAGAACTCTCTGGTCTAATTCCTCTCTTGCTGATGAGTCAGTGATAGAGACAGAGCACAAAGACCAGAGATAGGGATGTTTGTGGCTCTGAGCAGAACAAAGAGCAGTCTGTTCCACGTCCTCTGGAACTGTATGGGCCTGTTTCAGTACACTATGAGATTTTTTGGGAGTGAGCCTATTAGTTCAACAATGACCAACAATATGTGCGTCAAAGCCCCAACTGAGGGTCCAGATTGAGCAACCAAAAGAAAGCTTTACTGTCTAGCCTAGAATGGACATAGTTTTGAAATTTGGATTCTGTTAATTAACAGAACTGGAGCTGTCTCTGTTATGGTGTAGGCTATCTGCTTAACAGCCTAACTGAGTAACTGTTGCTGATAAGTCAAACTTACATAACCAGCAGTGCATTTACATATATTTTTATATTTCAATCAGGCTCCAGGCTGTCAGTGGTGTATCTGTCTGTCTACCTGGTAATCAAGGCTGAGCTGTCTCCATCTGTATGATTCAGCTGGTCATGCAGAGACAATGGTACCAACAACCGCAACAGGAAAACTGGCCAACGAATGGCCTGACATAGAGATGAGGTCCAGGTCATGTGTGTGTGCGTGTGTGCGTGTGTGCGTGTACCAGGGGCTTCCAGAAGGGCCATTGTTCTTGTGGTCATTGCTGGTTTACCTTTGACTGGGATGCAGCCACAGTAATTCTGAGAAATGTGCTGACTCATCATGGCTGCCCTGCTCACAAAGGCTCTGACACCTGTTGTCTGTTTAATCACCACTGCGTGCCTGTGTCTGTGTGAGTGTTTGTCTAAGTCCTGATAGGTCTACAGTATATGAGTGATCTGTGCTGTAGAGGATGGTCATGTGTCGACTGTAGCCTCAGTAGTGTACCAAGACCCTCTGTGATTCCAGCAGCACCTGCTCTGAGGGTCAGGGTCAGAACAGGATAGAACAGAACAGCACTGTCATGTCACTCAACAGCCCATCTGGCAACTGACGGTACATTTCATTTGATTTTGTTACAGCTTCGTGACCTCACCAAGGTGGAAAGCCAAGCCTTGCCTAATGAAATTATGCATTAGGACTGCATCACACACACACACACACACACACACACACACACACACACACACACACACACACACACACACACACACACACACACACACACACACACACACACACACACACACACACACACACACACACACACACACACACACACACACACACACACACCAAATGTGGCTTTGTTCTCTAAGGGCTCCTGAAAGAGGATTAAGCATGCATATAAAACAGTAGACAATAAAGAAAACACCCAATCAGCTGGGCTGAGATCAGCTGGGCTGAGATGGGCTGAGATCAGCCTGAGGATGAGAGAGGACTTAGAGAGAGAGAGGGGGCTAGCAGCCAGAGGCAGGTTCAGCACCAGATTCAAACAGGACAATTTCACCGCTAACGCCCCGAAATACACACCATAGCATATCATTTAGGATGCTTGTTAGGTACTATTTGATTGATGTACGTGTGTCTATATTGTGAATTGGTGTGCACAGTGTTTCCCCTAGATGTTATATATGTTTGAATATAGGGGGGAAACACTGTGTTTGCACACTTATGCGCGCATGCTTGTGTTGTGTTATGTGAAGACCTTTGAGTACTCGGGTGGTGAAGGTGAAAGGGTTCAAGGTGTGTCAGTCAGAGCTGTTCTTTTCAGATCACAGGGGCATTTTGTCATGCATTGAATGTGCCACTCAGAGTGTTTATAATAGTGAGTACCAGGCTGGCAGCAGGTTACTGACTGAGTGACTGTGACTGGCAGTGAGCATGAACCTGTCCTGTCTGTCTGTTCTCTCTCTGTCTCTCTTGTCATATTCCACCTTTCATCACTGCGTTCCACTCAAACACTACTACCAGGTTGCCAACTGAGGTCCTGGAGCGCCACAGACAGAGTGTGTAAAGTCCTATTCCAGCCCGGTGCTACATCACCTGCTTTAATAATCACTAATCGTGGTTTAGACCACAATTATTTAAATCAGGTGTGTCACTGTTGAAACAAAACCATGCACTCGCTAAGAAACTCCACTTGGCCATGTGTCTCTGTGAGTTGTGTGTAGACTTATTAGAGTGTTCCTCAATGGCATGTTATTTCAGTAGAGTACTAAAGGCTAATGGCTGGCAAACTATGGTTTGTGTAGGTACAGCCCAGCACAAACTCGCCTGATCTAAACAATTTAAGTTAGGCTTATCAAAACCCTGCACTCACTGAGAGTCTCCAGTTGGCTATGTGTATCTCAACAGCAGTGGTTTCCAAACTTTTTATAGTCCCGTACCCCTTCAAACATTCAACCTCCAGCTGTGTACCCCCTCTAGCACCAGGGTCAGTGCACTCTGAAATATTGTTTTTTGCCATCATTGTAAGCCTGCCAACACACACACTATACGATACATTTATTAAACATAAGAATGAGTGTGAGTTTTTTGTCACAACCCGGCTCGTGGGAAGTGACAGAGAGCTCTTATAGGACCAGGGCACAAATAATAATTGAATAATAATCAATAATTTACCTCTTTTATTTAACCATCTTACATATAAAACCTTATTTGTTCATTGAAAATTGTGAATAACTCACCACAGATTAATGGGAAGGGTGTGCTTGAGTGGATGCACATAACTCTGTAATGTTGGGTTGTGTTGGAGTCTGTCTTAAATCATTTCCCACACACTGTCTGTGCCTGTATTTAGTTTCCATGCTAGTGAGGGCCGAGAATCCATTCTCACATAGGTACGTGGTTGCAAAGGGCGTCAGTGTCTTAACAGCGTGATTTGCCAAGGCAGGATACTCTGAGTGCAGCCCAATCCAGACATCTGGCAGTGGCTTCTAAGTGAATAACATTTTCACAGAACCGCTTGTTGCAATTTCGATGAGGCTCTCTTGTTCAGATATCGGTAAGTGGACTGGAGGCATGGCATGAAAGAGATAACATATCCAGTCGTTTGTGTCATCCGTTTCGGGAAAGTACCTGCGTAATTGCACACCCAGCTCTCTCAGGTGCTTCGCTATATCACATTTGACATTGTCCGTAAGCTTGAGTTAATTTGCACACAAAACATCATACAATGATGGAAAGACCTGTGTGTTGTCCTTGTTAATGCAGACAGAGAAGCTTCTTAATCATAGCTTCAATTTTGTCCCGCACATTGAATACAGTTGAGGAGAGTCCCTGTAATCCTAGATTCAGATCATTGAGGGGAGGAAAAACATCACCCAGAAAGGCCAGTCGTGTGAGAAACCCCTCATCATGTAAGCAGTCAGACAAGTGAAAATGATGGTCAGTAAAGGACATTAAGCTCGTCTCTCAATTTTAAAAAACGTGCCAATACTTTGCCCCTTGATAAGCAGCGCACTTCTGTATGTTGTAAAAGCGTTACATGGTCGCTGCCCATATCATTTCATAGTGCAGAAAATACATTAGAGTTTAGAGTTCAGAGGCCTTGCTTTAACAAAGTTATCCATTTTCACTGTAGTGTCCAAAACGTCTTTCAAACTCCTCAGGCATTCCCGTAAGCGCCTCTCGGCGGATGCATGCAGTGTACCTAAGTGGCGTCGGGACCAACGGCTTGCACGCGAGTTACCGCTCCACTATGTCTCCCTGTTATTGGTATCAGTACAGATACCAACATGAGCAGCAGCTACGTTTGCTACATACGGACCGTTAGTGGAATTCCCGCGAGAGAGTATCGGTTAATGTGATTGGATGTTAATTATTTGACTAGACTACCTGTGTTTGACATTGTGTTGTTACCACACCAGATGTTTCAATTGTATTTTTGGCAGTGAAACGAGGCTACTGCAGGCGAGGAAAGAAACCTCACCCAAATGTATAGCCCGGTTGGAAAATATAAACTGGACTGTTTGAAAATGTGAAAAAAAGTCCACTTTTAGAAAAAAAGTGACCCCATAGTATAACCGTTTATGGTTCCATGTAGAACCCCTTTTAGTTCCAGGTTTAACTCTTTTGGGTTCCATGTAGAACCCTCTGTAGAAAGGGTTCTACATGGAACTCAAAAGGATTCTACCTAGAACCAAAAGGTTTCTACCTGGAACCAAAAGAGGTTCTTCAAAATGGACAGCCGAAGAACCCTTTTTGGTTCTAGATAGCACCTTTTTTTCTAAGACTGTATTATATTGAAGGCTAGTGGCTGATCAGTGGTCAGTATACTGCTTTGTGAATGTGTCAGTGTTGTTGTGTGCTGCTTAGTGACAGTGTGGGCACTGTGCTGTGTGCTGCTCTCTCTCTCCTCTCTCTAGGCCTATTGTGAAACTGAACAGCTGATTGTGTTAACTAGCTGTGACGTGGGCCGACCGTATCACAGCCTAATTTGTGTAGATTACACTGTGTGTGTGTCACTTGCATGTTTGTGTGTTCTTTGTGTGTGTGTGCATTCATGCATAGTCTCTTATGACTGTGCAGCTTAGGGAATATAGTTAGCATGTCACCCACCCCCAGAGCTCAGAATGTTCCTGACTCTGACTTGTTTTCCTCCCCTCACTGCCAGTACTCACTGTGACTGTCTGACAGGCTGCCTTCTCTTCACACTAGGAATATGTATCTAAGGAAATTACTGTCGCTCCTCGGCCTCAAAGGAAACCATGTTGCTTAGTGTAGATTGGCATAGGTTTTTTTTGGGTTGCTGCAGGTTAGGTGAGTTGGTATAGTGAGCCTGTGTTGCTGTGTGTTGTAGTTTTTGAGGAAGCCCTTCTCTCCAGACACCACTGTAGCGGTAAAGCAGAAGGATTTGAAATTTAGTGACGCCAAATGAGCTCCCAGAGGATCTGCCAGGGGACACAATACTTGGGTGTAAGGTTTGAGTGTTCATAGATTGCGTTAGTAGATTTGATTGAGACATTGATTGCTCTCTTTCTCTCTCTCTCTCTCTCTCTACAGGTGATCTTGGACACTGAGTGAGGCTAGGCAGTGTTGGGCTGATGGTATGTGGGTCTTTTCACTTATTTCTCTCTTTCGTTTGTTCCATCTCTGTGTGTCTATCTTTCTCCTTTCCCCTTCCCCCATTTTGTGTGTGCAGTGCCTGTGGTGTTAGTAGAAGTTGCCCCCAACATCTGGCCCAGAGTCGAGGTAGAACTTCCAACACTATCTGTTTTAGAGCATCTTCTTCTTGTTTGCTTCCTCTTGCTGTCCCTTGTTTTCACTCCCTCATAACCCATTTCCTCTCTTTCTATGGTAGACTACTAGGCAAGCATTATCTTTGAGCTGATTGGATGCATGTTGTGGACTCCCATTGGCCACCGCTGAACTTTGACCTCTCCTGTCTCAACCCATCTGTCCTACAGACAGACAGGCAGACAGTGAACCCAGAAACACACACCCTACTCTACTCTACTCCCCTATCCTACCCCCATTCCCCTGTGTATGAGAGTGCTGCACCCTCGTATGCAGAGAGGAGGTAGTGGGAGGTACCCAGGGGGGGTCGGGGGGTAGAGAAGGGGTGCAGGACTCAGGCCTCAAGAGGTGTTCTTCTCACTCAGACCACCACTCCCCTTCCAAAATGACCCAGAATTCCCGAGAGAGCATGGGCGTCCTGGGCCAGGGTCTGAAGCAGCTGTTCCAGCAGCAACGCAGACGCCTGTCCCTCTCTCGCTTTACCCTAGCCTCCTCCTCTTCCTCCTCTGCATCCTCCTCTTCCTCATCCTCTGTGATCTCAATGCGTGGCCCCTCTCTCTACCCTCACGAGGACTACCTCACCCCCCTCCAAGCCCCCTTGGCCTGTCCTGACTCTGACCCCCCCTCTGGTGGTCTCCTTGCCCCCCCAGCTGGTCAGGGTGCCGGCCCTGTGGGCACAATGAGGCGTGGGACTATGCTGCAGAGCCAGCACCGTGGGGGGAACGGGCCAGGGGCAGGGGGAGGGGGAGGGGGAGTAGACCGGGACCCCCCTCGGAGAGGCAGCCCCCAGACCCCCCACCGCCAACTTACCTATGATGCACAGAAGCATTCCGAACGCCTGCGCTCCTCCTCCTCCACGGACAACACCACACGAAGTAGCCCCTCCCCTGGGTACAATCCTGGATACGCAACGTCAGGCGACGTGGTGCTGTCGTCAGGATACCAGTCCACGGAGGAGACAGACAAGGTGAGCAATGTCAGCTGTCAATCATGTTAAGGTATTTTTTGGTTTGTGGTCATGTTTTATCTGGTAATGGATGTAATACAATCCTGTCCTACTCAGGTGTTCTTCATCCAACAGGCCTGCTCTTAAATATTGAGGCTTAAAGGGACTCTTCGGGATATTGGCAACCTTTATCTACTTCCCCAAAGTCAGGTGAACTCGTGGATAACATTGTTATGTCTCTGTGTCCAATATGAAAGAAGTTTGAGAGTTTCGCGAGCCAATGCTAATTAGCATTAGCGCAATGACTGGAAGTTTATGGGTATCTACTAGAGTGTGACACGTGTGTATGTATATGTGTGTATAATAATGTTTCTGTCCTGTAATGCTAAATGCTCCTGAGCAGAGGCAGTGCTAATCCAGGCTCAGGTCAGAGGTACACACACGCATGTCTACTCAGATCCGTCATAAACTGGTATTCCTGAGCCCCGACTGCCCAAAGACTGTCCCAAGTACGTCTAGAGCAAATATGATATGCATTATCCTAGCAAGATAGCCAAACACCCCTCTCTGGATGTTTCAGAATGGTATGTTCCACTGTAATTGCTTACTGCCATGTAGTCAAAAGACGCTGTCTCTTAGATTCTCAGTTATTTAGTTACAGTATATGTTATGAGACATGTGAAGATGAATTATCCACTGGAGGAAGAACTAACACTGAATGTTCTAAAAGCATTTCTGTCATGTCAAGAAGAAACATTTGATTTTAACAGTAAAGTAGACATGCTGTCTATCCACATAATACACTAAGAAGAGCTCCTTGTGTTGTAGGAGCACTGAGCTTTTATGAGAATTCTTATCATGTTTTGGAAATTGTAAATTGGAATTTGGAAATTGTAAATGCTTGACATGCATCTTGCGTGATGCAAGATGTGGAGGTTATTTTTCTGCATCCATGTGTATGTGTGTTGTTCTGTGTTCAGAATGTACAGTATGTGTGTATGACCTCTCAGGGAGTTGATGCTTGTCCATCTGTGATAAGATAGGTCAGAGGACCTCTCAGGTTTTGCATTGAGAGTTCTGTACCAGACACTGCTATAACCGCACGCACACACGCACGCACGCACGCACGCACGCACGCACACACACACACACACACACACACACACACACACACACACACACACACACACACACACACACACATACACACATACACCCAATGACAGCCTGGTGGACAGTGTGTAAGAATAGACCACTTGTGTCTGAAAGGACAGAGCTCAATAACAAAGGGAAGCTGACGCAGGGGAAGTACATGCAGTATTTTCCTGCTCATCTAGCATGCTATGTTCTTTTAATACCCTCTGGTGAAATAGCCTCTCACTACAGTAGGTGTGAACGGTGTTAATTTGTGTTCACTTGACTTTATCTAACGTCTGTATTTAGTTTGAGTGCTAGACTATTTTGTCATTCAACAACATTACTACCTCTTGTTGCCGAGATAGACACGTTGGCTGAAAGAGAAACAGACTGGCCCCAGTGAGAGAATATAGATTTTCAGCCTTGCTCTCCTCTCTGAAAGTATAGCTATAGCCATACCGGTGTGTAAATGCCTGATGTTTGTCCTTACTGCCACCAGATGGCGGTGTCATATCAGATAATGGTTGTAGTCTGATCTGCGTGTGTATATATAGCCATTTTACAGTTTTTTTTATAACTCTTCACACGGTTCTCCTAACTAACTTTCAGCTTGGCACAGCAGTTCATTTCACGTTCAAAATGCCCTAAAACTACCAAAACACTTCATACATGTCTCAAATCAGCTCGTTCTTCCACAACACGAGCAAAGGTTGTCTCCCAACAAGCACACATTGTCACTCATAAAACAATGAACTAAACAACACTAACAACAGGTAGCATTACACAATGTTTTCTTTACAAAACAAGAAGGACACCTTTACTGTTTAGAATTCACTGCAGTATATGTTACAGGGATGAATCAGACGTGATGCAATATGCTTCAATATGTTTTATGTCATGGCATTGAGTGATTCCAAAATACAATAATTTGTATATACACACCATCTACCGATACAGTAGCAATACTAGTCAACCCTATCTTATGCATTTGGCCACAGGTTCTCATCCATGTCACATCTTATGTCATCTTGGGCAATACACCTAGGAAAGAATATTTTGGAATGCCTGGTCCATCCCTGGCAATCTTCTGCAGATATGTCCAGGCATCCAGCATCCATTGTGTCCAGGATGGACATTTGATCATGTGGTTGGTGGTCATAAACCTTCCATCTCCATGAGGTAAATAAGTCCTATATGTGGTTGAGGAATGGAGAGAAAGGTGGGAGGAAAAGCGACACCATCCTGGGATGGGCTGCAAACCACTCTGTGACTACACAGGCGTGGTGAAATGCCACATTGTCCCATACAATTACAAAATTTGGCCGATTTCGCCTCACTGCAACCCTTTCCTCACCTGGCACAACCCTTCCATAGAGGTCACCCAGGAATGGAATGAGACGCTCGGTGTTGTATGGCCCAATTAGCGGTTTGTGTAACAGCAATCCATCAGAGGATATTGCTGCACACATTGTGATGTTGGCACCCCTTTGTCCCGGGACATCCACTGTGGCTCTTTTCCCAATCACATTCCTCCTCACCGCCGTGTTTTGGCCAAGTTGAAACCAGCCTCATCCCCAGAGATTAATATGTGTTTGCCTGGCTTCAATCTCCATGACTCTCTAAAATAAATCCACAAGGCAACATAAGAGTTAGGTTATTACGGTAGTTTACATTATACCTAAAAACATGCCATTGTGTGCCTCTGCCCTGTTTGGTTTTGTTCAAAACCAGTTCTGTATTTTATAGTCATCTTACCTGGACTTATTGGTTCCTGAGTTGCTTGACTCCATCAGAGTTTCTCTCAAAGGGGACAGTGTACAACTGCTTCATCCTGACTTGATGTTGTTTCAGGACTCTAGAAATAGTTGTCATGCTTACATTGTCTGTCAACACTCATCCTGAATCTCTGAGTTTTATGCCATTGTTTCTGATAACCATATCAACGATTGCAGTTTCCTACCCAGCAGTGAAAATCCTACCTCTCCCACCTGTAGGAGGTAACCGTTGGGTCCCATGCAGAAATACAAAAACGATTACACACAAGTAGTTTTGGAGGCTTTGCTCAATTTACTTCTGTAATGTGCAGTTCAGTCAGATGCCCTTGCAGAATGCACATCTTACCTGTTGTTTTGCCAGAAATTTTGCAGAATTGATGCCACTGTTGACCGTTGCAGATTTGGCTGCACTCTCGTCCTTCATAACACAACCCTGCTCGCTTAACCCGGAAGCACCAATGTGTCAGAGGAAACATTGTACAACTTGCGACCAGCCCGCCACAAGGAGTCACTAGAGCATGATTGGCCAATGGTCTCCCAGTCATGGCCAGCTGTGAATCAGAGAAGAATGCAGGCTTCCAGGAACGGCATTTCAATGAAGAGATATATGATAAAACACCTTGAGGATTGATTCAAACAACGTTTTCCATGTTTCAGTCGATATTATGGAGTTAATTCGGAAAAAAGTTCGACGTGTAGGTGACTGAATTTTCGGTTAGTTTCGTTAGCCAAATGCATAGTAACAAAACGGAACGTTGTGTCCTACACAAGAATCTTTCCGGAAAAACTGGACATCTGCTATGTAACTGAGAGTCTCCTCATTGAAACATCTGAAGTTCTTCAAAGGTAAATTATTTTATTTGATCCCTTTGCTGGTTTTTGTGAATATGTTGCGTGCTAAATGCTAACGCTAAATGCTAAGCTAGCTATCACCACTCTTACACAAATTATTGATTTTCTCTGGTTCTAAAGCATATTTTGAAAATCTGAGACGACAGGATTGTTAAGAAAAGGATAAGCTTGAGAGCAGGCATATTTATTTAATTTCATTTGCGATTTTTAGAAATCGCTAACGTTGCGTTATGGTAATGAGCTTGAGGCTGTAGTAACGCGACCGCATGCGGGATGGGGCGGACTATAAGGTTAAGTGAGAATTAGACAGGTCTGATGCTGAAAATGAAAGGAAATTATTGTCTACTTCACCCATATAATTTGTTTTCAAAAGAAATTGAGTGTAGTTCCAGTAGTTACATGACAAAAAAGTTATTAAAAACTTCTTAGGGATTTGGTTCCGCTGGCGGAACCAAATCAGCGGAAATTTCAGAGCGCCACCTATAGTTTTCGATAAAAATCAAACTTTCATTAAAACACACATGCAAGGTACTGAATTAAAGCTACACTCGTTGTGAATCTAGCCACCAAGTCAGATTTGCAAAATGCTTTTCGGAAAAAGCATGAGAAGCTATTATCTGATAGCATACACCCCCAAGAATACCAGACCTTCACCTAAGTAGTTCACTACTTCCCAATTGACACAGACATAGCAGAAAGATCAAAATGCCATGACCCAAAGGTTGTGAGTTCAAATCCTAGATGAGGACATGTTGAATAATAATGACTATAAATAAACATGCACAATGTAAACGTATGTCAAATATGTAGGTTGAAAACAGTTGCCTCACAAGTCCTCAACTAAATAGTACCCGCAAAACACCAGTCTCAAAGTCAACAGTGAAGAGGCGATGATTGCCTTCTAGGCAGAGGTCCAGTGTCTGTGTGCCTGCAAAATCTGCAGAGCTGGGAAGATTGTACCCCCCATATATATAAACCATATGCCATGGAATCGGTACATTGAACATCTCTTCCCCAACAATCTTGCAACTTATATGGCACAGCTGTCAATTTTTTGGTCCTTAAATGAAATTGGTATATATTTTTTTAATTTATCACAATTTTCTTTAACCATTTTTGGTCTTTAATGCAGGACGGACAGACAAGTTCCTTACTTTTTCCCCCTTCCACTTGCCTCTTCCATTTCTGTGGTAATGCTGCAATTAGTTGTTTGTAATTTTGGGTAGAGCAGACATTTACATATGTCTGTGTAATCTCCCAAAATATCGTTAGTTTTTAAATAAGCCTTAGAAAGTTGGTTGCAATTTCAGTTTAATCCACCTGCAAAGACAGATATTGTGGTTAAACTCAAATATACTAAATTATTTTAAAAAACGAATTTCTTATCAATTAAAAAAAGTAGAATCTTTGTAAATTATATCATAAATAGGACTGGTGGAGTTATGTCACACATGCAACCCATTTTATAAGAGATTCTTCAAAATGTAAATATTCCAGGCTTTTATATATAAACTCCAGTCATACTTTATCAAAAGCCTTTTCAAAATCAGCTTTGAAAACCAGGCCTGGTTTCGCTGATATTTCATAGTATTCTGTTTCCAGTACTTGTCATATATTATCTCCAATGTATTGTCCGTGTAAAAAACCTGTCTGATTACGATGAATAATATCTGACAATACCTTTTTAATTCTATGTGCCAAGCATTTAGCTAGAATATTTGCATCACAACACTGAAGTGTAAGAGGACTCCAATTTCTTTAATGGACTGGAGCTTTATACAGTTGAAATCAGAAGTTTGCATACACTTAGGTCGGAGTCATTAAAACTCATTTTTCAACCACCCTGCAAGATTTTTGTTAACTTCTCTAGGGTACGAGGGACGGTAGCGTCCCACCTGACCAACATCCAGGGAAATTGCAGAGCGCCAAATTCAAAAACAGATATACTCATATTACAAATTCATAAAACATACAAGTGTTATACATTGGCTTTGGCTACATTGGCTGTGTCAGATTTCAAAAAGGCTTTACGGTGAAAGCAAACCATGCGATTTTCTGAGGACTCCCATTTACTCAATAGATGTTTGTTTTTTTCGATAAAGTCCCTCTTTATATCCAATTATCCAATTTATATTTGTGTGTTTTGTACAGTAATCCACAGGCTCAAAGGCAGTCACAACAGGCAGACGAAAAATCTGAAAAGTATCAGTAAAGTTCATAGAAACATGTCAAATGATGTTTATAATCAATCCTCAGGTTGTTTTTAGTCATAATAATCAATAACATTTCAACCGGACAAAAGCTTTGTCAATATAAATGGAAAACAAGAAAGGCGTGCTCTCGGTCGTGCGCATGAAAAACCTCTGGGACACTGCAGTGTCCACTCATTCAGACCGGTCTTACTCCCTCATTTTTCAGAATACAAGCCTGAAACAATTTCCAAAGACTGTTGACATCTAGTGGAAGCCATAGGAAGTGCAATTTGAGTCCTAAGTCATTGGAATCTGTATAGGCAGTCTATGGAAAACTACAAACATTAAAAAATCCCACTTCCTGGATGGATTTTTTCTCAGATTTTCACCAGCCATATCAGTTCTGTTATACTCACAGACATTATTTTAACAGTTTTGGAAACTGTTGGAAACTGAGCGTTTTCTATCCAAATCAATGTATTCCTGCACAATAAGAACGGTAGTGTGTATTTTCAAAGAAGCTTGGATCATCATTATTTGGACATTATAGGTTAAGAAGCCATATCTGCTTATTGTCCAATTTTTTATTTATTTCACCTTTATTTAACCAGGTAGGCAAGTTGAGAACAAGTTCTCATTTACAATTGCCAAGATAAAGCAAAGCAGTTCGACACATACAACAACACAGAGTTACACATGGAGTAAAACAAACATACAGTCAATAATACAGTAGAAACAAGTCTATATACGAAGTGAGCAAATGAGGTGAGATAAGGGAGGTAAAGGCAAAAAAAGGCCATGTTGGCAAAGTAAATACAATATAGCAAGTAAAACACTGGAATGGTAGATTTGCAGTGGAAAGAATGTGCAAAGTAGAAATAAAAATAATGGGGTGCAGAATAAATAAATAAATAAAATAAAATAAAATAGTTAGAGTAGGAAAAGAGGTAGTTGTTTGGGCTAAATTATAGATGGGCTATGTACAGGTGCAGTAATCTGTGAGCTGCTCTGACAGCTGGTGCTTAACCTCTTAAATCGACCCTCTACTTTCTCAAACATTCTGTTAAAAATTGCGCAACATTTCAGCGCCCTGCTACTCATGCCAGGAATATAGTATATGCATATGATTAGTATATGTGGATAGAAAACACTCAGACGTTTATAAAACTGGTTAAATCGCGGCTGTGACTATAACAGAACGTGCGTTTCATCGAAAAGCGCAGGAAAATCTGATCACTGAAAATTGGAAAATATATCAATGCGCCACTTGCATGTATTGTCTATGGGAAAGCAAATTACCTGGAGCCGAGATTGCAATTCCTACAACTTCCACACGATGTCAACAGTCTTGTCATTTGCCTAGGCTTTGTTTCTTGGTCAAACGAAGAAGAGACAGCCCATTTCTTCAGGTCTCCGACCGGATATTTTGGTTGAGATTTACCCGGACATTATTTCCAGACGTAACCCTATAGAATATACATCGCCTCGTGATCAATTTGATTGCTTATTAACGTTTACTAATACCTAAAGTTGCATTACAAAATTATTTCGAAGTGTTTTGTGAAAGTTTATCGTCGACTTTTTTAATTTAAAAAAATGACATTACGTTATAAGACGCTATTTTTTTCCGTTTATCACACAGTCTTCATAGATCGATATCTAGGCTATATATGGACCGATTTAATCGAAAAAAAGACCCAATAGTGATTATGGGACATCTAGGAGTGCCAACAGAGAAGATGGTCAAAGGTAATTGTCAGGATTTGGCCAGGGTTGTTCCGGTTTTTGGTCACTAGATGCCCCCATTATGCCTTTTGACCTTTTGTTTTCCCTTGATCCCCATTATTATTTGCACCTGTGCCTCGTTTCCCCTGGTTGTATTTAAACCCTTTGTTTTCCTCAGTTTTTTGCTCTGTGTTTGTATGTTAGCACCCAGCGCTAGTACTCTGTGAACTCTTGTTGATCCCGGTAGACTCTCTTGTGGAATTCTGTTTTTTGTTCTTGTTTATTTTTGAGTATCTTTTGAGGCTTTTTTTATGCTATACCTTCCACCTTGTGGATTTACCTTTTTGTCTTGGAGGATTACCTTTGTTCTTGTGGAATTCCTTTTGAGGTTGTGGAGTTACATGTTTTCCTGAAGAACTTCACTTTTTACTTCATTAAATACACCGTCTCAAGTACTGCTGTGTCTGCCTCATCTTCTGGGTTCTGCCGACTATTCGTGGCTCAGTTGGTTAAGTGACTGTTTCTCACTCCGGAGACCTGGGTTCGTAACCGGGTCCTGACAGTAATGAATGTTTTATATTTTATTTGTGCGGTTTGTGTAGCGCCGACTATGCTAATTATTTTGTTTACGTCCCCTGCGGGTCTTTTGGGGTGTTACATGCTATCAGATAATAGCTTCTCATGCTTTCGCCAAAAAGCATTTTAAAAATCTTGTTGCCTGGATTCACAACGAGTGTAGCTTTAATTCAATACCCTGCATGTGTATTTTAATGAACGTTTGAGTTTTAACTAGTACTATTACCATTTAGCGTAGCACATTTGCATTTCCAGATGTCTAGATGGGATGCCTGCGTGTCAGGTAGGAGCAAGAGGTTAAAGCTAGTGAGGGAGATAAGTGTTTCCAGTTTCAGAGATTTTTGTAGTTCGTTCCAGTCATTGTCAACAGAGAACTGGAAGGAGAGGCAGCCAAAGAAAGAATTGGTTTTGGGGGTGACGAGAGAGATATACCTGCTATGGTGACATGTTAGCAATAACATGTTTAAAATAATCCATCCACCTTGATGATCTGTTTGGACAATTTGCACATTTGGATCCCATGGAACCGGATGGACCGGTACTCATCCTTCAAAAAAAGCACACAGTTACACCCACAGAACAGAAGCAGATCAAACGGCAAATGCATTTCCACCTCAATTTGTATTATATAAAGCCATTAAAATATATATATATATTTCAAAAATCCTGCTCATCTTATTTTCCATAATTAGCTATTCATATATGTCGTAATGTAGACAGTTTATGGAAAGGATTTTGACCTCTTTTTAGCAAACAATTATTGTGATTCATCCTGTATTGTCCCTAACATCTTTTACTCCCTCGCAACATTTGTGGGATTACACAGCCACACACACACACACACACATACACACACACTCCTTTACGTTGTTGATTGCCCCTCTATATCTGTCCACTCCTCAGTTTGTTCCCCGTGTCAGCATTATTACAATTTTGTTTTCCTCTGTCCAGACGCTGTCCGTATTCTGTTCCTGTCCGTGTTTAATTAAATGTTCACTCCTTGTACTTGCATCTTGTTTCTGGTGTCTGTCCTTACACTGTTGAAGATATTTGAAGAGGCGGGAGCAGTGAAATGTGTGTGTGTGTGTGCTTGAGATTCCACATTGCACACAATGCATCTGATAGAGCCACATCCTACCCATTCTCTTTATGACCCACTGTCTTTCTTTTCTTTTGCCTCCCTCCCCTCTTCTCTCATTTTCTATCTTATTCAAAACAAAGTAAATATTACACTGAGAAACGTTTCAGAGGAATAGAGACATTTCAAAAGTCATATTATGGCTAAGTACAAATAGTTAACTTCTTGACGCACCCATCCATTTAGCGGGATCCTTTTCATCAACACCCGCTGTATTGCAGCGCGCCAAATTCAAATTAAATTACAAAAAATATTTAATTTTCATGAAATCACAAGTGCAATATAGCAAAACACAGCTTAGCTTGTTGTTAATCCACCTGGCATGTCAGATTTCAATACAGCTTTTCGGCGAAAGCATAACAAGCGTTTATGTAAGAACATCTCTCTCAGTAGACAAAATATTACAAACACTAGCTGCCAAGTAGATTGGTCACGAAAGTAAAAAAAAAGCAATAGATTAAATCGCTTACCTTTGATGATCTTCGGATGTTTGCACTCACGAGACTCCCAATTACACAATAAATGTTCCTTTTGTTCTGTAAAGATTATTTTTATATCCAAAATACCTCATTTGTTTGGCGTGTTATTTTCAGAAATCCACAGGCTCGAGCAGTCACGACATCGCAGATGAAAATTCCAAATAGTATCAGTAATGTCCACAGAAACATCTCAAACGTTTTTTATAATCAATCCTCAGGTTGTTTTTAAAATATTTAATCGATAATATATCAACCGGGACTGTCGCTTTTTCAATAGGAGATGGAGAGACAATGGCTGCCCCACTCTGTTGTGCAAGCAAAACTCTGCGAACACCCAGCTATCCACTGACGCGATGTTATCTTTCTCGCTCATTTTTCAAAATAAAAGCCTGAAACTATGTCTAAAGACTTTTGACACCTTGAGGAAGCCATAGGAAAAGGACTCTGGTTGATATCCCTTTAAATGGAGGCAAGGAATCCAATGGAACTGAGAGCTTTCAGGAAAAACAGCAGATTGGTTTGATTTTCCTCAGGTTTTCGCCTGCAATATCAGTTCTGTTATACTCACAGACAATATTTTGACAGTTTTGGAAACTTTAGAGTGTTTTCTATCCTAATCTGACAATTATATGCATATTCTACTTTCTGGGCCTGAGGAATAGGCAGTTTCAAATGGGTATGTTTTTTAGCCAAAACAAAAATCCTGCCCCTACACTCAAGAAGTAAAAGTATGAAAGGGAAAATAAATAAACATAAATGTGGGTTGTATTTACAATGGTGTTTGTTCTTCACTGGTTGCCCTATTCTTGTGGCAACAGATCACACACATTGCTGCTGTGATGGGACACTGTGGTATTTCACACAACAAATATGGGGGTTTATCAAAATTGGATTTGTTTAAAAAAATTATTTGTCTGTGTAATCTGTGGGAAATATGTGTCTCTGATATGATCATACATTTGGCAGGAGGTTTGGCAGGAGGAAGTTCAGGTCAGTTTCCACCTCATTTTGTGGGCAGTGTGCACATAGCCTGTCTTTTCTTGAGAGCCAGGTCTGCCTATGGTGGCCTCTTTATAAGCTCACTGAGTCTGTACATAGTCAAAGCTTTCCTTAATTTGGGGTCAGTCACAGTGGTCAAGTAGTCTTCCTCGGTGTACTCTCTGTTTAGTGCCAAATAGCATTCAGGTTTTCCCCCCAAAAAATAGCCAATTCTTTCCAATGTGTCAAGTAATTATCTTTTTGTTCTCTCATGATTTGGTTGGGTCTAATTGTGTTGCTGTTGCTGTCCTGGGGCTCTGAGGGGTCTGTTTGCGTTTCCCGAACAGAGCCCCAGGACCATCTTGCTTAGATTCTTCTCTAGGTTAATCTCTCTGTAGGTGATGGTTTTGTTATGGAAGGTTTGGGAATCGCTTTCTTTTTGGGGTTGTAAAATTGAACGTCTCTTTTCTGGATTTTGATCATTAATGGGGATCGGCCTAATTCTGCTCTGCATGCATTATTTGGTATGTTTTTGCAGAAATCTGCATGCTGAGTCTCAATTTGGAATTAGTATTTGTGGTCATGACAACTGGACCTTTTTTTAACACCATTATTTTAGTCTTACTGAGATTTACTGTCAGAGCCCAGGTCTGACAGAATCTGTGCAGAAGATCTAGGTGCTGCTGTAGGTCCTCCTTGGTTGGATACAGAAGCAACAGATCATCAGAAAACAGTAGACATTTGACTTCAGATTCTAGTAGGGTGCGGCCGAGTGCTGCAGACTGTTCTAGTGCCCTCGCCAATTCGTTGATATATATGTTGAAGAGGGTGGGGCTCAAGCTGCATCTCTGTCTCACCCCACGGCCCTTTGGAAAGGAATGTGTGTGTACTCTCTCTCTCTTATCCCCCCCCCCCCCCCCACTGACATAGTCCCAGGAGAGGCGCTGTACAGACAGTCAGACAGTCAGACAGCCCCTCACCCTCCCCTTTTTCTGCCCCCTCCACTGCCCGACAGGAAGCATGACACAACATTGCTTTTTCTCCAGTAAATGTGACGGAGCTGAAGACCGAGTGTGTGTCTGTGTATGTGTTTGTGTGTGTTTGCGTCAGACCGTGTGTCTGCAGCAAGATAGTTTTAGTGTGTCAGTATTTCTAATTCCTGTCTGCTTTGTAACTCTATATTCTTTCAACCACATTGTGTGAATGTGGAGAGAGTGCGCACCCATGCTGTGTGAGTAGAGGGAAGCACAGCTGAGCACTCTTTTATCTTTGTCTGTTCTCCCTCCCTCCCTTTTCCTTCCTCAATCTCACCTCCTTCTCACTTTCTTTTCTCTCGTCACTTGTGTTTTCTCACTAGATGAACCAGCATGGTCTAGAGCAGTTTGGAACAGAGAGAAGTGTGTTTGTGTGTGTGTGCTTTTCTGTGATTATGCACATGCATATTTCCTTTAGCGTGAAGTAGTTTGTAGCGATGTGTGTGTGTGTGTATACTGGCTATGGATGTGTGTGTTCCTACTGAGAAGAGCTCCGTGCGTGGAGGGGAGTAGAACACATCGTCAGTCGCTCCGTCAGTCAGGATGGTTCAGAGGTTTAGTCTACGCAGACAGTACTCCAAGGTAAGTCTGCTAAAAGACCCCCACTTAACTGTAAAGTGACCCACTGAGCTGAACATAATACATGAAATTGACTTCATTGTGGGGACCCCCATATTAGTCTGGTAATTTGAGACCTGTGACATTATATGTTTAGTGTGGCTCTTTCAGGTGTATACTTTCAAAAGACAAGGACATCTGTAGTTGCTGAATGTCTCTCTCTTTTTCCCTCCTTGCTCCATCTCTCTTGGTTAATATGTCCCCCAAAAAGTGATATGTCTCATCACTGTGTTGAATCTGTCCCTGTCTATCTCTCTCTCTCTCTCAAGTCCAATATGCTTTAATGGTATGAATGACCATTTCAATGTTGACAAAGCAAAGTCCTACAAAAAAAATATGAAAGCAACAATGACAGCAATAAAAATAGTAGTTATAATATGAAATACAAAAATATACACGGTATATTAACAGAATATAACAAATAAATATCCAATACAGAAATGTAATAATGGCCAATGTTCAGAATAAAAAAAATAATTGAAAATGTTCTATTACTTATAATATTACTTATAATACAATAGTACAATAGTACATTTTTATGTTTCCTCCCTTCGCTTGGGACAAACTGTGACATACTTTGCTGCCAACTCTATAACATCAGACCTCTCCCCCAAAAGTATAGAAAGTTTCTCTTTGTTTAATTGTTCTGTGAATGTAGAACCTTTCATTTTGAAAATAAGGAATCTCCAATGAATCTATGTTTGGGGCAGGTGATTAGAAAGTGTTCTTCACTTTCTATCTCGCCTGACCCACAGTGATGACATAGTCTGTCCTTTCCAGGATATTATTACTGATTCTGTAATTGGTGAATTAAGGTTTTTCCTTGTTTGGGCTGTTTTACAAAGGTTAAGTATTCAGATAAAGTGAAGTCCCTTTCCAATGTTCGGTAGTATTCCATTTCTCTCAATTGCACCAAATGTTGATGTATGCATTCTTATTATTCACCAGAACACACACACACATTGTCTAGCAGGATCGCCTACAGCTGAGGATTCTACATTGATTGAGTGGAGGGTCTAGTCTGATCTCTCACTTGAGCTGCTTGGGGAGAGAGGGATGGGTAGGGGTAGAGAGATGGAGGGAAGGGGAGGAGGGAAGGAGGGCATTTTTGGGAGGTTTGTACGGAAAAAGGGGTTGCTTTTGAATGGGGCTGGGAGGGGGTCTCTGTATTATTGAGTGGAGATGAAAAGGCAGTCATACTGGGGGGGGGGGGGGGGGGGTAAAGCCTCCTCATGGCTTTTCTGAAGATGTCTGCTCATCCCGCCCCTCAGAGAGCAGGATTATGGGATTATCCTCCTCCTTCCTTCCTCCTGCTCCTCTTAGACCTCTTCTCCACCTACCACCTGCTGCTCTCTCCTCAACCACACTTTTTATTCTACTCTGTTATTCCTTCATGTATCTGTGAGAACATATATTACAATAACACATACATACATATCTGCAGTTTTGGTAGCATGCAATCATTTCCAGGAGTAATTACCACTTAATATTCAGAGTTAATAAGGTACAGCTATTGTCTACTTCAGATCATTTTACCCGTAAACACACACACACACTGGCACATGCCCTCTTTCTAAAAGCCTGTAGATGCTGGTTACTTAAGCTGGTTACTTCTGTTTACCTACAATATTATGAGAAAGACAGAAGATGATGTCCATAACTACAGTATTGTTTTGGATGGATGCATGGTCTTTGTCATGCTGGTAGAAAGGGTTGATTGGAACTGGTCGTTGAGGGCCACAGTGTGCACAGGATTTTGTTCTTGCCAAGATACAACACACCTGATTCAGCTAAGCAATGTACTGTATAAAGCATGCTTGATAAGCTAGAGCAGCTGTGTTAGTGCAGGCCTGGAACAAAAGACTCACCACACCCTGTTCTGCAGCTCCGGCGCCATTATTTAAAATGGCGCTAGAGCAGAAAAGGCAGACGTTTTACATGCCCCCAACTGATTGAGTTTTTTTGTTTGTTTATCTGCGTTGTTTGTAACTTATTTTTGGACTATTTTTGTGCATACTGTTGCCGCTACCTTCTTTATGACGGAAAATAACTTCTAGACATCAGGACTGCAATTACCCACCACGGACTAGCAGAATCCTTTTTCTTCTTTCACGACTCTGATGAGCCCGAGGTGGAGGATATACGGCTCCCTTGGGAACACGCCCGACCACAGTGATCTGCGTGAAGAAGAGGCGGAGAAAGAGAGGCCGGAGGCCGGCTGCCTTCTGAGGAGTAGGAGGCAATCGAATAAACCCCCACTCCCCTCAATTCTGCATGCAAACATGCAATCTTTGGACAATAAAATGGACGTTATTGGGAAGATTAAACTACCAACGGGACATTAAAAACTGTAACATCCTATGCTTCACAGAGTCATGGCTGAATGACAACAATATCAACATACAGCTTGGATAGAACAGTGGCTTTTGGTAAGACAAGGGGTGGCGGTCTATGTATTTTTGTGAACAACAGCTGGTGCACGATATCTAAGGAAGTCTCGAGTTACTGCTCGCCTAAGTTAGAGTTTCTCATGATAAGCTGCACACCACATTACCTACGGAGAGAGTTTTCATTTATATTCTCTGTAGCTGTGTGTATACCAACACAGTCAGAGGCTGGCAACAAGACAGCATTGAATGAGCTGTATTCCGCCATAAGCAAACAAGAAAATGCTCACCCAGAGGCGGTGCTCCTAGTAGCCGGGAACTTTAATGCAGGGAAACGTAAATCAATTTTACCTTATTTCTATCAACATGTTAAATGTGCAACCAGAGGGAAAAGAACTCTGGACCCCCTGTACTCCACACACAGAGATGCACAGAGATGCAACCACACTGCACACTGCCCTAACCCATCTGGAGAAGAGGACCCTCCAAAGTCGTCATCAAGCTCGAGACCCTGGGTCTCGACCCCGCCCTGTGCAACTGGCTACTGGACTTCCTGACGGGCTGCCCCCAGGTGGTGAGGGTAAGTAACAACATCTCCACCCCGCTGATCCTCAATACTGGCGCCCCACTTTGGGTGCGTTCTGAACCTTCTCCTGTAGTCCCTGTTCACCCACGACTGCATGGCCATGCACGCCTCCAACTCAAGCATCAAGTTTGCAGACGACACTAGGCTTGATTACCAAAACAAATGAGACGGCCTACAGGGAGGAGGTGAGGGAAAATAACCTCACACTCAACGTCAACAAAACAAAGGAGATGATCATGGACTTCAGAAAACAGCAGAGGGAGTACCCCCTATCCACATCGACGGGACAGTAGTGGAGAGGGTAGTAAGTTTTAAGTTCCTCTGCGTACACATCACGGACAAACTGAATTTGTCCACCCACACAGACAGCGTTGTGAAGAAGGCGCAGCAGCGCCTCTTCAACCTCAGGAGGCTGAAGAAATTTGGCTTGTCACCAAAAGCGCTCACAAACTTTTACAGATGCACAATCAAGAGCATCCTGTCGGGCTGTATCACCGCCTGGTACGGCAACTGCTCCACCCACAACCGGAAGGCTCTCCAGAGGGGAGTGAGGTCTGCACAACACATCACCGGGGGCAAACTACCTGCCCTCCAGGACACCTATACCACCCGAGGTCATAGGGAGGCCATAAAGATAATCAAGGACAACAACCACCCGAGCCACTGCCTGTTCACCCTGCTGTCATCCAGAAGGCGAGGTCAGTACAGGTGCATCAAAGCAGGGACCGAGAGACAGAAGCTGTTTTTCAATCTCAAGGCCATCAGACTGTTTTAACAGCCACCACTAACATTGAGTGGCAGCTGCCAACATACTGACTCAACTCCAGCCACTTTAATATTGGAAAAATGTATGTAAGAAACATATCACTAGCCACTTTAACCAGTTGCGACGAGCAAACCCGTATCCGGGAGCGTAATCATAGCCTCAAACGCATGAGCATAACGCAACGGACATAAATACCCCTAGAAACTTTTCCTATTCATGAAAATCGCAAATGAAATCAAATAAATATATTCAAACACAAGCTTAGCCTTTTGTTAACAACACTGTCATCTCAGATTTTAAAAATATGCGTTACAGCCAATGCTAGACAAGCATTTGTGTAAGTTTATCATGGCATAATGCTATGCTAGGCTCTGCTGGCAGCAGGCAACATTTTCACAAAAATAAGAAAAGCAACCAAATTATTTTCACAAAAATAAGAAAAGCAACCAAATTAAATCATTTTACCTTTGAAGAACTTCGGATGCTTTCACTCAGGAAACTCCCAGTTAGATAGCAAATTTTCCTTTATTCCAAAGATATTATTTTTGTAGGCGAAAAAGCTCCCGTTTCTTCACCATGCTTGGCTGAGAAATTGACCGAAAAATGCTACAACTATAACGCCAAACTTTTTTCAAAATGATCTACATAATATCGACAGAAACACAGCAAACGTTGTTTAGGATCCATCCTCAAGGTGTTTTTAACAAATATATTCGATAATATATCCGTCGAGGCAGTTGGTTTCTCATAAGAAGCGATTGGAAAAATGGCTACCTCAGTATTTTACGCAAGGTTTTATGGTCACCATGTGACCACATGCCATATATGGTCCCTTACAGCCATTCTTCAAGGGTAATGCCTAAAACGACGTCTCAATGCTGTAGACACCTTGGGGAAAACGTGGAAAACATAAGCTCATCCGTAGCTCATTCACAGCCATATAAGGAGTCATTGGCATGAGGCGGTTTCAAAAAATGTGTCTCTTCCTGGTTGGATTTTAATCTGGGTTTCCCCTGTAACATCAGTTCTGTGGCACTCACAGACAATATCTTTGCAGTTTTGGAAACGT
The DNA here is from genome assembly GCF_021184085.1 of Oncorhynchus gorbuscha. Classification (NCBI taxonomy): domain Eukaryota; kingdom Metazoa; phylum Chordata; class Actinopteri; order Salmoniformes; family Salmonidae; genus Oncorhynchus; species Oncorhynchus gorbuscha. The sequence goes on along the minus strand of NC_060175.1, from coordinate 60,495,131 downwards.
CAGAGTGTCTTCTTTCCAAAGCTGTCAATTACATGCATAGTAAAGCATCTTTTCATGACAAAATATCTTGTTCAAAACGGGAACGTTTTCGATCCAAAAATTAAAAGAGCGCCCCCTATCTCGAAGAAGTTAAACAATGCCACTTTTATATGTTTACATACCCTACATTACTCATCACACATGCATATACTGTACTCGATACCATCTACGGCATCTTGCCTATGCCGTTCTGTACCATCACTCAGTCATGTATCTTTATGTACATATTCTTCATCCCTTTACACTTGTGTGTATAAGGTAGTTGTGAAATTGTTAGGTTAGATTACTCGTTTGTTATTACTGCATTGTCAGAACTAGAAGCACAAGCATTTCGCTACACTTGCATTAACATCTGCTAACCATGTGTATGTGACAAATAAAACTTGATTTGATACAAAGCTCTCCCTCGCCCTCCATTTAGCAAATCTGACCATACTTCCAGACTGGAATATGTTCCGGGATTCCTCCAATTGCATTGAGGAGTACAGTTGTGGCCACGTTTTGAGAATGACACAAAAATGTATCAGTGATTCTCTCGTTAACACAGGTGTGAGTGTTGACAAGGACAAGGCTGGAGATCATGCTGATTGAGTTTGAAAAACAGACTGGAAGCTTCAAAAGGAGGGTGGTGCTTGGAATCATTGTTCTTCCTTCCTCAACCATGGTTACCTGCAAGGAAACACGTGCCGTCATCATTGCTTTGCACAAAATGGCTTCATGGGCAAGGATATTGCTGCCAGTAAGATTGCACCTAAATCAACCATTTATCAGAGCATCAAGAACTTTAAGGAGAGCGGTTCAATTGTTGTGAAGAAGCCTTCAGGGCGCACAAGAAAGTCCATCAAACGCCAGGACCATCTCCTAAAGTTGATTCAGCTGCGGGATCGGGCAACATCAATACAGAGCTTGTTCAGGAATGGCAGCAGGCAGGTGTGAGTGCATCTGCACGCACAGTGAGGCAAAGACTTTTGGAGGATGGCCTGGTGTCAAGGACAGCAAGGAAGCCACTTCTCTCCAGGAAAAACATCAGGGACAGACTGATATTCTGCAAAAGATACAGGGATTGGACTGCTGAGGACTGGGGTAAAGTCATTTTCTCTGATGAATCCCCTTTCCGATTGTTTGGGGCATCAGGAAAAAAGCTTGTCCGAAGAAGACAAGGTGAGCGCTACCATCAGTCCTGTGTCATGCCAACAGTTAAGCATCCTGAGACCATTCATGTGTGGGGTTGCTTCTCAGCCAAGGGAGTGGGCTCACTCACTATTTTGCCTAATAACACAACCATGAATAAAGAATGGTACCAACACATCCTTCGAGAGCAACTTCTCCCAACCATCCAGGAACAGTTTGGTGATGCACAATGCCTTTTCCAGCATGATGGAGCACCTTGACATCTGGCAAAAGTGACTAAGTGGCTCGGGGAACACAACATCGATATTTGCGGTCAAAGGCCAGGAAACTCCCCAGACCTTAATCCCATTGAGAACTTGTGGTCAATCCTCAGGAGGTGGGTGGACAAACAAAACCCCACAAATTCTGACAAACTCCAGGCATTGATTGTGCAAGAATAGAATGGGCTACCATCAGTCAGGATGTGGCCCAGAAGTTAATTGACAGCATGCCAGGGTGGATTGCAGAGGTCTTGAAAAAGAAATGTAATACAACTTTATGTAATTGTCAATAAAATCCTTTGACACTTATGAAATGCTTGTAATTATACTTCAGTATTCCAAAGTAAAATCTGACAAAAATATCTAAAGACACTGAAGCAGCAAACTTTGTGGAAATTAATATTTGTGTCATTCTCAAACATTTGGCCATGACTTTACACCACATCTGTCATTGGCTTCATCAATAAGTGCATCGATGGGGCCTCCCGGGTGGTGTAGTGGTCTAGCCAGACTATTCATATTTCCCCCCCATCCCCTCTCCACACCACTACCACTCTCTGTTGTCATCTATGCTTTAATTAACTCTACCAACATGTACACCCTACCTCAACCAACCTGTGACCCCGCATATTGACTCTGTACCGGCACCCTACTGTATATATTGTTATTTTTTACTGCTCCTCTTGAATTACTCGTTACTTTTATCTCTTATTCTTATTTTTTTTAATTGCACTGTCGGTTAGTGGTTTGTAAGTAAGCATTTCACTGTAAGGTCTACACCTGTTGTACGGCGCATGTGACTAATACAATTTGATTTGATTTGAAGGACCAATATTACTGGCATTGTTGACCTTAATTTGTGTTTATGACAGGCAAACACACACACACTCATCAAACAGCAGAGTTTCGATTGAGTTTCAGCAGACATACACAAGCATGAGGTGTGGGTTTTGCAGTCCATGTGACCTGTGACCAGGACATGATGTAATCCATTGTTGTGTCATATCAATGAAACTGCTTGTGTGTTATTGCTGTTTTTGCAGATCTTGATAAATAAAGGTTAGGTGAAGGTTAAATAGATAAAAACAAGTGTGCTTGGGCTGTGCATGTGTGTGATGTGGCCAATGTCATCGTCCCACTCTGCATTAGTGGTTGAAAGCTGTTGTTAGTTGATGTAACACCTACCTCTCCAACCCACAGTGTTTACAGTTGAAAGGATATGTTTAGGCAGAGTTCTGTGGTGCGGGCTGGCTGTACACTAAGCCACGAGGTTTTCTGGTTTGTTGTTTTTGCTGAGCCTAGATTCTTCTCATCAGAGAAAGAGTAAGATACACTTTATCCTTATCTGTGTTCATGCCTGCTCTCCTTCCACCCTCTTTCCCTTTTACTATCTTCCTCTCCCCTTTTTCTCAGACATTTTCTTTACTTGTCCTCTCTTCTCTCTCCGCTCTTCTGCCCTCTCATCACCTTCCCTGTTTCTCTCTTTCATTCTCAAACAGACTTCTCTCTCTCTCCCAGAGCGCTGTACAAATATTCTGCTATAAGTGTAAATATTTCCTCGCCTGCTTTTTGCCCATGGGCTGCTGCTCCACTGAGTTGGCAGAGAATGTGTGTTCTGCCTGAGCTTAGATTGACCATTGAGATTGTGTGTTTGATTTTGATATCATTATATACTGTATCTATGTTAGTTTTATGATAGCTCTTTGTTCCATTTGTGTGAGTGTATTGATTTAGGTGTTATTGATTAGAAAGCAAACATTTGGTAATGATGATGGATTAAGAGTGTTAACCCTTTACACTCGTTGGAATTGGCCCATATGAATAGGGCTAAATTTAAATGTTTCTTACAGAAGAAATATGAAATGCAATAAGCATGTTAGCAATTGAAAGGGAACATTATGGGATTATGGGAAAATTATTAGACCAAAGTTGAGGACACAACAGTTCACCTGACACAAGACTGAATCCAAACATTACACTGTTCATTGTATGTGTATTTTACATTTAACTATACTTTTTACCGCATTTGTTAAAAACAAAATCTGAAAATACTCTGTATACCTTGAGTAACATTATAGGAATATTCCTGAAAAATGTGAGTTAAGTGCAACATAAGACAACAAAAAAGGTCACACACCTCTCCAACGTGTGCACAGTTCCTAAGTCATTTCAATGCACTTTTATGACTCAAAGAAGAGTCTTCAACTATTTGCTTTTTTGAACTCTCCTAGCTGTGTCATTGAGGAACTAGAGCAAGCACACATGTAGTTGTTTTGAACATCCCTGCTATCACACAATTACTGCTGTTGTTTACGCATTCCAAAAACAGCCCATTATAAATCTCAATCTGTGTCAGGTGGGCATCATTAGAAAGCTTGTTCTATTGCCAATATGACTAGCTCAGTTATAAAATATGATCTTACTGTGTTAGACTTTCAAGGCACTTCAGATAAACACTTCATTTTTGTGCGCATAGAAAGGTAGTGAATAGTGAATGCAGGTGCGTGAATTAGTGAATGCAGGTGCGTGTTCCGCTGCAAATTTTCTTCAGAATAGACAAGCATTGGTTGATTCTGTTCAGAACAACACAGGGTATGACGCCACTACTAATGTTTGCCAGCTATATATCTTATTTACATTTAACATTTAAGTCATTTAGCAGACGCTCTTATCCAGAGCGACTTACAAATTGGTGCGTTCACCTTATGACATCCAGTGGAGCAGCCACTTTACAATAGTGCATCTAAATCTTTTAAGGGGGGGATGAGAAGGATTACTTTATCCTATCCTAGGTATTCCTTAAAGAGGTGGGGTTTCAGGTGTCTCCGGAAGGTGGTGATTGACTCCGCTGTCCTGGCGTCGTGAGGGAGTTTGTTCCACCATTGGGGGGCCAGAGCAGCGAACAGTTTTGACTGGGCTGAGCGGGAACTGTACTTCCTCAGTGGTAGGGAGGCGAGCAGGCCAGAGGTGGATGAACGCAGTGCCCTTGTTTGGGTGTAGGGCCTGATCAGAGCCTGGAGGTACTGAGGTGCCGTTCCCCTCACAGCTCCGTAGGCAAGCACCATGGTCTTGTAGCGGATGCGAGCTTCAACTGGAAGCCAGTGGAGAGAGCGGAGGAGAGCGGAGGAGCGGGGTGACGTGATTATTATTATTATTACTATTAGGTTAACTATTTAAGATGTGCCAAATGCATTTTGTCTTTCTGAGTTTTTCTAAATTGCTAATGTTAGCTAAGTAGCTAATGTTAGCTTGGGAACAGCAGCAGAGAATCCCCTCGTGGATTAAGGTCCCTGATGTCTAATATTTGTTTTGTGCACTCTTCAAACTGTGTTTTTTGACACTTGCATAACTTTATGAGCTGGGTTGGTTGTCATTTTGTTAGCATTCTGGTAACTGATGTTTTTGGGGCTTTTTGTTTAGCTTGAAAAAAAAATAGTGCCCCTTCTGTACACTGCCAGTAATTCCGTATATCCCGGAAAGGCACAGGCACAGTTTGAAGGTATTGAAATCTGGATACCGCCCAACCATTGTGTGTGTGTGTCATCCGCTCTCTGATCTCTGTGTGAGAATGACACTCAGCTGTTTCCTCTTTCCTGTGGTGAAGGTGTAGCTGTGCTAGTTCCACAGTCATTGTTACAGTCCTATCATATCTCCACATAGCACAACACTGAGCAGTGTATGACGCAGCAGAGGAAACATTGTAGTACAGGGTTTCCCAACCACCAGGCCCCGGACTAGTACCGTGCAGCATAGAGTTTGCTACCCGGCCACTGTGTGCTTTTTCCCTAAAGCATGGGATGGGTAATCAATTAACTTAGCGTAGCCCAGTCTGTAAGCCAGTACCACAGCTCTTTCTCCCTGAAGCATATTTGTGAAAAAACACACTACCACAAAACATGCTGATTTGATGGACTAACACACACACATTAACCTGTACTTAACGGGGCAGCAGGTAGCCTGGCAGATAGGAGCTTTGGGCCAGTAACCGAAAGGTTACTGGATCGAATCCCTGAGCTGACAAGGTCAAAATCTGTCGTTCTGCCCCTGAGCAAGGCAGTTAACCCACTGTTCCCCCTGGACATATATGTCGATTAAAGTCCCCCGCATCTCTCTAATTCAGAGGGGTTTGGTTAAATGCATAAGAAACTTTTCAGTTGAATGCATCAGTTGTTCAACTGACTAGGTATCATCCTTTCACTGCATAGTTATAGATATTCACACAGACCTTCACTCATTGTCCAACCAGGCCACAGTATTGATTGTGTGGAATAGGAGACAGGGTGTGTATGATATAGCCAGAGGGATGAGAGGTGGAGGGTTATCAAGGCTCATTATATATAGAAAACCACTGGGGAAGATAAATGAAAGCTACAGATGTATATTCTTAAATTGATCACTCTTTTGTTGATGAGAATTTTCCTGCCAACCAGAAATGTATCATTCCCTACAAAGATGTCCGTTTATTATAATTCACATAATTAACATTTCCTGTTGCTGCAGATGTAGGATCTTATTGATTTGAACCAGTAGCGAACCTCATTTCACTTCAAAGAACTGCACGATCAGTCTGTGTTCTGTCTTATAATGAATGCACTTTTGTAACACTATGTTGATGTATTAACTTCAAATGCCCTTGTGTGTGTATGAACTCTATATTAATCTGCATTTTTGTGCATGTGTGTGTATGCACCTGCGTGATTGTGTATGTGTGTGTGTGTGTGTGTGTGTGTGTGTGTGTGTGTGTGTGTGTGTGTGTGTGTGTGTGTGTGTGTGTGTGTGTGTGTGTGTGTGTGTGTGTGTGTGTGTGTGTGTGTGTGTGTGTGTGTGTGTGTGTGTGTGTGTGTGTGTGTGTGTGTGTGTGTGTGTGTACGTGCTTGCTTGCGTGTTCTTGTTTTGCTGACCTTCTGGGGACAATGTACAACTGCCTTGTACATTGACCCAGAATGTGGTGCCACAACAGGTGTCCACGCTAGGTAGCATAAACATGAAATCAAAATCAAATCAAATTTGTTAGCAGATGTTATTGCGGGTGTAACGAAATGCTTGTGTTCCTAGCTCCAAAAGTGCAGTAGTATCTAACTATTCACAACAATAGACACAAATCTAAAAGTAAACGAATGGAATTAAGAAATATCTAAATATTAGATTGTGCAATGCCAGTGGCATTGACTAAAATACAGTAGAATAGAATACAGTATATACATGAGATGAGTAAAGCAGTATGTAAACATTATAAAAGTGACTAGTGTTCCATTATTAAAGTGGCCAGTGATTTACAAGTCTATGTATATAGGACAGCAGCCTCTAAATCAAATCAAATCAAAGTGTATTTGTCACATGCGCCGAATACAACCTTACAGTGAAATGCTTACTTACAGGCTCTACCAATAGTGCAAAAAAGGTATTAGGTGAACAATAGCTAGGCAATGAAATAAAACAACAGTACAAAGACAAGCTATATACAGTAGCAAGGCTATAAAAGTAGCGAGGCTACATACAGACACCGGTTAGCCAGGCTGATTGATGTAATATGTACATGTGCATAGTCACTTTAACCATATGATGAACAGAGAGTAGCAGTAATGTAAGAGAGGGGTTGGCGGGTGGTGGGTGGGACACAATACAGATAGCCCGGTTAGCCAATGTGCGGGAGCACTGGCTGGTCGGCCTAATTGAGGTAGTATGTACATGAATGTATAATTAAAGTGACTATGCATATATCATAAACAAGGAGTAGCAGCATCGTAAAAAGAGGGGTTGGGGGAGGCACACAATGCAAAAACTCTGGGTATCCATTCGATTACCTGTTCCGGAGTCTTATGGCTTGGGGGTAAGAAATGTTGAGAGGCCTTTTTGTCCTAGACTTGGCACTCCAGTACCGCTTTCTATGCGGTAGTAGAGAGAACAGTCTATGACTGGGGTGGCTGGGGTCTTTGACAATTTTTAGGGCCTTCCCCTGACACCACCTGGTGTAGAGGTCCTGAATGTCAGGCAGCTTAGTCCCAGTGATGTACTGGGCCGTACGCACTACCCTCTGTAGTGCCTTGCGGTCAGAGGCCGAGCTATTGCCGTACCAGGCAGTGATGCAACAAGTCAGGATGCTCTCAATGTTTCAGCTGTAGAACCTTTTGAGGATCTCAGGACCCATGCCAAATCTTTTTAGTTTCCTGAGGGGGAATAGGCTTTGTCGTGCCCTCTTCATGACTGTCTTGGTGTGTTTGGACACAAAGGAACTTTAAGCTCTCAACCTGCACCACTACAGCCCCTCTAAGGTGAAGGGTTCCATAACCGGCTGGAATCCGGGCTAGTGATGGCTATTTAACAGTCTGATTGCCTTGAGATAGAAGCTGTTTTTCAGTCTCTCGGTCCCAGCTTTGATGCACCTGTACTGACCTCGACTTCTGGATGATAACGGGGTGAACAGGCCGTGGCTCGGGTGGTTCATCTTTTTGGCCTTCCTGTGACATCGGTCCTGTAGGTGTCCTGGAGGACAGGTAGTTGGCCCTTGGTGGTGCGGTCTGGCCACTAGAGAGCCCTGCGGATGCGGGCGGTGCTGTTGCTGTACCAGGTGGTTATACAGCCTGACACGATGCTCTCAATTGTGCATCTGGGTTTTAGGGGCCAATACACATTTTTTCAGCCTCCTGAGGCTGAAGAGGCACTGTTGCGCATTCTTCACCACACTGTCTGTGTGGGTGGACCCTTTCAGATCGTCAGTAATGTGTACGCCGAGGAACTTTTCTGGCACCACTCTCCCAGGGCCCTCACCTCCTCCCTGTAGGCTGTCTCATCATTATTGGTAACCAGGCCTACTACTGTTGTGTTGTCTGCAAACTTGATGATTAAGTTGGTGGCGTGCATGGCCACGCAGTCATGGGTGAAAAGGGAGTATAGGAGGGGTCTAAGCATGCACACTTGTGGGGCCCCTGTGTTGAGGATTAATGAAGTGGAGGTGTTGTTTCCTACCTTCACCACCTGGGGGGGCGGCCCATCAGGAAGTCCAGGACCCAGTTGCACAGGGCGGTGTTCAGACCCAAGGCCCCGAGCTTAATGATGAGCCTGGAGGGCTCTATGGTGTTTAATGCTGAGCTATAGTCAATTAACAGCATTCTTACATAGGTATTCCTCTTGTCCAGATGGGATAGGGCAATGTGCAGTGCGATGGCGATTGCATCGTCTGTGGATCTATTGGGGCAAATTGAGGTGGGTCTAGGGCAGACATGGGCAAACTACGGCCCACGGGCCACATACGGCCCGTTAGGCTTTTTAATCCGGCCCGCCGAACTTGTCCAAATTATAGTAAAAACCTCCTTTTTTCCCCTTTCCCTGCAATGCCCACGTTTCCCCAATAGATGGCGGACTCAAAGCACATTGACCGTTGTTGGAGTGTTTCTCTTTATTTCACTTTAATTTTCACTTCGTTTCAGGTGGACATATTTTCACACATGAATGAGCTGAACGTGAAGCTACAGGGGAAAGATCAGTTTGCGCACGACATGTACACAAATGTGAGAGCCTTCAAATCCAAGCTGGTTTTATTCTCCAGGCAAATGTCAAACAAATCTTTCGCACATTTCCCCACACTAGCCGTGCAGAAAGAGGCCGCCCGAAATGCGAAGAGAATTTTGCCGTCGGTTCTGTGATTTTGAAAAAATTGACAAGTCACTTCAACTGGTGTCCTGTCCCCTGTCACAAGACCCCGAATCAGCACCGCAGGAGCTGCAATTGGAACTGATCGATCTTCAGTCTGTCTCCGTCTCAAAGGAGAAGTTCAAGTCTCTTAAACTGAATGACTTTTACGCTTCACTTAACGAGACCGCGTTTCCAAACTCGACCTACGTGTGTGAGCAGACGTTTAGCGTCATGAAAATCAACAAAGCCCATCACAGATCCAAGTTAACTGACCAACACCTCAGATCTGTCCTGAGAATTGCCACAACAAAACTAACTCCAGACTTTGATGCACTGGCAAAAAAGGGAGACCAACAACACTGTTCCCACTGAAATGGTGAGTTTTTCTGCTGTGTTATGAAAAAATGCATATGGAAAGTTTGGAAGTGCGTCTTTTAAT